>NC_042985.1:41770128-42137003 GCF_901001165.1 Salmo trutta | reverse complement strand
AAGAAAAATTGGGTTGAAGCATTAGGTTGCTAAGAGAAAGACAACATGAATTGCTTTCATGAAGGAATGACTTGAATTGTGAGGATGACCACACAATTTATTTACCATGAACAAAATGTATTGGTTTTCTACCCGAAGTTGCAAAGGAAATGAGATCTATTTAATAAAAACAAGGGACCAACAAAATGTCTGGCAGCATAGCAGGAACAGTAGCATCTAGTGGTCAAAACCTGGTATTTTCACACTAATTTATGGTAAAAATTGTAAGAGACTTCAATTACAAATTTCTCAGAACAGAGGAAAATAACCATCACCAAATTCACAAGGAATACATTACATAGTATGAAGAAACAATACTCCAAACTGCATATTCATACTACTTGTCAGACATGTATCACATGTCACATCACATGTATCACATTACATACCCTACATTACTCATCTCATATGTATATACTGTACTCTATACCATCTACTGCATCTTGCCTATGTTGTTTGGCCATCAGTCATTCATATATATTTGTATGTACAGTGAGGGAAAAAAGTATTTGATCCCCTGCTGATTTTGTATGTTTGCCCACTGACAAAGAAATGATCAGTCTATAATTTTAATGATAGGTTTATTTGAACAGTGAGAGACAGAATAACAACAAAAAATCCAGAAAAGAACATGTCAAAAATGTTAGAAAATGATTTCCATTTTAATGAGGGAAATAAGTATTTGACCCCTCTACAAAACATGACTTAGTACTTGGTGGCAAAACCCTTGTTGGCAATCACAGAGGTCAGACGTTTCTTGTAGTTGGCCACCAGGTTTGCACACATCTCAGGAGGGATTTTGTCCCACTCCTCTTTGCAGATCTTCTCCAAGTCATTAAGGTTGAGGCTGACGTTTGGCAACTCGAACCTTCAGCTCCCTCCACAGATTTTCTATGGGATTAAGGTCTGGAGACTGGCTAGGCCACTCCAGGACTTTAATGTGCTTCTTCTTGAGCCACTCCCTTGTTGCCTTGGCCGTGTGTTTTGGGTCATTGTCATGCTGGAATACCCATCCACGACCCATTTTCAATGCCCTGGCTGAGGGAAGGAGGTTCTCACCCAAGATTTGATGGTACATGGCCCTGCCCATCGTCCCTTTGATGCGGTGAAGTTGTCCTGTCCCCTTAGCAGAAAAACACCCCCAAAGCATAATGTTTCCACCTCCATGTTTGACGGTGGGGATGCTGTTCTTGGGGTCATAGGCAGCATTCCTCCTCCTCCAAACAAGGTGAGTTGACTTGATGCCAAAGAGCTCCATTTTGTTCTCATCTGACCACAACACTTTCACCCAGTTGTCCTCTGAATCATTCAGATGTTCATTGGCAAACTTCAGACGGGCATGTATATGTGTATATGTGCTTTCTTGAGCAGGGGGACCTTGCGGGCGCTGCAGGATTTCAGTCCTTCACGGCGTAGTGTGTTACCAATTGTTTTCTTGGTGACTATGGTCCCAGCTGCCTTGAGATCATTGAGAAGATCCTCCCGTGTAGTTCTGGCCTGATTCCTCACCATTCTCATGATCATTGCAACTCCACGAGGTGAGATCTTGCATGGAGCCCCAGGCCGAGGGAGATTGACAGTTATTTTGTGTTTCTTCCATTTGCGAATAATCGCACCAACTGTTGTCACCTTCTCACCAAGCTGCTTGGCGATGGTCTTGTAGCCCATTCCAGCCTTGTGTAGGTCTACAATCTTGTCCCTGACATCCTTGGAGAGCTCTTTGGTCTTGGCCATGGTGGAGAGTTTGGAATCTGATTGATTGATTCCTTCTGGGGACAGGTGTCTTTTATACAGGTAACAAACTGAGATTAGGAGCACTCCCTTTAAGAGTGTGCTCCTAATCTCAGCTCGTTACCTGTATAAAAGACACCTGGGAGCCAGAAATCTTTCTGATTGAGAGGGGGTCAAATACTTATTTCCCTCATTAAAATGCAAATCAATTTATAACATTTTTGACCTGTTTTTCTGGATTTTTTTGTTGTTATTCTGTCTCTCACTGTTCAAATAAACCTACCGTTAAAATTAGAGACTGATCATTTCTTTGTCAGTGGGCAAACATACAAAATCAGCAGGGGACCAAATACTTTTCCCCCTCACTGTACATAAAAATATATATGAATGAGTGATGGCCGAACGGCATAGGCAAGATGCAGTAGATGGTATAGAGTACAGTATTTGTATTTCATGTTTTGCAAAATGTGGTCTAAAATATGTATTTGATCATTGCTGTTATGCTATAGATACGTTTCAACACAGAACGAAAAATTGCTTGTACGCGATTGACAAAAACTGTATAACAAATGATCCTATATGCACTGAGCACTCGCTTTGTCCAATGGTAGATAAAAACTAGGAAGGCTAGTGTCCCCGAACGTCATCGTGACTGGGGCTGAGGGACAACTATCTATGTAGCTACAGTAGCAATATTCAGGATAACCTAATTAGAGAGTAAAGCACTAAACTGTGTGATAGTGTAAGGCCTAGATTCAATTAGATCAAGTGTTAACCGGTGATTACTGACACCCGCATACTGATGTTTCAGCGGTGTCTGAGTTGTATGGAAGTTAACAAACCGGTGAGCAGCTGCTCTTGACACCCGTCCCAAGTTCAGAATGAGAAAATGTATGCTATATAGAAATAATGATGCTCAAATTGAGAATCATTAAACAAAATAATGAAGGTTTTCTATCAGACTAATCGCTTTACAGTGTTCGAACTTGTAAACAAGCCTGCATAGGATTTCTCGTAATCTGACTCCGTGCAGCCATTGGCAATGTCCGCTTTAGGTATAATGACAGGAGTCGCTTGTGGATTTGACAGCTCTAACGTAGTTTCACCTCCGACATGGCCAAAACAACCAAAACAATAGCTATGCGGATGTCAGCTAAAGAGGATCTGAATTAATAGAGCACTAATTGTCCTAGTGTTGGAGAGTGTGTGTGTGCTCCAGTGAAGCACTTAGCTGAAATTCAAGCACCTGTTCCTGAGTTCCTCCACGTCGTCTTCATCCTCTTCAACGGCAGCCTCTGGCAACTCATGCTCCTGTAATTCCGTCAACGCCATATCAGAGTCCATTTTTGTAGTTTAGCAGGTTTCAGTATTTTTCCGTAGTTCCTGATGTTTTCTAAAGTTTCTTGTTATTTTTCTGTTGGTATCTGACCCTCTTAGAGTATTGGAGTCCTTCCTATTTGTGTCATTCCAAGCTGAGAGCTATTCGCCTGACTCAGCTAGCACTGGAAATAGACTGACAGAGCGAGACAGGAGAGGGCTAAGGGAGAGAGGGGAGGGGAGAGAAAAGAGAGGCTGAAAGAGAGGAACAGAAGGGTGAGGAGTGTGAGACAGGGCACTGTGTCTTTCTGCCCCCTGCGTTTCAGTCTGTGGACCTACAACAACACCCTCAGACTGAGACGTAACATGTCACTCACTGCAACAACTGTTCCCTAAGATACAGCGCCAACAGTATCTAAAGCTGTGCAAGTTTGCTCCCTGTGTGCAACAACTCAGAGGGAATTATAAATCAATGTCCACCAAATGGTGGGTCCTGGTTACAAACATGACATGGTCATAACACTAAAATAGCTTTAAGTGGGTCACAGTGCCACAGTGTTCTAGTGGCAGCATAGATCAGGGTCAGTGTGAGTTTAAAGGGATAGTGCGAGCATGCTAGCTGTTCTGGTAGACTTCCAGGCATTGCGCTAACGCTAGTTAGCAATGGCTCGCGAAACTATTTTTTAACTTCTTTCAAACTACACTCAGAGACATACAAATGGTATCTCTGATGAAGGAATAAGTGCTAAAACGTGTTAGCCTTCCCGGACAAAAATAAAAAGGTGAAATCAGGTGACGTTTTTTTTTGTATTTTAAAGTTGCACTATGCAGAAATCGCTCCGCCATTTCCTGGTGGCTAAAACTTTAATAGTTTGCCTAATTTCAGTTTATGTTACAAAATAAACTAGTATTGTGTTGATAATCATTGTACCATCTAAACCAGTGTGAAATATATTTTCCATAACCAAAAATATTGTTGTTTCAGCTGTTTAAAGCTAGTGTTCGAAAAACCAAAAGTAAAAGATGCAAAAACAAAACTTAAGAACAGGATGCATAGAAATAGCTTGTTAGACTTGCTTTCAAGTAGAATGATAGATCTATAACACACATTTCTATGTGAATAAAAAATAAAATTGGAGTGCCGTTTCCCAATGTTCTTGAACTTTCATTTGAAAGTATCCATGATTTCATCGGACTCTGGGTAAGTAGAAAAAGGCCTTACCCTTTTACACTTGTGGGAATTGGCCTATAAGGATAGGGCTACATTGAAATGTTTCTCAAGGAAGAAATATGAAAAGCATATGCTCAAATGCATACATATAAGCATGGTAGCAAATGAAAGGGAACAGTTTGGAGATTATGGGAAAATTGAGGGCAACAAGTCATCTGACAAGACTGAATCCAAACGTTACACTGTTGATTTTATGTATATTTGACATTTACTGTACTGTAACACATTTGTTGATCATCTGAAAATACTTTTGATACATTCAGTAACATAAGAATATTTTGGGTTTGGGTGAGAAGACTAACTTGTGTCTCCAAGTGGCCAGACACCTCTCCAAAGTGTGCACAGTTCCTAAGTAATTTCAAAGCACTTTCAAGGCACTCTCCTAGCTGTGCCGTTGAAGAACTAGAGCAAGCACACTTGTAGTTGCTTTGTTTGGAACACAACCCTACATCCCCACCATCACACAATTATTGTTATTGTTTACGCAATCCCAAAAACGGCCCATTATAAATCACAATCTGGGTCAGGTGGGCATCAGCGGACAGACTGTGTGAAGGCAAAACTTCTGAAAGGATAGCGTATAGGACCATCACGGGAGAGAACAGAGGCAGCTGCTGTCTGTGTTGTGCTTTTTCTCCAAGTTGTAAAAATCTGAACCAAATTATGAAACCAGCTGCCAAACGATTGATAACCGAAATTCTGGTGTTTTTTCTGAGTAAAGCCAGTGTGTCTATGAAAGCGGATGACTTAACACGTCAGCTACTACAGCGACTGAAATGACTGCAACACTTAACAAAGAGCTGCAGTTAGTTTCAGAATAGGTGGCAAAGAATAAGTTAGTCCTAAATATTTCAAAAACTAAAAGCATTGTATTTGGCACAAATCATTCACTCAACCCTAAATCTCAACTAAATCTTGTAATGAACAATGTGGAAATTAAGCAAATTGTGGTGACTATGGTCATGGTCAAAACATATTGATCCAAGAGTAGCTAAGATGGGTTGAAGTCTCTCCATAATAAATCGCTGCTCTGCCTTCTTAACAGCACTATCAACAAGCCAGGTCCTACAGGCCCTAAGTTTTGTCGCACCTGGACTACTTTTCAGTCGTATGGTCAGGTGCCACAAAGAGAGACTTAGGAAAATTGCAATTGACTCAGAACAGGGCAGCACGGCTGGCCCTTACATTTACACTGAGAGCTAACATTAATATGCATGTCAATCTCTCCTGGCTCAAAGTGGAGGAGAGATTGACTTCATCACTACTTGTATTCGTGAGAGGTATTGACATGTTGAATGCACCGAGCTGTCTGTTTGAGCTACTGGCACACATCTCGGACACCAATGCATACCCCACAAGACATGCCACCAGAGGTCTCTTCACAGTCCCCAAGTCCAGAACAGACTATCGGAGGTGAACATTACTACATATAGCCATGACTACATGGAACTCTATTCCACATCAAGTAACTCATGCAAGCAGTAAAATCTGATTTAATAAACAGATAAAAATACACCTTATGGAACAGTTACAAACATAGGCACAGATACATGCATATACACACGATAGCATATGTACTAAACCCTTTTTCAGGACACTGTCTTTCAAAGATAATTTGTAAAAATCCAAATAACTTCATAGATCTTCATTGTAAAGGGTTTAAACACTGTTTCCCATGCTTGTTCAATGAACCATAAACAATTAATGAACATGCACCTGTGGAATGGCCGTTAAGACACTAACAGCTTACAGACTGTAGGCAATTAAGGTCACAGTTATGAAAACTTCGGACACTAAAGAGGCCTTTCTACGGACTCTGAAAAACACCAAAAGAAAGATGTCCACGGTCCCTGCTCATCTGCGTGAACGTGCCTTAGGCATGCTGCAAGGAGGCATGAGGACTGCAGATGTGGCCAGGGCAATACATTTCTATGTCCGTACTGTGAGACGCCAAAAGCAGCGCTACAGGGAGACAAGACGGACAGCTGATCGTCCTCGCAGTGGCAGACCACGTCAGGTACAGGATGGCAACAACAACTGCCCGAGTTACACCAGGAACGCACAGTCCCTCCATCAGTGCTCAGACTGTCTGCAATAGGCTGAGAGAGGCTGGACTGAGGGCTTGTAGGCCTGTTGTAAGGCAGGTCCTCTCCAAACATCACCGGCAACAACGTCGCCTATGGGCACAAACCCAACATCGCTGGACCAGACAGGACTGGCAAAAAGTGCTCTTCACTGAAGAGTCACGGTTTTGTCTCACAAGGGGTGATGGTCGGATTCGCGTTTATTGTCGAAGGAATGAGTGTTACACCGAGGCCTGTACTCTGGAGCGGGATCGATTTGGAGGTGGAGGGTCCGACATGGTCTGGGGCGATGTGTCACAGCATCATCGGACTGAGCTTGTTGTCATCTGGATAAGAGCGTCTGCTAAATGACGTAAATGTAATGTAAATGTCATTGCAGGCAATCTCAACGCTGTGCGTTACAGGGAAGACATCCTCCTCCCTCATGTGGTACCCTTCCTGCAGGCTCATCCTGACATGACCCTCCAGCATGACAATGCCATCCACCATACTGCTCGTTCTGTCCGTGATTTCCTGCAAGACAGGAATGTCAGTGTTCTGTTTGGCCAGCGAAGAGCCCAGATCTCAATCCCATTAAGCATGTCTGGGACCTGTTGGATCGGAGGGTGAGGGCTAGGGCCATTACCCACAGAAATGTCCGGGAACTTGCAGGTGCCTTGGTGGAAGAGTGGGGTAACATCTCGCAGCAAGAACTGGCATATCTGGTGCAGTCCATGAGGAGGAGATGCACTGCAGATCTTAATGCAGCTGGTGGCCACACCAGATACTAACTGTTACTTTTTATTTTGATCCCCCCCCCTTTGTTCAGGAACACATTATTCAATTTATGTTAGTCACATGTCTGTGGAACTTGTTCAGTTTATGTCTCAGTTGTCTCAGTTGAATCTTATGTTCATACAAATATTTACACATTTTAAGTTTGCTGAAAATAAATGCAGTTGACAGTGAGAGGACGTTTCTTTTTTTGCTGAGTTTATATACACACGTACACATGGATTCTGTGTTGTAGATATGTGCTTGTAGAGTTGGAGCCTGAGGGCACACAATGTGTTGTAATGTTTTTTAAATTGTATAACTGCCTTAATTTTGCTGGACCCCAGGAAGAGTTGCTGCTGCCTTGGGATCCATAATAAATACACATTTGAAAGCTTGTTCTATTGCCAACATGACAAGGTAAGTTATAAAATAAAATCTTAGTGTTAGGTTTTCACAGCACAATTCAGAGAAACGGATCGTCATTTTGTTGCGCATAGAAAGGAGTCATGCGTGCATTCAGGTGCATGTTCCGAGGCAAATTTTCTTCATAAGACAAACATAGTTCAGAACAAGCCAGGGTATGACGCCATGTCATCTAGTAATTGTACATCAAACTAAGTGATCATAAACATTGACTGCATATGAGTTTTATGATATGGAAATGTGAAGTGCAAATTTGGACTCACGGGTGTTTGGCTTGCTTGTATGACATCAAAGTGGTATTAATTCTAATCCTCAACGTCTCATCTTTCAAAATATACGGAACAAAAATATAATTGCAACATCCCTCTTAATGAGCATTTCTCCTTTGCCAAGATAATCCATCCACCTGACAGGTGTGGCATATCAAGAAGCTGATTAAACAGCATGAAAATTACATAGGTGCAGGTTGTGCTGGGGACAATAAAAGGCCACTCTAAAATGTGCAGTTTTGTCACACAACACAATGCCACAGATGTCTCAAGATTTGAGATAGTGTGCAAATAGCATGATTACTGCAGGAATGTCCACCAGAGCTGTTGCCAGAGAATTAAATGTTAATTTCTCTACCATAAGCCACCTCCAATGTCATTTTAGTTAATTTGGCAGTACATCCAACCTTCCTCACAATCGAAAACCACGTGTAACCACACCAGCCCAGGACCTTAACATCTGACTTCTTCACCTGCGGGATCATCTGAGACCAGCCACCCGGACAGCTGATGAAACTGTGGGTTTGCACAATTGAAGAGTTTCTGCACAAACTGTCAGGGAAGCTCATCTGCGTGCTCGTCATCCTCACCAGGGTCTTGACCTGACTGCAGTTCGGCATCGTAAATGACTTCAGCGGGAAAATGCTCACCTTCAATGGCCACTGGCACGCTGGAGAAGTGTGCTCTTCATGGATGAATCCCAGATTTAAATGTACTTTGTGTGGGGGAGCGGTTTGCTGATGTCAATGTTGTGAACAGATTGCCCCATGGTGGCAGTGGAGTTATGGTATGGGCAGGCACCAGCTACGGACAACAAACACATTTTATTGATGGCAATTTGAATGCCGACACCGTGACGAGATCCTGAGGCCCATTGTCGTGGCATTCATCCGCCACCATCACCTCATGTTTCAGCATGATAATGCACGGCCCAATGTCACAAGGATCCGAACACAATTCCTAGAAGCTGAAAACGTCCCAGTTCTTCAATGGCCTGCATACTCACCAGACATGTCACTCATTGAGCATGTTTGGGATGCTCTGGATCACTGTGTACGACTGCTTGTTCCAGTTCCCGCCAATATCCAGCAACTTTGTACAGCCATTGAAGAGGAGTAGGACACCATTCCACAGGCCACAATCAACAGTCTGATCAACTTTATGCGAAGGAGATGTGTCATGCTAAATGAGACAAATGGTGGTCACACCAGATACTGAATGGTTTTCTGATCCACGCCCCTACCATTTTTTAAAGATATTTGTGAATCATATCTGTATTCCCAGTCATGTGAAATCCATATATTAGGGCCTAATGAATTCATTTCAATTGACTGATTTCCCTATACTGTATGAATTGTACCTGTAAAACCTTTGAACTTGTTGCATGTTGCGTTTATATTTTTGTTCAGTGTACATCAAGTCCTCTTAATTTACAGCATTTTCCTCATTCGGACAACAAAAATGTTTTAGCAGGAGGGAAGGGGGCTACTTCTTGTCGCGTGTGGTGCTCAAGTTCAAAACGGCTGTCAGTCAAAACCCATACAGCGCTGTGAAGCGCAGAGCCTGAGCTCTGTCATAATTTATAGCATGTTACTGTATAACCACTGCGTTCCAATTTAGGCGCTTATCAGTGTCCAAACCTGCCATTTTAAACCTGTATACAGGTGTGAGTATAAATGGCTAATTGACAAAATCTTGTAGCTATCCCTTTAAGACTAGATTCTCCATGTCTGGGTTAAATATAGGCACTGTACCCCCTGTAGCACAGGCGTGAACAAACATACATGCACACACAGCTGTCTGACTGACACCGTGTCCCTCCTGATGCCAACACTATACACTGGTCATAAAACGAACATAATTAGGCATCAAAATCACAGAGAGACAAAATGACAAGGGTCTGGGAACCTAGTGGTCTCAGCCTGTTAACAGTTTCAGTTTCATTTCAATGAAATACGCAGGGACACAATCATTTTTCTTATCACTTAAATAAAACATTGAAAGTGTGTTCAGTACAAAAAGTCACAAGGAACCACATAAACAAAATATTACCAATAAAAGTAGCTATACTCACGTCGAGGTGAGAGTAGATTGTCGCACTGGTCTGTCTAGCAGTTAACTGATCACATATGAGTGACTGTCTATGTTTAGAAGAACAAAACTAGTCGCTGAATCAGACACAGCATTGACCTGAATTCAATCATAGGAAAATAAAGGGTTTGAACAGAAATGTCTTAGAATTCCCCCAATATAATTAACTAATTTGAAAAATACAAAAAGCTTCCCAGCAAACCGGGAACATTCCCAGAACATTAGCCAAGATTCCCATTAACTTCTAGTTAGGATTTTATATAACATTAAGATGATAACATGTTTTTTTGTCATTGAATTTAAAATAAATGTAATGTCCTTAGAAAGTTCTCCTAATGTTAAAATGTTGTGCATAACAGCTGTAACATCCACCACAGAACATTCTTCAAATATTCTCATTAGGTTTCCAGGTAATAACAATGTAAAAGTAATGTTTTTTGAACATACTGCTGTAACAAAATGTGAGAGCAATAGAAATGGTTCTGAGGAAACATTACAGGAACATTCTCTTAATGTTGATGGAGATGTAATTAAAAACACCCATAGCAACAAGCAGGGAATATTCCCACAATGCTCTCATAATGTTATAGTGTGACGTTATGACATGATTGTTCCAATAACGCTCCCTAAACATTCTTCAGCGGTCATGTCTGGGTTCAATTATATTGCTTATGAGAGAACATTACTAGAACATTTCCCTAACATTAATGGAGATGTCATCCGAGACAGCTATCCAGGTATAGAATCTTAATTTGACCAGTTTCTCACAGCAGGAAAATAATCCTGCAGCAACAGGAAATGTGAATTACTATGTGGATTATAATTAATGGTACATTTTGTATAGGTTGATACAATTTTCGTTTGGGCAAAAAAAAGTCTGACATTTTAATGTGGAAATTACAAACTTTAGAAGCATTTTATTAACCTTAAATACAATAAAAGTTGTAATTTCCTATGGTGCAGGAAAAAATATCCTACAACAGGGTGGTCAAATTAAGATCCTGTATTTAACAACCTATGATGTGTATTTATAACAACCAACAGCCCAGCAAACTGGGAACATTCCCAGAACATTAGCAAACATTCTTATGAAGTTCTAGTTAGGTTTTGAGATTTGAGAATGATAACGTCCCACAAACATTCAAAGCATTGTTTTGATCACCAAATATTAATTTCTACGAATAAAAAAATAATAATAATTGTTGGAATGTTCTAAAAACTTGCCAGGGAAGGTAATAACACAATTATCCGTTAATGTTCTTAGAACATACTGCCGCAACAAAATGTGGGAGCAATAGAAGTGGTTCTGAGGAAACACTACAGGAGCATTCTGCTAATGTTGATGGATATGTTATTCAAACACATAGCAGCAAGCAGGGAATAGTCCTACAACGGTCTCAAAGTTATAGTGTGACATTATGACATGATGGTCCTAATAACCTTTCCTGTTGGAGCAATATAAATTGTTCTAAAAAAACAATGATTTATTTATTATTCAGTTAATGATGGGAGATATTACTACTAACACCTATAACAACAAGAAACATTCCTGCGAGACTCTTATGAAGTTATTCTTTAAAGATTATGACATGATGATCCAGAATTGTTCTAAAAATATACGTCAATGATAATGGAAGTAGTTTTGAAAACATTGCTGTTAAATTCTGCTAATATTGATGTGTGTTGTTACATTATTATATGAAGTTGCCAAACCTTTAAAGAAATGGCATTTCAATCTTCTTACGTCATTATATTTTATTAGGGTACTGTCCAAACATAACTATAGCTTTTTTAAAGAATGGTAATCAAATAGATTTGAACATCGTCAAGCCCTGTAGGCTACTTAGTCTGCTGCACCACCAGGATCCTAATGTTTCCAGTGGATTTCCCTTTGTATTGAAATACTTTAATTATGATCCAAACTATGGTCATATGTCTTCGTACATAGAGTACCAGTCAAAAGTTTGGACACACCTACTCATTCAAGGGTTTTTCTTTATTTTTACTATTTTCTACATTGTAGAATAATAGTGAAGACATCCAAACTATGAATTAACACATATGGAATCATGTAGTAACCAAAAAAGCGTTAAACAAATCCAAATATATTTTATATTTGAGATTCTTCAAAGTAGTCACCCTTTGCCTTGATGACAGCTTTGCACACTCTTGGCATTCTCTCAACTAACTTCATTAGGTAGTCACCTGGAATGCATTTCAGTTAACAGGTGTGCCTTGTTAAGTTAATTTGTGGAATTTCTTTCCTTAATGCGTTTGATCCAATCAGTTGTGTTGTGACAAGGTAGTATTGGTATACACAAAATAGCCCTATTTGGTAAAAGACCCAGTCCATATTATGGTAAGAACAGCTCAAATAAGCAAAGAGAAACAACAGTCTATCATTACTTTTAAGACATGAAGGTCAGTCAATCTGGAAAATTTGAATAACTTTTCTTTAAGTGCAGTCGCAAAAACCATCAAGCCCTATAATGAAACTGGCTCTCATGAGGACCGCCACAGGAAAGGAAGACCCAGTTCATTAAAGTTAGCAGCCTCAGATTGCAGCCCAAATAAATGCTTCACAGAGTTCAAGTAACAGACACATCCCAACATCAACTGTTCAGAGGAGACTGTGTGAATCAGGCCTTCATGTTCAAATTGCTGCAAAGAAACCACTACTAAAGGACACCAATAAGAAGAAGAGACTTGCATGGGCCAAGAGACACGAGCAATAGACATTAGACCGGTGGAAATCTGTCTTTTGGTCTGATGAGTCCAAATTTGAGATTTTTGGTTCCAACCGCCGTGTTTTTGTGAGATGCACAGAGTAAGTGAACGGATGATCTCCGCATGTGTGGTTCCCACCTTGAAGCATGGAGGAGGGGGTGTGATGATGTGGGGCTGCTTTTTAAATTTTATTTAACCTTTATTTAACTAGGCAAGTCAGTCAAGAACATATTCTTATTTACAATGACGGCCTACCAAAAGGCAAAAGGCCTCCTGCGGGGACGGGGGCTGGGATTTTAAAACACACATCCATCAACATTAGCAGAATGCTCCTGTAATGTTTCATGGTGACACGGTCTGTGATTTATTTAGAATTCAAGGCACAGTTAACCAGCATGGCTACCACAGCATTCTGCAGCGATACGCCATCTCATCTGGTTTGCGCTTAGTGGGACTATCATTTTTTTCCTAACAGGACAATGACCCAACACACCTCCAGGCTGTGTAGGAGCTATTTGACCAAGAAGGAGAGTGATGGAGTACTGCATCAGATGATCTGGCCTCCACAATCACCTCACCTCAACCCAATTGAGAAGGCTTGGGATGAGTTGGACCGCAGAGTGAAGGAAAAGCAGCCAACAAGTGCTCAGCATATGTGGGAACTCCTTCAAGATGGTTGGAAAAGCATTCCAGGTGAAGCTGGTTGAGAGAATGCCAAGAGTGTGCAAAGCTGTTATCAAGGCAAAGGGTGGCTAATATGAAAAATCTCAAATATAAAACATATTTTGATTTGTTTAACAATTTTTTGGTTACTACATGAATTGGTCTGTGTTATTTCATAGTTTTGATGTCTTCACTATTATCCTACAATGTAGAAAATAGTAAAAATAAAGAAAAACTCTGGAATGAGTAGGTGTCCAAACTTTTGACTGGTAGTGTCTGCAAAGATAAAGACCACAATCTGGAAGTCAGAGTAAAGGTGTACATAGCTTTAAATGTATGTTAGTCCCTTCCCAATAGCGCTATGGATTAATTCCAGGGATAACACTCCAACGCTCCCAGGTCCGATCCCCGCTTGAGACTATGGCAGAACTGTTTGTACAATAAATTGTCATGTAATTACAATTAATTCCCAGATGTGTTTCTACATGGATTGTTGTACAACTAACTTTGTCAACAGTAAGAGAACACTAACACATGAAAGAAACCTCCATGGACTGTTCAAAACTGAATTTGATCATTCTGGGAACATAGAAATAACATTCAGTGAACATTGAGGGAATGTTTTGTGCACCCTGATACAAACATTGTAAGAATGTCATCTCAAATGGACAGATTTTCTGTTTTGGGAACCCATCTTGTCATATCCCGCAATGTTCCCACAACCTAAAGAAATGTTTTAAGAACTTTTAAATAACATAAAAAATGTGCTCTGGGAACGTTCTTGCAAACTAATAGAAACATTGTATAATCATCTGCACAGGTTTTGTGTTTTGGGAACACATCTTTTGTGATGTTCTCACAATGTTCCCACCAGACTGTTCCCACATTCTGGGAACCTTTAAAGAACAGACTAAATGTGTTCTGCAAATGTTATTGCAATGTCAGGTGAATGTTTTATACAAACATTGTATAATCATCAGCACAACGGGACAGTTTTTGTATTATGAGAACATTTACCGCAACCTAATGAATGTTCTGGGAACTTTCACAGAACCAACTTTGGTTTGCTGGGTGCTCATACATGTCGTCATAGCCTAGAATCCCAAATGGATTTCTTAGTTGTTATTCACACAAAAGCACTTCTGCAGACACTACCTCTACCTATTGTCATAGAGACAACAGAATAATGACAATGTTCCATGATAATAACATTCTAATATGCATTCTACCTAGGATTGGTACTTCGCCCAACAACATTGTCAATGTCATAGATAATCATAGATAAGCTGGAAACATACGGGTGCTGAGGAGCTAATATTAGAGAGCTGACTGGAGGTTCCCGAGATGGTTTGACTTTTGATCTTGGGAGGATAGGTCCCCCATGGTATGTAAAGAGCAGAGGAAGTAGAACACAGTTCAGGGAGAACCTTCGGACAGATCATTACAGATCCATGTGCAAGGGCAGACACAGAGGAGAGAAAGAGATGGAGATGAAAAGAAAGCGGGGTGAAGAAAGGGATATTATCATAGCTGTTATCTGTCAGGGTCTGCTCTTATCTAAGGGGAAAATTCAGACCAGTTACTCACGCATAAATGTACTTTATTACCTTTTTATGCACTTTTCTGTCTAAGCGTATTCTGACCTTGAACTTAAGCTTGGGGGAAATGCCAGTGCCAGCAAGGTATGCGTTTGGGGTGCAGATCAAATAAAATTATATGATAAGAGCTAGGTAATCTGTTTGGATAAGGGGATTGTAAATATAGGCTAAATAACAATTGTTTTAGATCTACTTTTTTATGATCGCTGGAGATGAATGGAAGGAAACTGAAAAACATATAAACATCATAGGTATGCCTATTTATGCCCCTTTCCCACAGTGAAGTATGAAATGCTGTGCCATTATGCAGAATTTTAATTGTATTGCCTTATAACTTGCAGGGATCAAATGAATAGCCTATGTTAAATATTATAAGCAACTGTGGGTAGCGACCATAACAACCACATATATTTAACTCCCAATTGAATGTTCGCAGCCTAACTTTATTTCTTTCCACTGTAAGGATGTCATTGTGGTTGTGGCTGCGGGTCAAATAATAGTGGATACTATTTAATGAAGGCAAAATACAAATTGTAGTAAAAATAAATAATAATAGATTTCAAACAGTTTCTTTGAACTTGATGCATGCCGCAAGACTTGGTACTTGCCATCAAACAGTTCCATGATCAATGCGGGCAATTAGGGTATATTTATTATATGATACTGTTGCATACTATTCTACATATTATAATTATTTTGTAGGCTACATTACTTCCAACGTTACCATTGATGATCTGAATGTGGCAGCTTTCACAATGAATCAAACCACCTTTCTTCATTTGTGCGTAAAGGCAAACATTTTCCATTAAGTAGGATTCATGATTATTCCCTAAACATAAATGTGTAAATTTACCCATGGGTTCTGAAATTGAGGCAAATATGTACATGTTTCAATGGCTTCTATATTCTGAACGCATTCGCCATAGTCTTCATTCAAGTCTTGTGCTGATGAAATTCAAATTAAAAGGTACACCATATTTAAAGAGATTGATTTAGAGAAATGAACAGATTAACGATACTAAACAAAAATATAAACGCAACATGTAAAGTCTTGGTCCCATGTTTTATGAGCTTAAATAAAAGATCACAGACATTTTCCATACACACAAAAAACGTATTTCTCTCAATTTGTGTGCACAAATTTGTTTACATCCCTCTTAGTGAGCATTTCTCCTTTGCCAAGATATTCCATCCACCTGACAGGTGTGGCATATCAATAAAATGATTAAACAGCATGATCATTACATAGGTGCACCTTGTGCTAGGGACAATAAAAGGCCACTCTAAAATGTAGTTTTGTCACACAACACAATGCCACAGATGTCTCTCAAGTTTTGAGGGAGTGTGCAATTGGCATGCTGACAGCAGGAATGTCCACCAGAGCTGTTGCCAGAGAATGAAATGTTAATTTCTCTACCATAAGCCGCCTCCAACACCGTTTTAGAGAATTTGGCAGTACGTCCAACCGGCCTCACAACCACAGACCCTGTGTAACCACGCCAGCCCAGTACCTCCACATTCGGCTTCTTCAGCTGCGGGATCGTCTGAGACCAGCCACCAAGCCAGCTGATGAAATTGAGGATTATTTCTGTCAGTAATAAAGCCCTTTTGTGGGGAAAAACTAATTTTGATTGGCTGGGCCTGGCTCCCAAGTGGGTGGGCCTATGCCCTCCCAGGCCCACCCATGGCTGCACCCCTGCCCAGTCATGTGAAATCCATAGATTATGGCCAAATTAATTAATTTATATTGACTGATTTCCTTTAAATTAACTGTAACTCAGTAAAATTGTTGAATTTGAGGCATGTTGCATTTATATTTTTATTCAGTATAACTGAACAAAAACTCCCTGATCAAATTGGTATGTTTTCTGGGGTTGAATTCCATTTATTTAGTGCGCGCAAGGGACCCCCCCCCCCCCTCCCCTCCCCCCCCCTCGTTACATGCCTGAAGTCTGAATACCAACTACTGAGAAGTGCGTAGGAAAGGCGTGCGTAAGAAAGGCGTACATTTACTAAGTCTGAATCGGCCCCTATGCGAGGCAGCAGCAATACTTCAGGTCACACACACACTTTAGCAGCAATCTCATGTATCCTCTTGAAATATCAGAGGTTATACTTTCTTTTATTTCTCCTCTGTGTCCGTAACATTGGCAGGTGAGTCAGGAGAACGTGAAGAGTCTGAATGGTAGGGCTTTGGCATGCTGAGGAGGGAGACGGAGACTGTACAACCCAGTAGATAGGCCCAGGACAGACCAGGCAGATTTCCTTTGTACAGCTGAGTCACTCACAGTTCCTCCTCCTCATCTCTGGATGGTGTTTCTGATTGGGAGAATGAAGTTGAGATCCTTTCTCAGCTGGAGCATCTGCCACGACTAGAGAGAGTGAGAGGGGTGGGGTTAGATTTGGGATGCCCCAGGCTCTCAAATAAAAATTGTGGATTTACAATGGGGAAGGAAAACAACCACAGTGAAACGTTCCCTAAGTCTACCTCAGCGAACTGTGCTTTGATGGCATCAAACTTGACCTTCTCATGGACTGCCCTGGCTGTGTTGGTGCCATCAAATGGCTCTGAGAAAGCAACAATGGAGACAACATTTCAGTTGGGACAGATACCACATTAAAACATTGACACTGATTTAGCAAGAACCAGATGTATTGCACCAGCATGTATTGCACAATCATGTTTTGTAGCATAAGCCTCTAGCCCCTAGGTGTCAATATAAGAAGATGATCTAAAAGGGGAGACATTACATCATGGTAATAACAGTTTTTATACAGTCACTACACAACTGTGTGGGAGGCAGCTCGGTGTCAGTGTCATGGTTAGAAGTGATTGACTAGTTAGGTCTGGTCTGGCCTACCTTCCACACAGATGAACTTGTCTCTCCACTCTAGACTATTTGACTTGGGCAGAGCCTTAGCCTCTCGCACCGAGATCACCTGTTTATCCCACCTGAAACAGAGGAGAGGGAGTGTGTTGTGAGCATGAGTAGACATCTGTGTGTGTGTGTGTGTGTTCTGTTTATTGTAGGCATAAACTTCAGAGCTCAATCAGAGTTTCTTGGAGCGTCCAGCAACGCTGCCAAAAGGTTGAAGGTCAGTTTCCACCTGTTGCAGTCCCTCAGACAGCAACATGACACCAGATAGAGAGGGGGAGTGGGAGGAGAGAAGAGAGTACATACCAGCTGTGACAGCAGTAAATGACGATAGTTTCTGATCGAAACTCCATATTTGGTGAGTAACAAACGTAATTTGACATTATTAAGCTTGAAAAGCTGGTGAACGGCAGGTTGAATGGCTGCTTCCTGGGCTTAAAGGAGATTCACCATAACAATGTCTACTGTAAGGCCAGATTCTGGTTCAGATGAGCACCAACTGTCATTATATGCAGATGTTGTGTTATTGTATGCGAGTGATCCAATAAATTATATTCTGGCCTTGTTCAAATGTTTAACACTAAAACCGCCATAGGCCAACGGCCACTGACGTTTGATTCTGTAAGTAAAAAAAAGGTGGCCCCCCCAAAAAAGCAGTGCCATGCTCCTTCCCTTACTTTTCCTAAATGTTTGTATTTTACATTGTGATTTCAAAATTCGGTCAAATATGCAAACAAAAAAGTATTTAGAGCCTTTTTACCAGTTTTTTCCCACACCTATTCCCAACTTAACCCGCCAAGTTAATGTGCTGTAGGACGTTGGTACCCAGCCAGGCGCTAATGCGTCTCTCTCCTCACTGAATGAATGACAAATGGATGAATGGGCGATAATTGTGCATCTTTCTTCACAATTGAACTTAAAAATTAGGCCTAACTGAATGATAAGAAGGATGAAGAGGTTGATTTAATTCAGAAAGACAATAATGTAATGATGAATGTGTGTTATGCCTATTTATCAGCAGCAAATAATTTGACCGCGCCTTGCAGGTTGATTGACGCTTTACTTTGTAAAAAATAAGCCGTTACAGGAGTATTTTATTTACTGTAACTCTACTACTAATCAAATGTATTGTAAGGAAAACTAAAACATGCTACGTGTTGCAGTAGGCCTTTAGAATAATGCTAAACATATCCTTGACTCTATCTAGGTTGATGAGCGGGAAACAAACGATGCCAGTCAGCCTGCACAGCCGGTCCATAGAAATAACACCATAAACTATACCGAAACTAATTTCACACATAAGAGTTAGACTATAGACAAGATTAAATTATTTGATGAGTGACAATTCTTAGACCTATCAGTTATCAAATTGTATATAGAAAAGATGGGTGCACCTTGTAATTGACAGATGCAGGGAAATGAGCATTACTTTATCAAATCCTCCTTCAGAGTCACATGCAGGTAAAAAAAAAATTGATTTCTATATAGTATCAGAAAGTGCATATTCTGCAGATTCTATGACATTTACCTTTGTAAAATAGTGCAGCTCTGTTTCCAAATTTCACTTTTTCCAAGAATATCTGTCTCATTGCAGTCAGCACATGACCACTGGCTACTAAGCAAAAACTAGTAACATAATAAACTTCAAATTAAAATATGCTATTCTGTCGTCAATAGATGAATGGGCAATAGAAACCAGATGGAAACTGATAATGGTGCATGTGACTACAATGAACTGAATGATGGGGAGGATGAAGAGGGTGATTGAATTGATCTGAATTGAATCTAGAACAATAGTGTAATGATGATGAAGAATTGTGGGCGGTCTAATTATTTTCTTACGAAAGGCTGGAAATTGTATATAATTTCACCTCGGAGAGTCAAATCAGACACTGAATACAACACACAATGTGTGTAGCGCATATTGGAAAGACGAACCAAACGAATGGACGCACTGACAGCATTGCAAATGCTGCAGAATTTAGATGAGTTGGAGTCTGTTGCTGTTACTCCCATCCCTATTGCAGAATGCAGCCTTTTGACAGCATGTACTAAAGTCAATTTAATCCACACTTGCATTAGTCCCCTCGTTTGGTGATTGGGATTTAGGCTGTGACAACGAAAAGGCAGCAGACCGACCTACAGATTTGTAACTATGAAAATCCTTTTGTCAGATTGCGAATCCAAAAGTGTAAATTAGAAAAATCATTTGGTTAGGGTTTAGGGTCGTCTTGTCTTCAGACGATATTATTTTGCATTTACTTTATTTACCTGATCAGTGGAACAATTCTTATTCTTAACAATGAGCTAAAATATAGTGTAGTTATATTGCTTGTCAGCAAAAACACTACTTTTATTCCCCACACTTATTTTATTATCCCGATTCTTCCCAATATTGCCGGTGTAATCACATATTTGAAATCTGATATGCCTACTTGTGTCTTAAAATGAATTATATGAGACTATGCATTTTTTGTAGCCATTCATGGACAGTTTTGAAAATTGATATTCATTCGATTTTTCTTGAAGGTTCGGTGATTTTGAGAAATGAATTGTTATAACAACAACATTTTCAAGCACCCAGCACTTGTGAAACATAGATCAGGGGTGTCCAACCCTCCTGGAGAGCAAGCAGGATTTTCTTCCATCCCTCTTTTAAAAAGATAGTTCACCCAAATTAGAAAATTTTTGTGTTCTTACCTTGAAAGCAAGGAGACTGTGATCTATGATACAACTGTCCACATGAGACCAGGGTTCAATCCCTGCTTCCAACCTTCCCACGATTTTTCCCATTTGCCTGTCTCCCCATTTCGTTACTGTCTGAATAAAGTACCAAACCACCTAAAAAAATATGTACAAATAATATTAGCATACTTTAAATTTCATCCCCCAAAAATCTCAAAGTAACAAAGTTCAAAGCATCCTGAATACACCTGACCCGTGGATGTTTTGGAGAGAACAAATCCACCCTGCTCATAGGCCTAAGCCATGTCAAAATTCGTAAAATCACAGGAAATCAGCTTTAAAAACAGTAACATTTTCCTGGGGGAGGACACCCAGATCCCCCTGCTAGAGGATGTGCCAATGAAATTCACATAGCAAATCTCCCTCTAAGCTTTCTTCAAAAGTTGGCAGCCCTGTATTTGGCAACTTCTCTTCTCCAATTAACTAGCTAATTGTTTGGATTTAAATACCAGCCTAGCTAGATCATCATCTCATGTAATTTCAATGCATCTCATCTACCATCTACTGGACCAAAGGCAGGACCACAATATTCATAAATGGCAGCAATCTTCATAAGGATTCCTCAGAAGTTTTGCACAGATTAAAACAACCCTGTGTAAGGAGTTTAAGAAGTCTCTTTCAATACGGGATCCTACAAAAAAAAATGCAGAAGGCGAGGACGATGAGGTGGTAACCTCCAACCTGCCAGTTACTGACTCTGTGGCTCAACACAAAACTGCCTTGGCTTCCATACTGGATGAAGTTTCTCCTTTGAAAACCCGCCTGGTGTCTTTCTCCAAATATTCTCCCTGGTACACTGAGGAGCTACGCTGTCTCAAAGCAACTGGCCATCATCTAGAATGATGTATGCGCAACATCAGAAAAAGACTACAAACAGGCCTTAAATGCAGCTCGGACATCTTACTACTCCCAACTGATCAGCAATGGCAGTGGTAACTTCCAGGTGCTGTTCTCTACTGTAATCAAGCTCCTCCAACCTGTAAACAACTGCTACAACTGCTACATCAGCCTCCCCAAAACGATGCAATCAACACCTTTGCTTCTTCCAAAGCAAAATTGAAAACATCAATAATACCATCCTATCATCTCCAGCCCTTGTAGTTGATCTACCCAGTCCTATGATCCCTGAGTCAAGGTTCTCCACCTTCACCACAGTCACTGCAGCTGATGTAACCAAGCTGGTTAGGAGAATGAGGCCCACCACTTTCTCACTTGACTCTATCCTCACCTCCTTTCAGAAGACCTGCTTACATGCTCTGGAACCTTTCTTCACGGAAATCATCAACATTTCCCTTACAACTGGATATGTCCCTCCTCAGCTCAAACTGACAGCAGTCACACCAGTACTTAAAAAGCCTGGATCTGACCCTGACAACCTCCAGAACTACAGGCCTATCTCCAACCTGCCCTTCCTGAGTAAGCTACTCAAACGTGCTGTGTCTAGCCAATTCAAAACACCATATGGCCACTCACAACCTGCTTAAGCCCTTCCAGTCAGCTTCAGAGCTAGACACAGCACAGACAATGCCTTGGCAAGGGTCACCAATGAGCTCCTCATGAATGCTGACTCTGGGGCTGCCAGCATCCTCCTACTGCTGGACCTCAGTGCAGCATTTGACACTGTCAACCAGGCCATTCTGCTGGACAGCATGGAGAAGCTCCTGGGCCTGTCAGACACTGATCACTCCATGTTTGTAGCCCTCGGCCCTAGTAGGTCAGACACAGTGGTGGTCTACCAGGGGGTCCCTCAAGGCTTGGTCATAGTGCCACTACTGTTTTGTATCTACATGCTGCCACTGGGAAATATCTTGAGAAAACACGGACTGGGCTTTCACTTTTATGCTGATGACACACAGCAAAAATAGAGAGGTCACCCTGACTGGCATTCGCACCATCATTAAAGAAAAATTTCACCACTGCTCTATTTCACTACGTATGTCCATTAATATGTCATTAACATACAGTATCATATGCATTATAAAAGTTTAGAATTTTATCACTACACACAAATACAAGTAGAAACGGGCCAGCTACATTTCCTGGATGTAAGCAAACCACACTATCCAGAATTCATAGCAATTTCAGGACATGGAGAACCTCCTCGTGGAGGTGTATCCAACTGATGTGATAAATATCAAAATGCCTTTGCTTGTATCCAAAACTTTCAGCCAGAGGATTTCGAAACGTAACTGAAGTCATAACTGATGGAGTTGCAATGTCGCCGAATGTTGAAAAGTGATGCTATTCCATCGATTTTCCCCTTCACTTCAAAGAGGAAGGCATCCGATCAGCCAACATCAGCGTAGCAGAAAAGTAGTCAAGCTGAGGTAATGTAGCTAACGTTACCTAGCTAACTACATGTGTTTATCAAAACCAGAATCTAGCTAGCTTTCATAATACGCTGGCTAGACATTCCAAAACATATCAATGTAATTAGCCAGCTGCTATCTGGCGATGTGATTAGTAACTTTGCAAGCTAACGTTAGCTTCGTTAGGTTACGTTAGCTAGCTAACTAACTACCGCAGAGGCTAACGTGACTAACGGTATGTGTTCTATTTAGAGTCCAATCCCATCAACATCGGCAGCGGCATCAAAATCAAGCTCAGCACCAAGAACTAGTGTAAGTCACCTTCTAAAATCGACAAAATCCTTCCACGATGAGTAAATAAATATACTGGTACTAGGCATAAACACGGTCTGTGTCTTGTCATAGTTGGTGTGTTTACAAGTAGGCTACAACTTCTACTGTAGTTATCTGTATTATTGAGGCTTAGTTGATTGTTCATGCAAGGCTTGAAGTCTAAATTGGGGAAAAAAATGGTATCATTAAGGAGGGGATGGTCTGGGTGACTGACTGGTGTCTGTTGGGGGTGGGTATTGTGTGACGGTTAGTATGCATGATCTATTGACATGAGGGGGGTGGGTGGATATAGTACCTTGTTTGAATGTGTATTGATGGGGACAAAGTAGTAAAATGTTGGCTTATCACTGACTACTGTGTGTCCTACAGACTAATCCTAATGTTGATGACGATGACCTTGACACGAGCTTTAGTAGTGCAGAGCCTGTAGACCCACTGGATGAAAGCTTTCAGCCTGGAAAAATCTCAAGCTCAACATCATCTGACTTTGAAACAAGCCAGGACAGCCAAAGGTATTTATGAAAGCACAATAACCTTGAGAAAGCAATCACTAATACACTAAACTGTCTACAAGACAAGTGATCCTCAAACTTTTCACAACCTTGCAGTCAGTTCTTTGGCATGGAGAGGGGTTGTCAGTATACTCTTCTACCCTATTCACTATTGTTGGCAGTGTTCGTCTACTCAACAGCACAACTGTAGGTGCTCATACACAAAAATACACAACTAAATGGTCTACAAGTCAAGACCCCCTCAAACTTTTCACATCTTTACTAATAGCCCATCTCAAAGCCCCATTATTGACTGAGTAAAAAAACACATACCAGTCTACTGTACCCCTTTTTGTTTACAGATGAACATGGTTTATTGTATGGTTACACATCTTCATGATCAGTCTTCATGTATTTCCAGGAATGTTGAATGTCCATATTCAGTTAGACTGATGTTGTAGTATAATATAGAATACTTAGTATGCTCACAACTGTGGTATACACAGTGTACAAAACATTAAGAACACCTGCTCTTTCCCATGACATAGATTGACCAGGTGAAAGCTATAATCCCTTATTGAGGTCACTTGTTAAATCCACTTCAAATCAGTGTAGATGAAAGGGAGGAGTCAGGTTAAAGAAGGATTTTTAAGCCTTGAGACAATTGAGACATGGATTGTGTATGTGTGCCATTCTGAGGCTATGGCAAGATAAAAGATTTAAAGTGCCTTTGAATGGGGTATGGTAGGTAGTTTTTGCTGGGTTTTCCATGCTCAACAATTTGCAATGTGTATCAAGAACGGTCCATCACCCAAAGTACATCCAGCCAACTTGACACAACTGTGGGAAGCGTAGGGCCCCACAGTGGAGGTGTCATAAAACCTAGCGGTCAAACAGGGAAATGGTTCCAATTGTTTTTCAACCATCCATAGGGAATTTTAGAAACACTTCAAATAAAGGCTTTTTCGTGTAGGCTTACCCTAGCGTGATGTTTTGATAACTATGTAAATCTCTCTCGGCAAAGGTGACTTTTATCAATATATACGGCTATTTACTCTCAGATTTGAAAAGGCAAATTAGCATCGAAGTACACATCATGCAAGACTACAAACCCCTGTAAACTCCTGCACGTCATCTCTGACACCTTTGCTAACAGGTATTGTTTAAATTTAATACTTGCACAAGACAGTTCACAAAATTGTCAATTTAAAGAAATGTAGCCAATTTATTCATTACAAATTTGAGCTAACATTAGATAGTTAATCCAGAAATTCTTACCTTTGCCTCGATTCAGCAATCTTGTCCAGATCATCATGGCATTTGTAGTGCTTTATGATAGTCACATTAGCAGCTAATTAGCATTTATTTTTGGGGGGTGGTAAATACAGGCGAATATACTGATAGAAGTCACCTTGTCCTAGAGAGATTTACACGGTTATCAAAACATCACGGAAGGATAAGCCTACACAAAACACAGCCCTTATTTTAAGTGTTTCTAAAATCCCCTATGGGAAAAATGAATGGTGGAAAAACTATTGGAACCGTTTCCTTGTTTTACCGCTAGGTTTTATGGGTCACACTGTGGTATTCTGTTGGAGTCAACATGGGCCAGCATCCCTGTGGAATGCTTTCGACACCTTGTAGAGTCCATTTCTGAGGGCAAAGGGGGGGTATTGCTAGCTGTTGTACATATGAATATAACAGTGTTTATATCAGCTTTTTTTCTTTAACAAGATTCCAGCTGCATCAGAAAGCAATAAAGTGTTGACTTCAACTTCTGGATCAATTCATTGTGATATTCATGAAACGTGTTTGGACAAACTAGCTTCAATCTTACTGCTAAAACAAATGATGCAGGGAGTTGGTCATTTCAACGTACATTTGTTGGCAAGTAAACTTGCTTCAATAAAACAATAGATTAGTCTGTCTAACCACGAGTAAAGTCACACCATGTTTTAAAAAAAATCACGACAGCTGTGATGGAAAGAGGAAGTTTCAGTACAATTTTATAAATGCCTACAGATAATTTGTTAATTTGACATGGTGGGATCTTTTTTGTCTGTAAAATGTATTATGAGAGAAATGGCGGCGGAAATGCCTTTATGCGCAAATACTAATACAATAACCATCAAAGCAAACTTGGAGTCTCGTGATGATATGGTGTGTGATCCTTCCACTACGACTTGGGAAACCATGCAGTTTATTAGGCTACAGATGACATAAGTTGTGATGAACTTCACAGGGTGTTGAAAGTGCACACTATGTGCTTGATGCTCCTTTCAAATAAATATCAAGGGTCTTATTCTGGTGACATGATGATCAATGCTTGACTGCCATGTGACAAATATTCTCGCTCTTATTCATAATAATATCATAATGTAGACTAACCTACCTGCACTGTATCTGCGAGCTGTTGGCTATAGTGAATGTTCCAAGACCAGCGTAGGCACATTTGCTATATTTTTGGGACAAAACATAGAAAACTAAATCTGTAGAGTTGAAAATGCGATGGAAACACATTGAACTTTAGATTTTTATTCGGTACATGAAAACTATAGCGGAAAATTGTATTTTGTGTGCACTACGGCATCAAGCACTGATTTTTCTCGGCAACAAGTCAGTTTGGTAGAAATACACCACTGGAGGGAAAAACCTTTATGCAGATTTTTTGAGATTTGCATGAAAATCTGTCGCCAATTGGATGGAAACGTAGCTAATATAGCAAATAAGTAGACATGGCTAGTATTCAAGACAAAGTTTATTTGCTCAGGAGACCGAGGTGAGTTTACACAGCAGTATCCAGGAACAGTTACTGTATAGCAATGTATGTCATATACAGTGCCTTCAGAAAGTATTCACACCACTTGACTTTTTCCACATTATGTTGTGTTACAGCCTGAATTTTTTGTCACTGGCCTACACACAATACCCCATAATGTTAAAGTGGAAGAATGTTTTTTGACATTTTTACAAATTATTTACAAATGAGCTAAAATGTCTTGAGTCAATAAGTATTCAACCCCTTTGTTATGGCAAGCCTAAATAAGTTCGGGAGTAAACATATTCTTAACAAGTCACATAATAAGTTGCATAGACTCACTCTGTGTGCAATAATAGTGTTCAACATGATTTTTGAATAGCTACCTCATCTCTGTACCCCACACATACAATTATCTGTTAGGTCCCTCAGTCGAGCAGCGAATATCAAACACGGATTCAAACACAAAAACCAGCAAGGTAGTCCAATGCCTCGCAAAAAAGGGCACCTAGAGTAAAAATAAAAAAGCAGACATTGAATATCACTTTGAGCATGGTGAAGTTATTATTTACACTTTGGATGGTGTATCAATAGACCCAGTCACTACAAAGATACAGGCGCCCTTCCAAACTCAGTTGCCTGGGAGGAAGGAAACCGCTTCAGGATTTCACCTTGAGGCCCAATAGTGACTTTAAAACAGTTACAGAGTGTAATGGCTGTGATAGGAGATAACTGAGCATAGATCAACAACATTGTAGTTACTCCACAATACTAACCTCATTGACAGAGTGAAAAGAAGGAAACTTGTACAGAATAAATGGATGGATCCTGTTTGCAACAAAGGACTAAATACTGCAAAGAATGCGGTGACGCAATTTACTTTTTGTCCTGAATACACAGTGTAGTGTTTAGGGAATATTCTATACAACAGCCTCCCGAGTGGCACAGTGGTCTAAGGCTTCAATCCCAGGCTGTGTCAGAGCCGGCCGTGACCAGGAGACCCATGAGGCGGCGCTCAATCCAGCGTCAACCAGGTTAGGGCCCAGCGTTTGGCCGGCCGGGATATCCTTGTCCCATCGCGCTCTAGCGACTCCTTGTGGCGGGTCGGACGCCTACAAGCTGACTTCGGTTGCTAGCTGTACGGCGTTTCCTCCGACACATTGGTGCGGCTGGCTTCTGGATTAAGAGAGCAGCGTGTCAAGAAACAGAGCGGCTTGGCAGGGTCGTGTTTCGGTGGACTCATGGCTCTCGACCTTCGTCTCTCATGAGTCCGTAGGGGAGTTGAAGCGATGGGACAAGACTGTAACTTCCAATTGGATATCACAAAATTGGGGCGAAAAAAGGGGTAAAAGTTCAAATATATAAAAATATGTTTTATATCCAATATGTTATATATCTGAGTACCACTCTCCATATTTTTAAGCATAGTAGTGGCTGCATCATGTTATGCTTGTAATCGTTAAGGATTGGGGATAAAAAAAGAAACAGAACGGCGCTAAACAGGCAAAATCCTAGAGGAAAACCTGGTTTAGCCTGCTTTCTACCAGACAATGGGAGATTAATTCACCTTTCAGCAGGACAATAACCTAAACCACAAGGCAAAATCTACACTGGAGTTGGTTACCAAAAGACAGTGAATGTTCCTGAGTACAGTTTCACTTAAATCTACTTGAACATCTATGGCAAGACCTGAAAACGGTTGTCTAGCAATGATCAACAACCAATTTGACCGAACTTGAAGAAATTTTAAAAGAATAATGGGCAAACGTCACGTGTGGAAAGCTCTTTGAGACTTATCCGGACAGACTCACAACTGTAATAGCTGCTCAAGGTGCTTCTACAAAGTATTGACTCAAGGGTGTGAATACTTACACTACATATACAAAAGTATGTGGACACCCCTTTAAATTAGTGGATTCGGCGATTTCAGCCACACCGTTGCCGACAGGAGTATAAAATCGAGCACACAGCCATGCAATCGCGATACACAAACATTGGCCTTACTGAAGAGCTCTGACTTTCAATGTGGCCCCGTCATAGAATGCTACCTTTCCAACAAGTCAGTTCATCAAATGTTGGCCCTACTAGAGCTGCCCCGGTCAACTGTAAGTACTATTATTGTGCAGTGGAAACATGTAGGAGCAACAATGGCACAGCTGCGAAGTTGTAGGCCACTACAGGCTCACATAACATGACCGCCGAGTGCTGAACCGCGTAACGAGTAAAAATCGTCTATCCTCGGTTGCAACTGAGATCCAAACTGCCTATGAAAGCAACGTCAACACAAGAACTGTTCATCGGGTCTCCATGGCGGAGCAGCCGCACACAAGCCTAAGATCACCATGTGCAATGCCAAGCGTCGGCTTGAGTGGTGTAAAGCTCGCCGCCATTGGACTTTGGAGCAGCGGAAACGCGTTCTCTGGAGTGATAAATCATGCATCACCAGGAGATAACTGAAAAAAGTCATGGCTGTGTGCTTGACGGATTAATCTGAGTTTGGCGGATGCCAGGAGCTACCTGCTCCAATGCATAGTGCCAACTGTAAAATTTGGTGGAGGATGAATAATGGTCGGGGCTGTTTTTCATGGTTCAGGCTAGGCCCCTTAGTTGCAGTGAAAGGAAATCTTAACGCTACAGCATACAATTCTGTGCTTCCAACTTTGTGGCAACAGTTTTGGGAATGTATTTCCTGTTTCAGCATGACAATGCCCCCGTGCACAAAGAGAGGTCCATACAGAAATAATTTGTTAAGATCGGTGTAAAAGAACTTGACTGGCCTGCACACAGCCCTGACCTCAACATCATCTAACACCTTTGGGATGAATTGGAACGCAGAATGCGAGCCAGGCCTAATCCCCCAACATCGGCAATGATTTTGGAATGAGATGTTCGACGAACAGGTGTCCACTTACTTGTGGTCATGTAGTGTATGTAAATGAGATTTCATTTTCAATCAATTTTGAAAAAAAAACTAAAAACATGTTTACACTTTGTAATTATGGGTTATTGTGTGTAGATGGGTGAATTAAAAAAAAAATATTTAACCCATTTTGAATTTAGGCTGGAACACAACAAAATGTGGAATAAGAATAAAAATTACTACTAATGCTTATAATAAATACTACAGTTCTACAAAGGGAATACTAGCATATGGTGCAGTGTTAGGAGTCATTTTGATACAAGGGGAGATTGTTGTTATGGGACCCTTCACATCTCCTCTTGCGAGTCATCAACTTCTTAGTAGCCAAGCAGTATTGTCTGTGAGAGAAAGACGAAAACGCTATTAGATATTCATGGGCAATTGTTGTGTAATGTCTGTATTCCTACTGTAGCAGCATGGTGTAGAGTATGAGACATCCCACAGACACGTTAGCTAGCTCGCTACAACCCACAGGTATAGTTACTCCAAGACTAATATGAGTCATAAAGAGCCAAAGTCATTATTTTACTCTCCGCCATCATCACCAACACATTCCTCCAGTTTTGCTCTAATGAGAGGCACTGAGGCTAGCTAGGCTAGTTAGCTAACTAGCTATAATGTTAGACTACAGTACATTTTATGTATAGCAAACACAGCTAACTCGCTAAACGTGGCTAGTTTGGCTTGTAGTGGTACTAGCAAGCCACGTTATGGCCGAATCGATCACCAAATTGTACTGTACAACACTTCCTTGTGTAAAAAGAGGTTATATTGCTAGCTAGCTAACGACAGCAAAATAACTTACTTGTTTTTAATTTGCACTACTGAGTCCTGGTTCAGCTGGTCTAGGATGCAGTCACTGCTTGCTGGTCTCACAATTATTTTTCTTTCCATTTCAACTCCTCTTCAGTGTGTTCCGGCTCAAATAAATAGGCTGTTAGCGTGATTGTGCAAACCCGGCGAAACACAAAGACCAAAATAATTGCTACAAAACAAGACTCCATTCATTTTTAGATCAGACAGCAGGTTTAATCAACTTGCTGTCATAATTCAATAAGAATTATGTAGGAAGACTGGAAAAACACCCCAAATAGTGTCTTGAAGTTAAGTTTCTATTTAATATGGCTTGGGGGCAGTATTTCGACGTCTGGATGAGAAGCGTGCCCAAAGTAAACTGCCTGTTACTCCGGCCCAGAAGCTAGGATATGCATAATTGGTAGATTTGGATAGAAAACACTCTAACGTTTCCAAAATTGTTAAAATAATGTCTGTGAGTATAACAGAACTGATATGGCAGGCAAAAACCAGAGGAAAATCCATCCAGGAAGTGGGATTTTTTTGATGTAGGTAGTTTTCAATTGAATGCCTATTGAGTATCTAATGGGTTAGGACCCAGATTACAGTTCCTATGGTTTCCACTAGATGTCAACAGTCTTTAGACATTGTTTCAGGCTTGTTTTCTGAAAAATGAAGAAGAATGAGACCTTTTTGTCAATGGACTGAAGAATCATGCAGTGCTGGTTTGCGCGCGTGACCGGGGACGCGCCCTTCATTGTTTTTCCTTTCTATTGAATATGCTATTGTCCGGCTGAAATATTATCGATTATTTAGAAAACTGACAACCTGAGGATTAATTATAAACATAATTTGACATGTTTCGACGAACTTTAACGGTACTATTACGATGTATTCGTCTGCATGTTTTGACCACCTTCGAGCCAGTGGTTAACTGAACAAAACATGCCAACAAAACTGAGTTTTTGGGGATATAAAGAGGGACTTTATATCGAACAAAACAAACATTTATTGTGTAGCTGGGACTCTTGTGACTGCAACCAGATGAAGATATTCAAAGGTAAGTGATTAATTTTATCGCTATTTCTGACTTGAGACTCCTATACTTGGTTGGAAAATGTTAGTATGCTTTTGTAAGCGGGGCGCTGTCCTCAGATAATCGCATGGTACGCCATCTGTAAATATAAAAAAAGCCACAGAAAAAGTCATTAATCTTCCCGCTAGCCATGATTGGCTGAGATAATAAGTGGGCTGGACATGCCGAGAGATGAGTTTGGAATGGTCTGCCATGTAACAGCTTCTGTCTATTTGAGCTGGTCAGTATGTGTAGCTAATCCTGTCTAACGCAACATTTTTTAAAAAAATATATACACTGCTCAAAAAATAAAGGGAACACTTAAACAACACAATGTAACTCCAAGTCAATCACACTTCTGTGAAATAAAACTGTCCACTTAGGAAGCAACACTGATTGACAATACATTTCACATGCTGTTGTGCAAAAGGAATAGACAACAGGTGGAAATTATAGACAATTAGCAAGACACCCCCAATAAAGGAGTGGTTCTGCAGGTGGTGACCACAGACCACTTCTCAGTTCCTATGCTTCCTGGCTGATGTTTTGGTCACTTTTGAATGCTGGCGGTGCTTTCACTCTAGTGGTAGCATGAGACGGAGTCTACAACCCACACAAGTGGCTCAGGTGGTGCAGCTCATCCAGGATGGCACATCAATGCGAGCTGTGGCAAGAAGGTTTGCTGTGTCTGTCAGCGTAGTGTCCAGAGCATGGAGGCGCTACCAGGAGACAGGCCAGTACATCAGGAGACGTGGAGGAGGCCAACAACCCAGCAGCAGGACCGCTACCTCCGCCTTTGTGCAAGGAGCAGCAGGAGGAGCACTGCCAGAGCCCTGCAAAATGACCTCCACAAGGCCACAAATGTGCATGTGTCTGCTCAAACGGTCAGAAACAGACTCCATGAGGCTGGTATGAGGGCCCGACGTCCACAGGTGGGGGTTGTGCTTACAGCCCAACACCGTGCAGGACGTTTGGCATTTGCCAGAGAACACCAAGATTGGCAAATTCGCCACTGGCGCCCTGTGCTCTTCACAGATGAAAGCAGGTTCACACTGAGCACATGTGACAGACGTGACAGAGTCTGGAGACGCCGTGGAGAACGTTCTGCTGCCTGCAACATCCTCCAGCATGACTGGTTTGGCAGTGGGTCAGTCATGGTGTGGGGTAGCATTTCTTTGGGGGGGCCGCACAGCCTTCCATGTGCTCGCCAGAGGTAGCCTGACTGCCATTAGGTACCGAAATGAGATCCTCAGACCCCTTGTGAGACTGGTGCGGTTGAGACATATGCTGGTGCGGTTGGCCCTGGGTTCCTCCTAATGCAAGAAAATGCTAGACCTCATGTGGCTGGAGTGTGTCAGCAGTTCCTGCAAGAGGAAGGCATTGATGCTATGGACTGGCCCGCCCATTCCCCAGACCTGAATCCAATTGAGCACATCTGGGACATCATGTCTCGCTCCATCCACCAACGCAACGTTGCACCACAGACTGTCCAGGAGTTGGCGGATGCTTTAGTCCAGGTCTGGGAGGAGATCCCTCAGGAGACCATCCGCCACCTCATCAGGAGCATGCCCAGGCATTGTAGGGAGGTCATACAGGCACGTGGAGGCCACACACACTACTGAGCCTCATTTTGACTTGTTTTAGGGACATTACATCAAAGTTGGATCAGCCTGTAGTGTGGTTTTCCACTTTAATTTTGAGTGTGACTCCAAATCCAGACCTCCATGGGTTGATAAATTGGATTTCCATTGATTATTTTTGTGTGATTTTGTTGTCAGCACATTCAACCATGTAAAGAAAAAAGTATTTAATAAGATTATTTCATTCATTCAGATCTAGGATGTGTTATTTTAGTGTTTCCTTTATTTTTTTGAGCAGTATATATTGCGTAGTAGAACTGCATAAGTGTTTCTCTCCACTTTCTGGAGGACCGCATTTTGAAATCAGTGGAATTAGATTATGATAGCAAAGGAGGAGAAAACACCTGTCTCCGGATCTTCAAACTAAGGGCAACCATGGCATCCGTGACAGAGAGGGAGAAGCATCCATAGTCTAGCTAGCTACATTTTCAGATATTACACGTTTCTATTTTTGTCAGGAAGTCATTTTCATTTCAAGTTAAAGTGTACAGTTAGCTAGATATCTAGCTAATGTTAGCTGGCTGGCTCGCTAGCTAACGTTACGTGTATGATCTGTGTAGTAATATTATTTGTATCTCAGAGCAATTTGCTTTGCTAGTTACAGCCCAATGTTAGCTAGCTAGCTAACATTGAACCTGGTTGGTTAGCTAGTGCAGATTCATGCAGGGTAGTAACATCATGTTGTTTATCATCATCATTGTTTAGCTACATGTCTTAACAAAAGACTCCACTATGCAAGTAACCATTTCAATAGAATGTTAATGATGTCACTGCAACGACTGTTGATAGACGTAGCTGGTAAATTTGGTCTGACTATCTACTCCGATTTCAGAGCTCAACACCTGTTGAATATGGCCGGTAGTGTCAGTAAACGTTGGCAAAAAAAAAGTATAAATTGTTGCCAGCATTTCAATTGCAGTCACTAATGCTCTGGATAACATAAAAACAACCTAACCAGCTCTTCTAGGGCGAGTAAAATGGTCAGTGAGCTGTTCTCTCATTTGTGTCTGGAAGTAGCTAGCAAGCTAGCCAACATTAGCCAGTTTGCTTGGGTGCTTGACTTCTGTTGTTAGGACATAACGCTCGGAACAACCCTTAAAGAGAGGGGCTAAAGCTTAAAGTGTGAACGATGCTGAATGGGTGTAGACAAGGTGCTCTCCAATAGGTGCACCAAAACATTCAAAAGGCAATTTTCTCAAAAGTGAGATTACAAGTTTATCAACTTTAAAAGCAGAATTACTTAACCATTGTTCCTCAACTGTAGTGTATAATATACCATTTTCGAGCTCTGAGTCTCTACTTTTATCCAATGTAAAAAAACACCATTTCAACTTTTGCTACATAAGACCGAATCGAGCCGGCATTGACATTGAAATCCTGGTTCACAGCTACCAAGCTATCCACAACTCTGGACCCAAAAATCTGTCTGATCTTATCCTGACCTCCTGCCCCAAAACGCATCCTTCGCTCCTGCAGGTCCATCTCCCTTCAGCAGCCCCACAGCGGACTAAAAACTATGGGTGACAGGGCTTTCAGTTGTGTGGATCCTCATTAATCACTGTCAGTCTTTAGCTCAGCTAAAGACTGAGTTTTTCAGAAAAGCTTTCAAGGACCTACATTATACAGTTGAAGTCGTAAGTTTACATACACCTTAGCCAAATACATTTAAACTCTGTTTTTCACAATTCCTGACATTTAATCCTAGTAAAAATTCCCTGTTTTAGGTCAGTTAGGATCACGACTTTATTTTAAGAATGTGAAATGTTAGAATAATTGTAGAGAGAATGATTTATTTCAGCTTAATTTCTTTCATCACATTCCCAGTGGGTCAGAAGTTTACATATACTCAATTAGTATTTGGTAGCATTGCATTTCAATTGTTTAACTTGGGTCAAACGTTTTGGGTAGCCTTCCACAAGCTTCCCACAATAAGTTGGGTGAATTTTGGCCTATTCCTCCTGATGGAGCTGGTGTAACTGAGTCAGGTATGTAGGCCTCCTTGCTCGCACACGCTTTTTCAGTTCTGCCCGCAAATTTTCTATAGGATTGAGGTCAGGGATTTGAGATGGACACTCCAATACCTTGACTTTGTTGTCTTTAAACGTTTTGCCACAACTTTGGAAGTATGCTTGGGGTCATTGTCCATTTGGAAGACCTATTTGCGACCAAGCTTTAACTTCCTGACTGATGTCTTGAGATGTTGCTTCAATATATCCACATAATTGTCTTTCCTCATGATGCCATTTATTTTGTGAAGTGCACCAGTCCATCCTGCAGCAAAGCACCCCCACAACATGATGCTGCCACCCCCGTGCTTCACGGATGGGATGGTGTTCTTCAGATTGCAAGCCTCGCCCTTTGTCCTCCAAACACAACGATGGTCATTATGGCCAAACAGTTCTATTTTTGTTTCATCAGACCAGAGGACATTTCTCCAAAAAGTACGATCTTTGTCCCCATGTGCAGTTGCAAACATTAGTCTGGCTTTTTTTAATGGCGGTTTTGGAGCAGTGGTTTCTTCCTTGCTGAGCAGCCTTTCAGGTTATGTCGATATAGGTCTTGTTTTACTGTGGATATCGATACTTTTGTACCCGTTTCCTCCAGCATCTTCACAAGGTCCTTTGCTGTTCTGGGATTGATTTGCACTTTTCGCACCAAGTACCTTAATCTCTAGGAGACACAATGCGTCTCCTTCTTGAGCGGTATGACGGCTGCGTGGTTCCATGGTGTTTATACTTGCGTACTATTGTTTGTACAGATGAACGTGGTACCTTCAGGCATTTTGAAATTGCACCCAAGAATGAACCAGACTTGTGGAGGTCTCCAATTTGTTTTCTGAGTTGTTTTTGATTTTCCCATGATGTCAAGCAAAGAGGAACTGAGTTTGAAGGTAGGCCTTGAAATACATGCACAGGTACACCTCCAATTGACTCAAAACATGTCAATTAGCCTATCAGAAGCTTCTAAAGCCGTGACCACATTTTCTGGAATTTTCCAAGCTGTTTAAAAAGGCACAGTCAAATTAGTGTATGGAAACTTCTGAGCCACTGGAATTGTGATACAGTGAATTATAAGTCAAATAATCTGTCTGTAAACAATTGTTGGAAAAATTACTTATGTCATGCACAAAGTAGATGTCCTAACCAACTTGCCAAAAACTATAGTTTGTTAACAAGACATTTGAGTGGTTGAAAATCAAGTTTTAATGACTCCAACCTCGGTGTATGTAAACTTCTGACTCCAACTGTATATACAAAAGTATGTGGACACCCCTTCAACTTAGTGGATTTGGCTATTTTAGTCACACCTGACAGGTGTTTAAAACCGAGCACACAGCCATGCAATCTCCATAGACAAACGTCAGTAGAATGGCCTTACTGAAGAGCTCAGTTAGTTTATGACGGTGCCACGCTGAAAGTAACAGAATGGGACCGCCGTGTTTTGAAGCGTGTAAAAATCGTCTGTCCTCGGTTGCAACACTCACTACCGAGTACCAAACTGCCTCTGGAAGTGCCTGACCTCACTAATGCACTTGTGGCTGAAGTGAAGCAAGTCCACGCTGCAATGTTCCGACATTTAGTAGAAAGCCTTCCCAGAAGAGTGGAGGCTGTTATTGTATCAAGGGGGGGGGGGACCAACTCCATATTAATGCCCATGATTTTGGAATGAGATGTTAGACGAGCAGGTGTCCACACACTTTGGTCATGTAGTGTATGTTTATTCTGTTCTCATGTCCACCGGATCTGACAACACCTGTAAATGGCTTTGATTGTTGTCTGCTTACAATGTTCTGTGTTTTGGATTGTTTTTATTATCAACTAATACATTTTCTTAAGTGCGATGGATGTGAGAAAAGCGCTTAACAAATGAAATGAATTATTATGACTATTATTAACTAGCTGTCAGTAAGTTATTGTAAAATTCAAAGTAACTTAATAGCCAGTAACTTACTTGCAAATAGCTGCCAGTAACTTACTGTACTTTCACTGAACTTTAATGATTACAAGATAGCTTAACATTAGTTTACAACTACTAAGCATTCTGTGGTGAGCACACTTGGGACATCCTCAACATCTTGGTTGACAACCACTTGACCTTGCTGCCACACCATCAGGTCAGTGGACGTGACAGATCTGCCACAGTAGGTTACTGTGAATTTTACCATAACTACTTGCAGCAAGCGGACAGTAAATTATTGACAAATACAAATTAACTTCCTGGTGACCAACTGCCATTAAGTTACTGGAACTGCAAGAGCTGTACTCTTAACAGTGCAGCTCTTGATTATCACAAGTTCTTACAACGATTAAACTGGTACAACACATCCAAAACCGTTTGTCACAAATACAACATATTTTAGACCATGCCCCCAAATATGCTAATGGTCACCACCAGCATAATGCCCCCACCTACATTTCAAAGTACAGTCATGATTGTACCAATTAGGTTCCTCTACAGGGGGATTCCTTGTGAGAGGGTTAAAAAAAATGTAACGGTTCTAAATATGTTTTGATTGATTGTAATGGTTTATTTGTTGAAATTGTAATTTTATAATTGTACCTTGCAGTATTTTTTATTCTTGGTGTTTTATTTGGAATGTTCATTTTCTTGATTGTGAAGATGTTTGTACTCAGGGCACCATTGTGAATGAGACCCTGGTCTCCCATTAATAAATACAATTAAAATAAATAAATAGCATTCAATACACTGCTCTGTTGTACAAATTGTGCCAAAACAAAAAGGTCAAAGCCAAAGATATTGATATTAACTTATGTTAATAAGTTAAGATATGCTGAGCAATTAGCCAAAATGTAGTTTCTCCCCCATTTTTAAACAAGTAAATGACCAACGTTGGTTAAATTAATTGAATATCCATTTAATTCATTTTTTCTTCGGTTTTACACAAACTGTGGGACGTTGTAGTTTACAACAGGCAAGTATTCAACAAAGTTTAGGACAGAAAACATGGTAATTAACTACAAGGACCACAATCCATTGCGCCTACAGATGCCTGAACTTGCCAGGGCACAGACCACATGCGAGGAAGTGTATTAGCATATAGCTAGCATCTGCTATGGAAATTTGTTAGTACTTATTAGCATCTGCTAGCTTTTTTTTTTTTTTACAGACGGTTATTGGTCTTTTTTGCATTAAAAAAAGTGACCCCTTGTTCTGCAACGTAAGTAATACCTTATACCCCAGTATGGCACATGGACAGTAAAAAAAAAGGTATGAAAATCTGTTTACCACCCAACCCTACCGGCAACTTTACTTACCTGGCGACATTGCTGTAGTACTTGCAGAGTAAATGTTGACTTTTTGAGGATTATTTGAAGGCTCTTACCTGAAGACAGTACTAGAGGAATATTTTAGCAGTATTACCTAAAGACGGAGGTGTAGTACTTGAGAAAGCCCAGCAGCAGCTCTCCCAGTGAGGCCTGGTTAGAGGAGGAGTAGGGGGGGATATCTCTAGGACCCTCAGGCACACGGTGGATATCCATGGATGGACTAAAACACTCCTGAAACAGCAGGGGTGTATTCATTAGTCACACACTGTTGCAGAACGTTCTGCAGCTTAAACAGGTTCTGCAAAGTCAAGCAAAAGATGTTGAGTTCTGTTTAGTTCTTAAACAATGTTTTGTGCGTCACATTGCAGAACGTTTGGAATTAAACGGTTTCCTTGCAAAATGTTTTACTACGCTGTGTCTTATTTTTCGTCCCTGGTGTTTAACATGACCTCATCAAACAGGGACAGATCATCATCCTACAGGGACAGATGACATTGGTTGTGTTTCCCTGCTCAGACGTTGCATCAAACAATGGTTGCATGCCACGTCATCGACCAGATTGCCATAACCTATGATGCGGATACATAAATTATCTATCCAGGCATGCGAAGATCTGGCATGTATTAGCAAAGTTTGAGCAGGGGAATACAACACTAATTACACTGGGAAAGATGGCATTATCACACAGGAACAGATGACACTATCACACAGGAACAGATGACATCATCACACAGTATGTTGTAAATTACATCATCATACCAGGGTTTCCGTTGGGAAAATCTGGCACCACACATTTTACTGGGAGCATTTTAATTTAATGAACATTTGAAAAATTTACCGGACCCATATGCATTGGGTGCGTAACCTGATCAGGGCGTCCATCCACGGTGCTCAGAATGACAGAAATCACATGCAACTCGAGGATGCAAGGAGATGCTTCCTTCTTACTGGATACCGATGCGCACTTTGAAGATGTTAGAAAAACTGGCACATTTACTTTTCCTCAGCTAACAAGACGAGTAACAGACAGAAAAGTCACTAGCATATATGTCAATCTAATATCACCCATAGTAGAAAAGTTGACCTATTCTATTGGTCAGCTTGTTGTTCTGTGCGAGAAAGAAATAGCCTATTTTTTAAAGCAATGAGGCTGATGCAATAGATCAGAACATTTAGCTTAATATGTTGATAAACTATTATTTATTCACATTATAAACGCAGCAATGCGCACAAGGCAGTACGCTACGCGTGAATGTTCGTTCCATAATGCAATTAGCAAGAAAACACCATTGTTGAAAGTGCACCGAAAATGCAAGCAGTTTCAAGTGACAGAGATGAAAATGTCCGCAAGAAAATTTGAAAGAGGGGAGATCTGGAGATCCAACTAGCATGGGTTGTTAATATGACCAGGATTGTGCCTTTGGCCACTGGAAAATGAAAGAAAGTTCACTTGAAAATCAATAGAACATGAGAGAAATATGCTACCGGTTTCAATGGCTTATGGAAGTCTTTATAAAATACACTGAACAAAAATAAAAATGCAACATTCCACAATTTCAAAGATTTGACTGAGTTACAGGTTATATAAGGAAATCAGTTAATTTTAATTAATTAATTAAGCCCTAATCTGTGGATTACACATAACTGGGAATACAGATATGCATCTGTTGGTCACAGATACCTTAAAAAAAAAGGAAGGGGCGAGGATCAGAAAACCAGTTACCGTAAATTCCGGACTATAAGCCGCAACTTTTTTCCCAGGCTTTGAACCTCGCGGCTTAAACAATGACGCGGCTAATATATGGATTTTTCCCGCTTTCAATTTTTCCCCCAAAAAAACACATTCTGTGACGTGCTCAGTTTTTTGGCGGCATGAAGCTTTCATTAGACCAATGAAATTGCCGAACGGGTTACGGTCAAACAACTTTTTTGTTTACTGTTTAGATTAAATCGAGCGCTCTCAAACTTCCCATCATTCTGATTACGGTATTCATTTAGCCTGTGTAAAGTTCATTTGTTTCTATGTACCGGTAGGCACCTGCGGCTTATAGACATGTGCGGCTTATTTATGTTCAAAATAATAATTTTTAAAAAATTCAGTGGGTGCGGCTTATATTCAGGTGCCCTTAATAGTCCGGAAATTACGGTGGTATCATTTATGAACACCATTTGTCTCATGCAGTGCGACATCTCCTTCGCATAAAATTGATAAGGCTGTTGATTGTGGTCTGTGGAATGTTGTCCCACTCCTCTTCAATGGCTGTGCGAAAACGCTGAATATTGGTGGGAACTGTAAGACGATGTTGTACACGTCGATCCAGAGCATCCCAAACATGCTCAATGGGGTGACATGTCTGGTGAATATGCAGCTCATGGAAGAACTGAGACATTTTCAACTTCCAGGAATTGTGTACAGATCATTTCGACATGGGCCGTGCATTATCATGCTGAAACATGAGGTTATGGCGGTGGATAAATGACACGAAAATGGCCCTCAGGATCTCGTCAAGGTGTCTCTGCATTCAAATTGCCATGGATAAAATGCAATTGTGTTCGTTGTCCGTAGCTTATGACTGCCCATACCATAACCCCATCATGGGGCACTCTGTTCACAACATTGACATCAGCAAACCGTTCGCCCACACAACGCCATGGTAACCAGGATTTATCCGTAAAGAGCACACTTCTCTAGCGTGCCAGTGGCCATCGAAGGTGAGCATTTGCCCACTGAAGTCAGATAGCTTCCCTGACACGGTTTCTGGCAGTTTGTACAGAAATTCTTCAGTTGTGCAAATGCAGTTTCATCAGCTGGCCGGTTGGCTGGTCTCAGACGATCCCGGAGGTGAAGAAGCCAGATGTAGAGGTCATGGGTTGGCGTGGTTACACGTGGTCTGTGTTTGTGAGGCTGGTTGGACGTACTGCCAAATTCTCACAAACGCTTATGGTAGAGAAATAAACATTAAATTCTCTGGCAACAGCTCTGGTGGACATTCCTGCAGTCAGCATTGCATGCTCCCACAAAACTTGAGACATCTGTGAAAAAACTGCCCATTTTAGAGTGGCCTTTTATTGTTCCCAGCACAAGGTGCAAGTATGTAATGATCCTGCTATTTAATCAGCTTCTTGATATGCCACACCTGTCAGGTGGATGGATCATCTTGGCAAAGGAGAAATGCTCACTAACAGGGATGCAAACAAATTTCTGCACAACATTTTTGAGAAATCAAAAATGTCTGGGAACTTTACACGTTGGGTTTATATTTTTGTTCAGTATAATTGCCTCCACATTTGTATTGTTGTATTTTACTTTGAAGCAAGGTAAGACATGCCTAATTATATGAAGTAAAACGTTCAGGTTTCAAACAACTAAGTTTTCAAAATACATATTGCATCCAGATCATTGCAAAGTAGTGTGTGACACGCCTTTCTTACCGTTGCATATAGGCAATGAATGAGATTATAAAAGCACGTTTCACTCCAGCAGCAACAAATTAGTTGTTTGAAAAGCTGTAGCAGCAGGTCTCGCGCTGTCTGACAGATTTTCCGCTCATAGGCTCTGTATCTGTACGCATGTGATAAACTTAACGACTAATGAAAATGCACACAGGCCAATTTAATTCCACTAAATTATGCTAATTAACCTAAAAACTGGTAAGCATGACCGGTCAAATGTATTTCCATCAACTGGTATTTCCATCATGGAATATGCTAAAAAGCATTATTTTAGCAATGGGATTATTTTTCTTCCCCCGGATAATTGGCCGGCTATTACCGGTTTACGGAAACCCTGCATCATATAGGGACAAAGACTCCTACACACAGTGGAAAGGAGGTGTCTTGGTGCTGGGAGAAACCAATATTCATAAGAACATTGGAGTTACAGGTTGAGTAATGTACCCAAATTCCTATTATACGTCAATAATTTATAATAAAAAAAAATAATAAAATGTTTTATTGTCACATACACCGGATAGGTGCAGTGAAATGTGTTGTTTGACATGGTCAGTCATAGTACGGAGCCCTTGGAGAAAATTATGGTTAAGTGCCTTGCTCAAGGATGTTTTACCTTGACAGCTCAGATATTCGAACCAGCAATCTTTCGGCTACTGGCCCAACCCTCTAACCCCTAGGCTAGTTAGTAGTGAATGCCATCTTATTTTTTTCAAAGCCATTTTAGCTCTTGACGTTAAGCCGACAATGCCTGCCTTCTAGTCACGTGTTGCTATGTAACTCCCCTGGACTTGCCCCGGGCAGGCCTGTCCCCCCAGTGTAAGAAACCTGCTAGCAAATGTTTGCTCTATGAAACTAAATAAATACTGCACTCTGAACCCCAAAAACATCTTTGCTAGATTCAAGATAGGTGTAGTTAGACAAATCAAGGAAAGTAATGACATGATGTCGTTTTATTGGAATTTGTAGCCTAAAATGACTGAATAAACCTATAACGTAGCCTGTTTTTGTCGTTTAAGAGTAAATGTAAATTTCCTTACTGGATATTCATTCTGCAGAGAGGGAATTACTGGTTCAGGCAAAGCTGTAAAGACAGAGACAGACACACTGGGTTAAACAGTGTAGTGGTTAACCTCGAAAAAGGAATGCCAGAGGTATATTGTAGTTAGTGCAGGACCATGATTACTGTGTGTGTGTGTGTGTGTTTACACTCACTCTGTAAGTAGTGTAGTACCATCAGTACTAGAGTGTAGCTGCTGAGTGTTCCTTTACTGGCGTCATTTATCCTGTGATGTCTGGCCCACCTCTTTACCACCAAGATGATGGGACGCACACGCCGCTCAGCTATATACACACAGAGCGAGAGAGAAGAGGCTAGTATAGAATTGTAACATAGTGGGCACACATCCAGCACATTGTATGAGTGTGTAACAGGGTTAAAAATACTCTCCTTATTGAAATGTGACTTTCACCCAAATGACCTTTTTTGATATTATTAATTTGTTATGAGTGGCGTAATGTGGTAGTGCAGGTCTGTGGTTACTCTAGAACAGCATGTACAGTGCATTCGGAAATTATTCAGACCCCTTGACCTTTTCTACATTTTGTTACGTTACAGCCTTATTCCTCATCAATCTACACACAATACCCCATAATGACAAAGCAAAAAACAGGTTTCTATATATTTTTTACATTTATTAAAAATAAAACACTGAAATGTCACACTTACATAAGTATTCAGACCCTTTACTCAGTAATTTGGCAGCAATTACAGCCTTGAGTCTTCTTGGGTAAGACGCTACAAGCTTGGCACACCTGTATTTGGTGAGATTCTCCCATTCTTCTCTACAGATCCTCTCAAGCTCTGTCAGGTTGGTTGGGGAGAGTCGCCGCACAACTATTTTCAGGTCTCTCCAGAGATGTCCCATATTGTTTAAGTCCGGGCTCTGGCTGGGCCACTCAAGGACATTCAGAGACTTGTCCGGAAGCCACTCCTGCGCTGTCTTTGCTGTGTGCTTAGGGTCATTGTCCTGTTGGAAGGTGAATGTTCGCCCCAGTCCTGTGCGCTCTGGAGCAGATTTTCATCAAGGATCAATCTGTACTTTGCTCCGTTCATCTTTCCCTTGATCCTGACTAGTCTCTCAGTCCCTGCCGCTGAAAAACATCCCCAAGCATGATGCTGCCACCACCATGCTTCACCATAGGGATCATAACAGGTTTCCTCCAGACGTGACGCTTGGCATTAAGGTCAAAGTGGTCAATGTTGGTTTCAGACCAGAGTCTTTAGTTGCCTTTTGGCTAACTCCAAGCGGGCTGTCATGTGCCTTTTACTGAGGAGTGGCTTCCGTCTGGCCACTCTACCATAAGGCCCGATTGGTGGAGTGCTGCAGAGATGGTTGTCCTTCTGGAAGGTTCTCCCATCTCCACAAAGGAACTCTAGAGGTCTGTCAGACTGACCATCAGGTTCTTGGTCACCTCCCTGACCAAGGCCCTTCTCCCCCGATTGGTCAGTTTGGCCGGGCGGCCAGATCTAGGAAGAGTCTTGGTGGTTCCAAACATCTTCCATTTAAGAAGGATGGAGGCCACTGTGTTCTTGGGGACCTTCAATAATGCAGAAATGTTTTGGTACCCTTCCCCCTCGACACAATCCTGTCTCGGAGCTCTACAGACAATTCCTTCGACCTCATGGCTTGGTTTTTGCTCTGACATGCACTGTCAACTGTAGGACCTTATATAAACAGGTGTGTGCCTTTCCAAATAATGTCCAATTAATTGAAATTACCACAGGTGGACTCCAATCAAGTTGTAGAAACATCAAGGATGATCAATGGAAACAGGATGCACCTGAGCTCAATTTCGAGTCTCTTAGCAAAGGGTCTGAATAGCGGAAAGGGGGATACCTTGTCAGTTGTACAACTGAACGCATTCAACTGAAATGTGTCTTCCGCATTTAACCCAACCCCTCTGAATCAGAGAGGTGCGGAGGGGCAGCGATAATCGACATCCACGTCTTCTGCCCCCTTGCTCAGGGGCAGAACGACAGATTTTTACCTTGTCAGCTTGGGGATTCGATCCAGCAACCCTTCGGTTACTGGCCCAATGCTCTAACCACTAGGCTACCTGCCGCCCCTTACAGTATACTTACAGTACCAGTAAAAGGTTTGGACACACCTACTCATTCCAGGGGTTTTCTTTATTTTTACTATTTTCTACAGTGGAGAATAATAGTGAAGACATCAAAACTATGAAATAACAAATAATAAATCATGTAGTAACCAAAAAAAGTGTTAAACAAAATAAATGTTATATTTGAGATTCTTCAAAGTAGCCACCCTTTGCCTTGATGACAGCTTTGCACACTCTTGGCATTCCTCAACAAGTTTAATGACGTAGTCACCTGGAATGCATTTCATTAAACAGGTGTGCCTTGTTAAAAGGTCATTTGTGGAATTTCTTTCTTTCTTAACGCGTTTGAGCCAATCAGTTGTGTTGTGACAAGGCAGGGGTGGTATTCAGAACATAGCCCTATTTGGTAAAAGACCAAGTCCATATTATGGCTCAAATAAACAAAGAGAAACGACAGTCCATCATTACTTTAAGACATGAAGGTCAGTCAATCCGGAAAATCTCAAAAACTTTGAAAGTTTCTTCAAGTGCAGTTGTAAAAACCATCAAGCGCTATGATGAAATTGGCTCTCATGAGGACCATCACAGGAAAAGTAGACCCAGAGTTACCTCTGCTGCAGAGGATAAGTTCATTAGAGTTACCAGTCTCAGAAATTGCAGCGCAAATAAATGCTTCACAGAGTTCAAGTAACAGACACATCTCAACATCAACTGTTCAGAGGAGACTGTGTGAATCAGGCCTTCATAGTCGAATTGCTGCAAAGAAACCACTACTGAGGACACCAATAAGAAGAGACTTGCTTGGGCCAAGAAACACAAGCAATGGACATTAGACCAGTGGAAATCTGTCCTTTGGTCTGATGAGTCCAAATTTGAGATATTTTGGATCCAACTGCCGTGTCTTTGTGAGACACAGTGTAGGTGAACGGATGATCTCCGCATGTGTGGTTCCCACCGTGAAGCATGGAGAAGCAGGTGTGATGGTGCTTTGCTGGTGACACTGTCAGGGATTTATTTAGAATTCAAGGCACACTTAATCAGCATGACTACCACAGCATTCTGAAGCGATACGCCATCTCATCTGGTTTGCCTTAGTGGGACTATCATTTGTTTTTCAACAGGACAATGACCCAAAACACACCTCCAGGCTCTGTAAGGGCTATTTGACCAATAAGGAGAGTTATGGAGTGCTGCATCAGATGACTTGGCCTCCACAATCACCTGACTTCAACCCAATTGAGATGGTTTGGGATGAGTTGGACCGCAGAGTGAAGGAAAATCAGCCAACAAGTGCTCAGCCAATGTGGGAACTCCTTCAAGACTGTTGGAAAAGCATTCCTCATGAAGCTGGTTGAGAGAATGCCAAGATTGTGCAAAGCTGTCATCAAGGCAAAGGGTGGCTACTTTGAACAATCTCAAATATATACTTTGATTTGTTTAACACGTTTTTGGTTACTACATGATTCCACGTGTTATTTTATAGTTCTGATGTCTTCACTATTATTATTCTACAATGTAAAAAAGTCAAAATAAAGAAAAACCCTTGAGTGAGTAGGTGTGTCCAAACTTTTGACTGGTACTGTATGTAAATAAGGTATCTGTTTTTTGTTTTTAATACATATGTAATGGGATATTGTGTGTAGATTGATGAGGGGGAAAAAAGTATTTAACCAATTTTAGAATAAGGCTGCATGTAACGTAACGTAACAAAACGTGGAAAAAGGTAAGGGAATACACTGTAAAAAGAAAGGAGAATAGCCACACTGTTTAGATCCCCAGTTTTAATGTCAACCACAAGCACAAACTAATGATTTAGTTTAACCAGTAGCCAATAGCTGGAAGAGGGTGAAAGGTGAGCGGTGACAGTTAAGCATTGATGGGTGTTATGTGTGTGACCTAACCGTAGGCGTAACTCCTCAGCAAGAAGGTGTTTCTGATCCCTACAGTGTTGTTTACGTTCAGATCAAACTCGACTCCACTGGAGAAAGAGAGAGGAAGAGATAAATACATTTTTATTGAGGTTTGATATACCTAGTCCATTGCCCATGCACTGTTCTACTGTGGAAATTGACCATTAGTAACATGTACATATTTCTGTCTGTAAAGAAATGAATGACACACAGCCGTATTGTGTGAAGGAGAACCTATACGCTTATACCCAGTCAGCCAGAGGAATGTTCGCTTAACCTCAAGAGTCTGGTTGTTCACAAGGTTTCTTCTCTTCCTCTCAAGGAGTCTTTCCTTGCCAGTGTTGCCTCTGCCTGCTAAGCCTAAATGTGTTTGTGAAAATAAAAAATAAAAATGTGATTGATTGATCAAGTTTCCACCCACCTGACTTTGTCTCTGAATTTGAGGATGGGGACCTTGGCTCGGATCAGTTGCGGTCTCTCTATGTACGCTGTGGACCAGAACACACACATATTCCTCCACTCCACAAGACCTTACACACAGATTTTCGTTACTATGACTACCTAAAGTGAACACCATTGTGTGTGTTTAGTTTACCTACATCTATATATATATATATATTTATATAAAAATGACTCTGGCTTCACCAGGGAACTAGAGCCATCTCGAGGCCCTTGAGGATAAATACAGCTGCTCCTTTATCATTACTACACAAACTCATGGCACAAGATGGGCCAAGCCCACCGATCTGACAGGTGACAGCCATATGGTGTAAACAATTAAGCGGAACCTTATCCAGTCCTTTCACGTACAGTACCAGTCAAAAATAAACATGTTTTTGGTTACTACATGATTCCATGTGTTATTTCATAGTTCTGATGTCTTCACTATTATTCTACAATGTAGAACATAATAAAAATAAAGAAAAACCCTTGAATGAGTAGGTGTATCCAAACTTTTGACTGGTACTGTACTAGTGGTCATAATGGATCGGAGAAAGGGAGAGGAGACAAGGAAAGGAAGCTGATGAAGAGTATTGAGAGACACAGCTGAAAAATGCTTAAACAGCAGCGTTAGTACTCACAAAGTCTGTAGAAGAGCTGCTGAATGAGACTGAGTACATACACAGCATCATTCCTCTGGTCCACCTGACAGAGACACAGACAGGATCAATGGGCATTTTATTCACAGAAAGATAGACGGGTTAGCTGATAGTCACAAAAACGATGCGCACGCTTCAATGGGGCAGAAGTCTGTGTGTTGTTGTGATTCTAGATGGCCAAATAGCTAGCAACAATGACAAGAAGCTGCCATGTTGGGAACTGTAGATGGCTCGTTTCACAATGTCTTGTTTTGAGGTGTTTTGACTGATGTCACGTCTATGCTAATATGGCTGTGTGTCTGTAGCTAGGTTTCCATCCAATTGGAGACAGATTTTCAAGTAAATATTCAAAAAATCTGCATAAAAACAATATGTGCATTTTACCACGAGGTGTGTTTCCCTCAAAAGCTGTGTGTGAGGACATAGTGCACAATAAAAACACTTTTGCGCTTAAGTTCCCATGTACCAAATAAAAAACAGAAGTCCAATGCGTTTCAATCGAACTTTCAACTCTACCAATCGTTTTGTCCCAAAAACTGTTGTGATAAATAGCAAATGTGCCCAATCTGGTTTTGGCGCATGCTTTTGAGACAAGAGTTCACTGATAAATTGGTTATATGACAAGATAGACTAAGAGCAAGATCATTATATTTGATAAAGCACCAATCCTCATGTCACCAGCATTCAAATAATAGCCTACCCTCGATATTTATTGGAAATTTGCATGATCACCATGCACTTAACCACCATGTGAAGTTCATCATAACTTATTTAATCTGCCTATAAACTCATGCTTTTCCACGTTGTGGTGATAGGCCTAGAACGTAACATATTTACTTCCAAGTTTACCTCAAAATGATAGTTATTATATCAACATTTGCACATAAAGGTGTTTCCACCACAATTGTCGCATATTCAATTTCACGACAAAAAGATTATCCACCCTTGTCTAGCATATTTTGTTTTCTTGACATTAGGAAATTTTACCCACAAATTTCCTGTTTCCACCAGGCCTGTTGTGACTTTTTTTAAGCTTCAGGTAATTCCTCCGCATTAAATGGTTGGATGGAGATCTGGTTTGTGTGTGTTACAAGTAATTGACACACTCACTGGTGCTGCTTGGATGACCAAACAGAGGTCAGCATCACTGTTCCTGCTGCCGAAACCACTGAGAGAAGAACCAGCCAGGTACAACCTCACCACTGAGAGAGAGAGAGAGGAGAGAGAGAGAGGAGAGAGAGGAGAGAGAGAGAGGTGTAGAGAATTATGACAGTAGGATGATTTAGTGTGTGTCTGTGTGTGTTACATACATGGGAAGAGTCTCTGGATCTCTCTCTGTAGTTGAGCTCTGCACAGCTCCTTCCTCTCCAGGTCAGTCGACTGCTGCTGGCATGCCTCAAAAAGCTCCACCATCTGACCACTCAGCTGAGAGACACAACAACTCACAGCATCTGTACTGATACACACACGTGCTATCCCACTGGGACTTGTTTTCCCATGATCTCTATTTGTTTGTGTATATCCATGTGAACGTGAATGTAAACGCCCGGGTTGGATAAAAAGAAAACCGCTACACATAACATGTATTATTATCATGATCCTGAGGCTTACCTTGTCCTTGGCATAAGCCTGCAGTGAGCTACGAGGGTTCTCTCCCCACAGGGGGGGCATCCGTGGGGCAGACGGTTGGGGGCTGAGAGGGGAGTGCTGGATTAGGGTAGACTGTGTTTCCCTGGGGCCAGGGCGGGATACAGTGGGAGAGGAGCCGACAGCAGGAGGACTGCCATGATGGGGGACAGGGGAACTGAAGTGCTGCCTCTTTAAATTATACGGGCTGTGGTCTCCACTGTGCCTCCTAGTATACATAGGGAGAAGACACAGGAGCACACACACACCGGAGAGGAAGACACACACGCACACTTTAGGAAACTGCAACATTTCAGGTCTAACGTTTGGAAATGGTGCCTGTGCTAATGAAATAGGGCAGGTAGAAGAAAACATAGAAAGAATAAACAAGCCTTACTTCCTCCCGTTGGCCAGTGCAGATGCATGAGGACCAGGTGGGGTGCTGGGACTTGGCTTCCAATCATATAGGGGAATATCTGAAGGACCTGCAGGCAGGGACCAACCATGGAAACTACACACACAGTGAGAATAGGTTAACACACCAGCATGAAATATCTCAGTAGTCGATAAACAGAGCAAAGAGATCAAGTACATACACGTAGCCATACAGACTAAAGAGAATGCATTTGATTCTGTATTGCTTGCGCACATATGGCACAAATGCAGGATTCATTTTCACAACGTTAGGAAAAGAGAAGTGATTTGTCAGGTGAGGAAACAGAAAAAGTAGTCTGCAGCAGACCCAGGTTTGGAAAGTCTTTGATAATACTTTTGGGTCTTTCCATGTCATTTCAACAAGTCATGACACCCACCATCTCAGATTGTTCCCGAAATCGTTTTTGTAGTTAGAAACAGATAAGATTAGCATTCCTGCAACATTTTGTTGAAATATAATTTGATCTCTGAGAAATTAATATAATTGATTTCACCCAAATTGTGCATTTTAAATTATATGAATCATATAATATTCAATAAATATAGTAGATGAAATCTGATTTGGACCCCAAAATATTCTAACAATGTGTGAAACATGAGGATTCCAAAGAAATTGTCAAAAGCCACACACGGACCACCCACACCAATCCAACAAGTTTGACAAGTAGTATGGAGCTGCAGCTCAGTGAATTTGTGAATTTTTTTTACCCTGTTCAGAGAAATTAGCCATTGAAGTTGTTAGGTTTATATCCCATCTTACATCCTGATATTACCAGATTCTGACCAGTAGATGGGGCTGTTCCTGGTATTCTGTGATTAATTTTAAAATAATCCCCCACCCCTCAATGGTTCACCCAAAGCACAAAATGACATATTGGTTCCCTTAACCTGTAAACCAGGATTCCCCAACTTTGCCCCCCATTACATTGGTTTGGGCTTCTTGTGGTCAATTTGCAGTCTACATATTATTTGTAATTACGTTCTGGCCCCCTGACCATATGCTCAACAATAAAAAAATAAAAAAATGTCCCACGGCTGAATCTAGTTGATGATCCCTGCTGCTGTAAGCAGTGTACAAGGTACAACATCAACCCATGCTTTGGTTTACCTGCAGTGAAGCAAACTGGTGAGGGTCCAAAAAGGTGACAAAATATATGTTTTTACATTTGCATATTTTCAGAAAATGACAAGTACATAACACATATTTGAACAATCTCAATAGTCAGGAAACATGTTTATGGTAGGCTGGCATTTCTTAATTGATGACATGGGTCGAAGATTATGTTTTGGTTATTTAGATCTCCAGTCACCTTTTGTTTCCTGTATATGTTTACTGTTAATGTAACTAGCCTAAATATATAGAGAACAAAAATATAAACACTACACGCAACAATTTAAGATTTTACTGAGTTACAGTTCATATGACAAAATCAGTCAATTGAAATAAATAAATTAGGCCCTAATCTATGGATTTGACATTACTGGGAATGCAGATATGCATCTGTTGGTCACAGGTACCTTAGAAAAATGGGCCTCAGGATCTCGTCATTGTATTTTTGTGCTTTAAAAATCCCATTGATAAAATGCAATTGTGTTTATTGTCCATAGCATATGCCTGCCGATACCATAACCCCACCTCCACAATGTGGAACTCTGTTCACAACGTTGACATGAGCAAACCGCTTGCCAACACGACGCCACATACAGTTGAAGTCGGAAGTTTACATACACTTAGGTTGGAGTCATTAAAACTCGTTTTTCAACCACTCCACACATTTCTTATTAACAAACTATAGTTTAGGCAAGTCAGTTAGGACATCTACTTTGTGCATGACACAAGTAATTTTTCCAACAATTGTTCACAGACATATTATTTCACTTATAATCCACTGTATCACAATTCCAGTGGGTCAGAAGTTTACATGCACTAAGTTGACTGTGCCTTTAAACAGCTTGGAAAATTCCAAAAAATGATGTCATGGCTTTAGAAGCTTCTGATAGGCTAATTGACATCATTTGACTCAATTGGAGGTGTACCTGTGGATGTAGTTCAAGGCCTACCTTCAAACTCAGTGCCTCTTTGCTTGACATCATGGGAAAATCAAAAGAAATCAGCCAAGACCTCAGAAAAAAATTGTAGACCTCAACAAGTCTGGTTCAACCTTGGGAGCAATTTCCAAACGCCTGAAGGTACCATGTTCATCTGTACAAACAATAGTACGCAAGTATAAACACCATGGGACCACAAAGCCGTCATACTGCTCAGGAAGGAGACGCGTTCTGTCTCCTAGAGATTAACGTACTTTGGTGCAAAAAGTGCAAATCAATCCCAGAACAGCAAAGGACCTTGTGAAGATGCTGGAGGAAACAGGTACAAAAGTATCTATATCCACAGCAAAACGAGTCCTATATTGGCATAACCTGAAAGGCCGCTCAGCAAGGAAGAAGCCACTGCTCCAAAACCGCCATAAAAAAAGCCAGAGAACGGTTTGCAACTGCACATGGGGACAAAGATCGTACTTTTTGGAGAAATGTCCTCTGGTCTGATGAAACAAAAATAAAACTGTTTGGCCATAATGACAATTGTTATGTGTGGAGGAAAAAGGGTGAGGATTGCAAGCCGAAGAACACCATGCCAACTGTGAAGCGCGGGGGTGGCAGCAGCATGTTGTGGGGGTGCTTTGCTGCAGGAGGGACTGCTGCACTTCACAAAATAGATGGCATCATGAGGAAAGAAAATTATGTGGATATATTGAAGCAACATCTTAAGACATCAGTCAGGTAGTTAAAGCTTGGTCGCAAATGGGTCTTCCAAATGGACAATGACCCAAAGCATACTTCCAAAGTTGTGGCAAAATGGCTTAAGGACAACAACGTCAAGGTATTGGAGTAGCCATCACAAAGTCCTGACCTCAATCCCGTAGAAAATGTGTGGGCAAAACTGAAAAAGCGTGTGCGAGGAAGGAGGCCTACAAACCTGACTCAGTTACACCAACTCTGTCAGGAGGAATGGGCCAAAATTCACCCAACTTATTGTGGGAAGCTTGTGGAAGGCTACCCGAAACATTTGACCCAAGTTAAACAATTTAAAGGCAATGCTACCAAATACTAATTGTGTGTATGTAAACTTCTGACCCACTGGGAATGTGATGAAAGAAATAAAAGCTGAAATAAATCATTCTCTCTACTATTATTCTGACATTTCACATTCTTAAAATAAAGTGATGATCGTAACTGGTCTAAGACAGGGAGTTTTTACTAGGATTATATGTCAGGAATTGTGAAATACTGAGTTTAAATGTATTTGGCTAAGGTGTATGTAAACTTCCGACTTCAACTGTATGTCTACCTCACTTTAGCACTTTTCTTCACTCAACAAATGGTGTTGAAGCACTCAGTACCAGTAGTCTGAAGCCTCTGCTCCTGTGTTGCAGGAAGTGCTCTGTTTAACCATCTAGTTGCACTTTACCAGACTGCACACTTATCGCAACTTAACACTCCTGCTGCACCACCAATCCACAGCTGCACAGAGACAGAACTGCGTTGCCACAAACCAAGAACACTACCAGTAGGTCTATGTTACACAGCATTTTGTAATAGTCCTTATTTTTCAGGTTGTGAAAACCAACCAACACAAGTGCTGGAACAAGGTAAGATTAGAGACGTGTCCAGCTGAAAAGCTTTAAGAACAGTGGCATCAGTCTTTAAAATGTAATATAAAATGTTAGGAAGAAAGGCTGGGATGCAAAAACTCTAGTGATCTATATCTGTGTTAATTGACATTCTCAGCCTAGTGCTCTTTATCTAGACAGGTTACAGCAGTAATGAGTGGTAAAACATGGTCATACATAAAACATCTCACACATACATGGTGGGAGCTACTGTGGATCTCTCCTACTTTCATGTGTGTACTAGTTAAATTATTTGTCAAGATGCAAAACCGTGCGTCTTTGGAAGTTAAAAGTTTGTTGTGGGGAGGTAGGAGGGGGGCATTATTCATGGTCACAACCAGTGAAAGCCTTGAAATCTTGGTCAGAGCCTAACAGGTCCATCGTCAAGTCCATCGTTCATAGCCGCAAAACAGCGCAACCCATAGCCAATGGTCTTCACTAATATTCTACAACGTAGAGAATAGTAAAAATAAAGGTGTCTCCAAACTTTTGACCGGTACTGTACATACACACACATACATTGCACACAGGCTGTAACGAAAGAGAATAGTTTCTGAATGTACTGTATGCAGGAAAATAAAAGTAAGGCAAGTGATGTATCGGAAATTGTGTAATGGCATTATAGTCAAACTAAAATATTGTCATATAACTATAAATACAGTTTATACACGTTTTATACATATGTTCTGTATAAATAGCCTCCAAAATATACGTAAACAGACCATATATGTCTCAGATTTAGTTTTCTTTTAAAGCTGTTATTGTTATTATATGATACAATATCAGTACTTGTTGCATTTACAACTTATCTAAGTCCTATCATCAACTGATTTGAGCCAGTGTATGGCTGTGGATTGACTGGATTGTTTGAATGAAATGTTGGTATATTGGCAGTTAATTTGAAAAATGTATGGAATCATTCTCTAAAACGGATTGGCTAGCTAGCTAAGACACAGAGTGCAGATACATTCTTCACATTCATTGTTTTACAAAACAACTTATCACAGCACTGGCAAACCATGGTCGACCAACTCCCTGACCAACATGGCTGACCTTTGGACCATCATAATAGAGGTTTCTTTTCTTTTCTAGTATGCTAAATCCTAATTCAATGGGCACAGTATTGTCCCATGAGGTTGCGGGGCAAGCCCATCATGCACAGCAGTTTTTTTGTTACTCTCTTTACTACAGGGGGCTCGAGAACAATGACCTTGTACACAATTTCGAGGACACTTTTAGACTCTTGAGCACTGCTTTCAGAACTACCGGCTTAAAAGTATACAAAACCTCTGTTCAATTTCTTCAAAAAACGTGTTCTCTTTAGTCTATATGGACATACATACATAGAAAGACCCACCCAGCAACATTATTCCATGGGATTGACTTACTTTGTATTAGCGATGTTTCGTGGGGCCTCAGCTAGTTGCTGGTGATGTTGAAGGAAGGCCTGAGGTAGCGGGTAGAGTCCATTACCGTGCCCGTGTTTGGAGTTGTAGGGCGGGCGTCCCGCTGGCGCAGCGCTGGGGTACATGTTGCTGCTCACGGAGGTCCAACATCAACTGCGCCTCGGTGTATTGGTCTCAGGCTAGATGAAGTACCAAGAAACAACGCCGAGATCTTAGCCAGCAGTCTTAAATATTTTTATAATTTAGCTAGCAAGCTAGTTATGCTAAGTTAGGTAACGTTAGCTAGCTAGTAAGCTAACGTTAGCGGTTTCACTTGTTAGTCTGTTTTTGAGTCTCTGCATCAACATCTGTTAGGCTGGAGAAAAGAATTATTGCAGTAAAAATTGTTTACTTTGGAGATTCGGAGTTTGCTCGTCAATAGCTCTCGGACAGAAGGTCCTAGGATGATGAGTGATACATAGAATCAGATGATGGTACAGAGCTAAGTAAACCCCTTGTGTTTACCGATAGTCGAACTCTTCCCTTATTAACAGAGGCAAAAAGGAGGCAATACGCTGTTTTCTTGGACTCTGGTGATTTAGGGACCATCGTAAAAGTGCAATACCGGTAATTGCGTGTAAGCTACAAAAATGTTTTTGTATTCCTATTCAGAAGGGTTAAACCTATATGACGATTACACACTGCATGGCACCTCCAGTCACTGAAGGGCCCAGCATTTGTATTATTTACCTCTAGCTACCAAAGGGGCTATATTTGACCCATTTACAAGGAAGCTTCCTATCCAGGTCAAATGGAGATGTAAAACCATATAATGTGAAGTCACTGACCCCCTCATCCATGCTATATTAATGATATTTCCAGTTCATCACTTCCCTGATTTTACAGCCGTATTTCTTGTGATAGGTCTGTATTTCAATACCTTCCTATCAATATAAGCTACAGATCTAGAAACAAGTGTGGTGGGTTCCTTTACAGCTCTTTCAAAATTATTCCCCTTTGATTTTGTACAAATATTTATCCTATTATTATTTGTTCACGTACAGATCTAATATTCTTTAGCTCTATCCAGATGGTTTTGAAATCTAACACTGAAAAGTATTTTCAATATTGTATATATATATGCCATAGTGCCCTCAAAGCTAAAGAGCCTGGGACTAAACACATCCCTCTGCAACTGGATCCTGGACTTCCTGACGGGCTGCCCCCAGGTGATAAGGGTAGGTAACAACACATCCGCCACGCTGATCCTTAACACGGGGCCTCTCGGGTGCATGCTCAGTCCCCTCCTGTACTCCCTGTTCACTCATGACTGCACGGCCAGGCACGATATCCCCGTCTGTATTAGCAAAACAGTCTTGTAGCCTCGCGTCTGCTTCATCCGACCACTTCTGTATTGAGTGCATCACTGGAACTTCCAGTGGAACAGCTGAGTCAGAGTTGAACTCTATTTGAAGTCAAAATCAAGGTTAGTAACTGTCGATCTTGATGTCCAGAAGTCATGTGTGATAATAGTATGAACTTTCTGTACAAAGAAAGTAAAGATAAACACGATAAAAGTAATAGAAAAGTTGGGTTGGAACTCGTAAGATATGACCCTTCTCAGTCAACATAGGCGAGAGGTGTGCTTTGTTAATACAACCTATGGATTACAGAATAAAGTTAGGAATGTTCATGCGAGACAGGAGTCAGGATTTTGCGTTTCATTGGGATTGGGACTATATTGGAAAATATATATGTTATATGTTAAGACTTCAGTTGACAGAGATGCCTATGTAGTGAATTGTGCATAGGCCTATCAAATTTGTGACTGTATTTTATAGGCTATACTGTAGGGGTTTCCTGTAGGGTTTATTAACTGCATTCGGGTCGCGTGTGCAGTCTGGCAGTGTCACTTATGTGTGTGCTTTTTATGTCAGTTTCAGTTATGTGTGTGTGGAATTTATGGTGACTATTTGTGAAGTAAATACGCTAGGTTAAATGCTTCCATGCATCAACCAGCTTGGATAATGTGCTATTACATTTTTGGCTAGTCTGATGCTGCACATGTTGTGTATTTTGTGGAATTGCATTAGTGCAGACATTAGGTATTTTTTTTCTTTATTTCCCTGGTTTTGTCATTTTATTTTTGGGGGAAATGTGAAGAGTGTTCCCTGGACAGTCCAGGGATCCCAGTTACCCAGGTTGATCCCTAATGTACACGGTTAGAAATGTGGTATTACACACCAAAGGGTTCTGTAAGTGGTGTATGGCCCAATCCTAAATCCTATGGACTTGTGGAGATCTGAGTGGATTTAACTGGTGTAAGCAATATGGCAATAGCTTCAACGTTCCATCTTATAGTATTTGGACTTTTCACCATACTGCTTATACCAATCTCCACAACCTTTGATCTCCACAAGTGCATAGGGCATAGGTTCAAAGGGTTGATTGGGTATTGTGCCTATGACATTGCCCTTTGGAGGATGCTGTCTTTTGGAAGGGATCTTAAACGGGTGCCTTGACTCTCTGATCATTTAGTAGCTTAACATGGTGGGCCTACTTCTCATAAGATAATAGTTTCTTACCCTGATGTCCTGGCTAAATTCCAATTTGAACCCTCTACCATAATATTCATGTAATCATTCCTCTCACAAGTAATTATAGCTCATTAATCCACTCTCTGCCCTATGCAACTAACACTTATGTGTTGGCAGCTAAAAATAGCCATTAAAATATATTTATTATACTGTATTTAAACAACTAATAAAATATTGTTTTGGGCTTCATCAATGATACAGATGGAATGGACAAATACACAGGTCATAGGGATATGCAAAGAACATTTGCAAAGAAACTATTCAGCTGGCGTGCAATGAGAGGTGTGGTTGTCAATTCAATTTGTCCACAGGTTAAGAGGAACTGTGGTCAATGGCTTCACCTAGTGTCAAAATACAGAACGGAAAACAGTAAATCAAAGGTAGAGGCAAGGCAAGCATATTACAACTGCACAAGTGAGCAAATATGTAAAACCAATGCTAGAACTGATAGAATAAAGACCTAGGTAGGGAATATATGTTAAAACTACAATATTGGAATGTTTTTTCAGTGTTTGTTTCAAAACCATCTGGATACAAAGCAACATAAACTGTTATCTGTACCTGACTTAGTAACCAAGGCAGTAATAGGAAAAATTATTTTAGAGAATCAAAAGGAAAGAATTTTGAAAATGTAAGGTGAACCCAACACACTTGTTTGTAGATCTGTAGCTCATATGGACAGTGAGCTATTGAAAATATGGAAATATTCCTAAAAATTAGTGCAATGGAAAAAGGAAATTCTAATGGGTGTACAATGAGGTAGGACTGTGACATAACATCAACTGGTTTTACAGGTATATGTCATTTGGATAAGAAACTATTGAAAATGAGATATCTATGTGAACAAAGAACCACAACTATAATAGGATAAATATTTGTAGAATATCAAAGGGGAGGAGTACAAAAAAAGGTGTAGCTTTCATAAGAGAGGTAAAGTTTGCAAGTTTGCAGATGACACAACAGTAGAAGGCTTGATTACCAACAACGATGAGACAACCTATAGGGAGGAGGTGAAGGCACTCGGAGTGTGGTGTCAGGAAAACAACCTCTCACTCAAAGTCAACAAAACAAAGGAGATGATTGTGGACTTCAGAAAACAGCAGAGGGACCTGGTACGGCAACTGCACCGCCCACAACCGCAGGGCTCTCCAGAAGGTGGTGCGGTCTGCACAACGTATCACCGGAGTCAAATTACCTGCCCTCCAGGACACCTACAGCACCCGATGTCACAGGAAGGCCAAAAAGATCATCAAGGACAACAACCACCTGAGCCACTGCCTGTTCACCCCGCTACCATCCAGAAGGCGAGGTCAGTACAGGTGCATCAAAGCTGGGACCGAGAGACTGCAAAATAGCTTCTATCTCAAGGCCATCAGACTGTTAAACAGCCATCACTAACAAAGAGGCTGCTGTCTACATACAGACTTAAAATCATTGGCCACTTTAATGAATGATACAGTTATTTATAAGTGAAATAATCTGTCTGTAAACAATTGTTGGAAAAATGACTTGTGTCATGCACAAAGTAGATGTCCTAACAGACTTGCCAAAACTGTAGTTCGTTAACAAGAAATTTGTGGAGTGGTTGAAAAACGAGTTTTAATGACTCCAACCTAAGTGTATGTAAACTTCCAACTTCAACTGTATGTATGTGAAAAAATAACCACAGCTGGAAAAGGTTAAATAATTGTAAAAAAAACTAAGGGGAAGAATTCAGAGAAAAAATAAAAGGTGTATTTTTCATAAAAGAGGTAAAGGAACCCAACCCAAGGACACTGAGATATTGAACAGAAGACCCATAACTGGAAATATGAATATAAAATCAGTGCAGTGCAGTGGCGCAAATAAGTTATATTTCAGATGGTGTCAACGTCATTTAATTTTCATGCATTTTGGAGTTGAATGTCTTTTTAAAAAGTCACCAGAAGTGACCTTGTCACAGTTATGCTATCAAACAATCTGACCTGACCCGACTCAAACTCCTCCAGCAAAGAACCCCCCCAACCCTATCTATGCCTCACCACTGCTGAAAACACTGAAGATCATAGGCCTATTCATGCTTTATAACCTTGTATTTTTACATAAAATAATAAATATAAACAAAATCAAATTTCAATTTTTAATTGTTGTAGGAAGAAACTAAGTTTGTTTAAGAGCTCTTGATCATTTAATTGAGACAAACATTATGTTTTCCTGTAAACACCACATTCTGCTGATTGCACTTTTAAGACAGTCCCTTAGCCACGAGTGCATAATTCTCCCCTATTGAAACCAACTTAAAGGGGAATGGAAACACTAGAGGTGTTTTCGAAATACTCATACTAACCGCACTAACCATGCTATTTGTGACATGTATTGAGTATATCGTATGCTTATTGGTCATAGTATGGATATAGTATGCCGGATGTCGACCTAAATTCGGCAAAATATGAAGTTTACATGCAGAGGACACTATTTCCGTACTTTAGGGCCCATAATGCACTTCTTCAGGAAATGGGCGTGGCTTTACATCGTTTCGAGATTTGAAGAAAATGGTCGAAAATGTGCAGTCGAAGTACAACGAGAACGGATACAAATTCATTGCCTTAATTATGACGAATGTTAAGGAAATGTTGAGCAATAGTAATGACTTTTCAAATAAGTTACCTTACACGTTATATTTGCTGACAATTTGTTAGCTATGCTGTCCTTACGAAACACATAGCATATCATTACAGCAGTATGTACCGGTATGTTGTTAGCTAGCTACCTAACGTTAGTTGGCTACTTATACATCAAACTTGCCAGTATATTAACTATAGGATATCTAACTAACTACCCAACGTTTATTGACTTGATTATTCCTGTCATGCTTAGCTTAATGGTATAGTCGTTTTGCGTTCTCAATGGACATTTGGGTGCTTTCATAAATTTGTTCTGGCTATCTACTCCAAATTCAGAGTGTACCAGAGCGCAGAATAATGAATTTATGATCGCTCAACACCCATTGAATATGGCCGGTGTCAGTAAATGTGGCAAAAAGCGTAATTAAATTGTTGCTAGCAGCACAGTTAGTCACCAACGCTCTGGATAACATGAAAACTGCCTTACCAGCTCTGCTAGGGCGAGTAAAATGGTCAGAGTGGTCTCATTTGTGTCTGAACGTAGCTAGCTAGCAAGCTAGCCAACGTTAACTTGAGTGCTTGACTGCAGTTGTAAGGTCAGAACGCTCAGATCAACCCTACTCCTCGCCTGAGCGTCCAATGTGCTCTCCGAGAGCGAAACGCACTGAATTTACAAACGGACAATCTGACAATGCTCTGAATTTACTAGCGCACTCTGGCACTCCAGATTGAATTTAAGGACACATCCGAAGTTGTAAAATGTCTAACTAGTCATTTGTTATGCTAACTCGCTAGCAAGAGGTTGCATAGCAACAGCATCAACTTCGGGTAGACAGGCTAAAAGCTAGTACGATCAACTGAAAGCATACTGTTTGTTTACGGTATACTAAAATGAACTAATAGTATGTAGTATATACTCATTAAGTATGTAGTATACAGTATGTTAGTATGGGTTTTAGAACAGAGCTTAGAGCTGTCTTCAAATACTCATACTAACCGTACTATTTGTGAAGTGAATTGAATATATAGTATGCTTATTGGTCATAGTATGGATATAATTAGTATGCCAAAAGTTCCCGGATGTTGTACTAAATTCGCCAAAATACAAAGTACACATGCACTGTACACTATTTCCGTACTTTTTGGGCCCATATTGCAATTCTTCAGAAAATGAACGTTGCTTCACAACTTTTTCAGATTTGAGAAAATGGTGGAAAATATACAGCCTAAGTCCGGCGAATTCATTGCTTTAACTAATTATGACAAATGTTTAGAAAATGTTGAGCAATGTAATAAAGTAATGACTTTTCAAATAAGATACTGGCTGACAATTTATTAGCTATGCTATCCTTACGAACTGCATAGCATTACAGCAGTATGTACCGGTATGTAAGCTAGTTACCTAACGTTAATTGGCTACTAATACATCGAACTTGCCAGGCAGTATATTAACTATATGCTATCTTAACTACCCAACGTTTATTGTCTTAATTATTCACATCATTCTTAGCTAAGTGGTATAGCCGTTGTGCATTTCAGAGCACTCTCGCGCAGAATTACTAAAGCTCAACACTCGTAGAATATGGCCGGTGTGAGTAAATTTAGGCAAAAAAAAGCTGAATTAAATTGTTGCCAGCAGTACAGTTACAGTCACCAATGCTCTGGATAACATGAAATCAGCCTAACCAGCTATGCTGGGGCAAGTAAAATGGTCAGAGTGAGGTGTTCTCTCATTTGTGTTTGGAAGTAGCTAGCCAACGTTGGCCAGTTAGCTTGGGTGTTTGACTGCCATTGAATGCTCGGATCAACCCTACTCCTCGGCCAGAGCGTCCAGTGTGCTCGACGAACACACCCAAAATCATAAAATGTCTAGCTAGTCATTTGTTATGCTAACAAGCTAGCAAGATGCTCCATAGCAACAACATCAACTTCCGGTAGACAGGCAAGCTCTAGTATGCTCAAGTGGAATGATACTGTTAATTTACAGTGTACTAAAATGAACTAATAATATATAGTATGTAGTATGTACTCATTAAGTGTGTAGTATACAGTATGTTAGTATGGGTATTCAAACACAGCTTAGGATTTAGAACGCCAGCTAACTGTAACTGTAAATCGCCATATTGGCATTGTTGCGTCACTGGCACGAGAGACAATTTTGGAACTCCCAAAAATGGCTGAATTTACCGAGTAGCTCCAAGTTTGAGAATGAGTTTATTACAGAGAATGAAATAATGTTAGTTAGGGAGCCAATAAACCTAATGAAGCCGTTTATGTTTGAGCCGATCGTTGCCCTAGATCAAAGAGTTCGTTCTCATAGCATTAACAACGCTGAAACATCTCAGCTAGAGGGTCGGCGTAGCCAAACACTAACTGGTATGAGTGGGGATGCTGCCAGATAATGGCTAGAGTATGAGTGTGTGTGTTGTAGAGAGATGGTGGGGATACAGCACAAAATCCCAGGGGATGGTGGCTGTACTACATCCAGTCAGAGGTTCCTGTCTGTCTGGATGGCAATGTACAGTTGAAGTCGTAAGTTTATATACACCTTAGCCAAATACATTTAAACTCAGTTTTTCCCAATTCCTGACATTTAATCCTAGTAACGATTCCCTGTCTTAGGTCAGTTAAGATCACTTTATTTTATGAATGTGACATGCCAGAATAATAGTAGAGAGAATGATTTATTTCAGCTTTTATTTATTTCATCACATTCCCAGTGGGTCAGAAGTTTACAAACACTTAATTAGTATTTGGTATCATTGCCTTTAAAAAAAATTTAACTTCGGTCAAACATTTCGGGTAGCCTTCCACAAGCTTCCCACCATAAGTTTGGTGAATTTTGGCCCATTCCTCCTGACAGAGCTGGTGAAATTGAGTCAGTTTTGTAGGCGTCCTTGCTCGCACACACTTTTTCAGTTCTGCCCACAAATTCTCTATAGGATTGAGGTCAGGGCTTTGTGATGGCCACTCCAATATGTTGACTTTGTTGTCCTTAAGCCATTTTGCCACAACTTTGGAAGAATGCTGGGGTCATTGTCCATTTGGAAGACCCATTTGTGACCAAGCTTTAACTTCCTGACTGATGTCTTGAGATGTTGCTTCAATATATCCACATAATTTTCTTTCCTCATGATGCCATCTATTTTGTGAAGTGCAGCAGTCCCTCCTGCAGCAAAGCACCCCCACAACATGCTGCTGCCACACCTGTGCTTCACGGTTGGGATGGTGTTCTTCGGCTTGCAAGCATCCCCCTTTTTTCCTCCAAACATAACGATGGTCATTATGGCCAAACAGTTCTCCAAAAAGTACGATCTCTGTCCCATGTGCAGTTGCAAACCGTAGTCTGGCTTTTTTATGGCGGTTTTGGAGCAGTGGCTTCTTCCTTGCTGAGCGGCCTTTCAGGTTATGTCAATATAGGATGCTGTTGTTCTGGGATTGGATCGCACTTTTCGCACCAAAGTATCTCTAGGAGACAGAACGCGTCTTCTTCCTGAGCGGTATGATGCGTGGTCCAATGGTGTTTACACTTGCGTACTATTGTTTGTACAGATGAACGTGGTACCTTCAGACATTTGGAAGTTGCTCCCAAGGATGAACCAGACTTGTGGAGGTCTACAATGTTTTATCTCAGGTCTTGGCTCATTCATTTCTTTTGATTTTCCCATGATGTCAAGCAAAGAGGCACTGAGTTTGAAGGTAGACCTTGAAATACATCCACAGGTACACCTCCAATTGACTCAAATGATGTCAATTAGCCTATCAGAAGCTTCTAAAGCCATGACATAATTTTCTGGAATTTTCCAAGCGGTTTAAAGGCACAGTCAACTTAGTGTATGTAAACTTCTGACCCACTGAAATTGTGATACAGTGAATTATAAGTGAAATAATCTGTCTGTAAACAATTGTTGGAAAAATTACTTGTGTCATGCACAAAGTAGATGTACTAACCGACTTGCCAAAACTATAGTTTGTTAACAAGAAATGTGTGGAGTGGTTGAAAAACAAGTTTTAATGATTCCAACCTAAGTGTATGTAATCTTTCGACTTCAACTGTATTTATTGGACATGTCACTAATCTTTATGAAGGACTTCCGGGCAGAAGAGGTTACTCGACCAGTCAGCAGCCGATATGCCAGTTAAATATTTGGTGAAATTTTTCTTGATTATAAATTGTTTAAGGTTATATCAGTAGTGGGTAGGTGCTCAATATATATATAATCAGTATCCTATAACGATGTTCGGCGCTGTTTGGCGCGATGGTAACACATTTACTTTTTGATTAGATGACCAGAGTACGAATCGCAGACAGCATCATGATTCATGAAATATCATTCTAACCAATAAAATCAGACTAACTTTTCTTATGATTTTGTTTGCAGAGCATACAGGCTGGCAGTTTATCGGCAGTTCACCCTATGGGCAATAGGGAGAATTAGACGAGGTGTACGGCGTCTCATTCCTGCGTGTGTGTCTTTTCTTCCATAAAGTCCACATACCCAGAAGCAAAGACATTTACATAGGGTTTGAGTTTGAATAAAGCAAGTTAATTTAGTAAATCTAGCCTGCTGGTATACATAGACCTAATGCCTGCCCCTTATTTACATTTTAGGCATTTAGCAGACACTTATCCAGAGCGACTTACAGTAGTGAGTGCATACATTTCATTTCATGCATTTTTATTTTTTTTGTACTGGCCCCCCGTGGGAATCGAACCCACAACCCTGGCGTTGCATACACCATGCTGGCATTGCAAACACTCTACCAACTGAGCCACAGGGAAGCCTATGTAAAGATAGTATTAGTTAGCTTGTCCACTATAACAACATGTTAAGCGTAACCAGATAAACTTGCTTTGAAGTTAAAACGACTTTCAACGCGCACTCATCCTGTGTCCCTGTCGCTAGACTAGTGACTTCACCTAGCTTTGGCTGCCATCTATTGGAAGGAATGATAATTACACTGGGCAGCTAGATGGCAGAGTCAAAGTAGACTTTAATAATAATTGCCATTTATCAGACGCCTTTATCTAAAGGGAATTGGGTACTTGGTAGTGGAAACAGATCCTAGAAACAGGATTACAATTTTTATATCATGGATGGTCAGTCCTTACATCTATAGCCCTGTCTATGAATTTGAGAGTGGTTACATTTCTCCAGCTCCATCCCTCAGCTTTTTAACGAAAGAGGAGCAGGGAGAGACTTTGTTATTGTTTCTACTGCTGATTGCCACTTTAAGAAGTTAAGATGCAGATTAAATACACACCAAAATATGTTACAGATACTATATAAATGTCCCATCACTTAGACAGTTAGTGAATACACAGCATCCAGCACAGCAAACAATCAATCAATCAGTCAAATGTATTTTACAAAAGCCCTTTTTACATCAAAATAATAACCACAGTGGTTATAGAGGGTGCAACAGTTCAACACCTCAGGAGCAAATGTCAGTTGGCTTTTCATAGCTGAGCATTCATAGGTTGAGAGAGAGAGTTGAAACAACAGGACTGGGACAAGGTAGCACATCTGTTGAAACGGGTAAAAAAATCTGTGGAAAAACAATTCCACTCTGATTCCCTTTATGGATGGGTGTATCTTTGAATTTGCTTTTGAATGGCCTGCTCCTTCTCCATTTTTGGAACACAAGCCCGCTCCCCCTAAGTGATCGATAGTATGTATACAGTGGGGCAAAAAAGTATTTAGTCAGCCACCAATTGTGCAAGTTCTCCCACTTAAAAATATGAGAGAGGCCTGTAATTTTCATCATAGGTACATGTCAACTATGATGGACAAAATGAGAAAATAAAATCCAGAAAATCACATTGTAGGATTTTTAATGAATTTATTTGCAAATTATACACCTACAAACAAGCAACATTTCTGGCTCTCACAGACCTGTAACTTCTTCTTTAAGAGTCTCCTCTGTCCTCCACTCGTTAGCTGTATTAATGGCACCTGTTTGAACTTGTTATCAGTATAAAAGACACCTGTCCACAACCTCAAACAGTCACACTCCAAACGCCACTATGGCCAAGACCAAAGAGCTGTCAAAGGACACCAGAAACAAAATTGTAGACCTGCACCAGGCTGGGAAGACTGAATCTGCAATAGGTAAGCAGCTTGGTTTGAAGAAATCAACTGTGGGAGCAATTATTAGGAAATGGAAGACATACAATACCACTGATAATCTCCCTCGATCTGGGGCTCCACGCAAGATCTCACCCCGTGGGGTCAAAATGATCACAAGAACGGTGAGCAAAAATCCCAGAACCACATGGGGGGACCTAGTGAATGACCTGCAGAGAGCTGGGACCAAAGTAACAAAGCCTACCATCAGTAACACACTACGCCGCCAGGGACTCAAACCTGCAGTGCCAGACGTGTCCCCCTGCTTAAGCCAGTACATGTCCAGGCCCGTCTGAAGTTTGGATGATCCAGAAGAGGATTGGAGAATGTCATATGGTCAGATGAAACCAAAATATAACTTTTTGTTAAAAACTCAACTCGTCGTGTTTGGAGGACAAAGAATGCTGAGTTGCATCCAAAGAACACCATCCCTACTGTGAAGCATGGGGGTGGAAACATCATGCTTTGGGGCTGTTTTTCTGCAAAGGGACCAGGACGACTGATCCGTGTAAAGGAAAGAATGAATGGGGCCATGTATTGTGAGATTTTGAGTGAAAACCTCCTTCCATCAGCAAGGGCATTGAAGATGAAACGTGGCTGGGTCTTTCAGCATGACAATGATCCCAAACACACCGCCCGGGCAATGAAGGAGTGGCTTCGTAAGAAGCATTTCAAGGTCCTGGAGTGGCCTAGCCAGTCTCCAGATCTCAACCCCATAGAAAATCTTTGGAGGGAGTTGAAAGTCCGTGTTGCCCAGCGACAGCCCCAAAACATCACTGCTCAAGAGGAGATCTGCATGGAGGAATGGGCCAAAATACCAGCAACAGTGTGTGAAAACCTTGTGAAGACTTACAGAAAACGTTTGACCTGTGTCATTGCCAACAAAGGGTATATAACAAAGTATTGAGATAAACTTTTGTTATTGATCAAATACTTATTTTCCACCATAATTTGCAAATAAATTCATAAAAAATCCTACAATGTGATTTTCTGGATTTTTTTTCTCATTTTGTCTGTCATAGTTGAAGTGTACCTATGATGAAAATTACAGTCCTCTCTCATCTTTTTAAGTGGGAGAACTTGCACAATTGGTGGCTGACTAAATACTTTTTTGCCCCACTGTATCTTGGCTCGCACTGTTCACACAGCGGGTTATGGTCTTCCCTGATCTCACTCTCCGTCAGCTCCATCTGTGGCGTGTTGGGGTAGGACTCGGTTGTATACTGATGGTCGTGAGCACTTTAGTGATGGACCTCTTTTCCACCACAGCACAGGAACACTCTGGCACTCAGGGGCCAGTTCGGCATGCTGTACTAACCGTTCTTTCCTATTGGTAAAAAAACACTTCAGATGCAATTAGCTAGTTACCTTCAACTAGAGTTGCAACAAAGTTGTCCAGTGTCTAACGCTAGCCTAGTCAACAACAGTCATGACCGGTTAACGTTACTTCAGGCTCCATTGCATTGAATGGCGTCGCCTCCTCCATTCAGTCGCTTTTGCTTGACTCCGAAGTTAGAGATGTTGATGATGGTCAGTTGGTAACCCCTACACCATAACCCTCAACATTGTAAATGGAGGCGCAAGCAGAAAGAAGGCTTCAACGTAGGCCTATGACTCCTTTCCATTCGGAAACTCCCGGTTGCCACATCGAAAGCGCCCATCGTGAAGTCTACCTCCGCAAAGGGCTGTCTGCAGATCCTGCTAGCTCGAGCTGGCACGTTCTTCTTCTTCAGAACATGGAGCCACTTCTTCAAAAGTTGTGGGTTCTTGGGCAGCCGATGGTAACTTCCCAAGGGATTCTTTTGGAGCCAGTTCATACAGCCTGGTGCAATACAATTCATATTTGAGTTACTACTTGTTGTTGCCATCTTCATTGTCCTCACCTGACCTCACTTTCTTCAATTCACTCTCATACTAACATACTGTATACTACATACTTAATGAGTATATACTATATACACTGCTCAAAAAATAAAGGGAACACTTAAACAACACAATGTAACTCCAAGTCAATCACACTTCTGTGAAATCAAACTGTCCACTTAGGAAGCAACACTGATTGCCAATACATTTCACATGCTGTTGTGCAAATGGAATAGACAACAGGTGGAAATTATAGGCAATTAGCAAGACACCCCTAATAAAGGAGTGGTTCTGCAGGTGGGGACCACAGACCACTTCTCAGTTCCTATGCTTCCTGGCTGATGTTTTGGTCACTTTTGAATGCAGGCGGTGCTTTCACTCTAGTGGTAGCATGAGACGGAGTCTACAACCCACACAAGTGGCTCAGGTAGTGCAGCTCATCCAGGATGGCACATCAATGCGAGCTGTGGCAAGAAGGTTTGCTGTGTCTGTCAGCGTAGTGTCTAGAGCATGGAGGCGCTACCAGGAGACAGGCCAGTACATCTGGAGATGTGGTGGAGGCCATAGGAGGGCAACAACCCAGCAGCAGGACCGCTACCTCCTTCTTTGTGCAAGGAGGAGCAGGAGAAGCACTGCCAGAGCCCTGCAAAATGACCTCCAGCAGGCCACAAATGTGCATGTGTCTGCTCAAACGGTCAGAAACAGACTCCATGAGGCTGGTATGAGGGCCCGACGTCCACAGGTGGGGGTTGTGCTTACAGCCCAACACCGTGCAGGACGTTTGGCATTTGCCAGAGAACACCAAGATTGGCAAATTCGCCACTGGCGCCCTGTGCTCTTCACAGATGAAAGCAGGTTCACACTGAGCACATGTGACAGACGTGACAGAGTCTGGAGACGCCGTGGAGAACGTTCTGCTGCCTGCATCATCCTCCAGCATGACCGGTTTGGCGGTGGGTCAGTCATGGTGTGGGGTGGCATTTCTTTTGGGGGCCGCACAGCCCTCCATGTGCTCGCCAGAGGTAGCCTGACTGCCATTAGGTACCGAGATGAGATCCTCAGACCCCTTGTGAGACCATATGCTGGTGCGGTTGGCCCTGGGTTCCTCCTAATGCAAGACATTGCTAGACCTCATGTGGCTGGAGTGTGTCAGCAGTTCCTGCAAGAGGAAGGCATTGATGCTATGGACTGGCCCGCCCGTTCCCCAGACCTAAATCCAATTGAGCACATCTGGGACATCTTGTCTCGCTCCATCCACCAACGCCACGTTTCACCACAGACTGTCCAGGAGTTGGCGGATGCTTTAGTCCAGGTCTGGGAGGAGATCCCTCAGGAGACCATCCGCCACCTCATCAGGAGCTTGCCCAGGCGTTGTAGGGAGGTCATACAGGCACGTGGAGGCCACACACACTACTGAGCCTCATTTTGACTTGTTTTAAGGACATTACATCAAAGTTGGATCAGCCTGTAGTGTGGTTTTCCACTTTAATTTTGAGTGTGACTCCAAATCCAGACCTCCATGGGTTGATAAATTGGATTTCCATTGATTATTTTTGTGTGATTTTGTTGTCAGCACATTCAACTATGTAAAGAAAAAAGTATTTAATAAGATTATTTCTTTCATTCAGATCTAGGAAGTGTTGTTTAAGTGTTCCCTTTATTTTTTTGAGCAGTATACTATTAGTTCATTATAGTATACTGTAAACGAATGGTATCCTTTCAGTTGAGTGTACTAGTGCTTTCCCTGTCTACCAGAAGTTGATGCTGTTGCTATGCGACTTCTTGCTAGCTTGTTAGTATAGCTAACAAAAGACTAGCTAGACATCTTACGACTTCATTAACAATGTCCATTGATAACGCACAATGACTATATCACTTAGCTAAGTTAAGAATGATGTGAATAATCAAGTCTATAAATGTTGTGTAGTTAGATAGCATATAGTTCATATACTGGCAAGTTCGATGTACTATTAGCCAACTGACATTAGGTAGCTAGCTAGCATACCGGTACTTACAAGAAACTGCTGTAATGATATGCTATGTGGTTCATAAGGTTAGCGTAGCTATCAAATTGTCAGCCAACATAACGTGTAACGTAACTTATTTGAAAATAAAATTACTTTATGACATTGCTCAACATTTTCTTAACATTAGTTTGTATCCACTCTTATCGGACTTCGGCTGCATATTTTCCACCATTTTCTGACAATCCTCACAGGTCACTCACAGATGGTATGTAGGCTGGTTGATGGAACCTGCAGGCCTGTTTGAGGGACAACTGGACAGAACATATAAGGACTAAGACTTTAGCTACCACCCACCCACCCTTTACACTTCCTGTTAGGCATGATGTTTTCAAAGTGTGTCTTCATGTTTCTCATTTTGTGTGGTATTATCTCTCTCTCTCTTTCTCTCCAGGATACATTAGGGGAAGTTGTTTTGCTGTTGCCACCAATCCCATGCTGCCAGGCTGCCAAGTAAATTACTTTATCCCTCTCATACTAAACTTTGCTCGCTCTTCGTCAACTACCCTTTGATTAAATCAGTTTAATTCAATGTTTAAATTTGCTTCAAGTGTGGTTTTTACTGAAAGTTGACAGCTAGCACTTGTATGAAGGGATGTGGGTGTGGGGGGAGAGAATGGATAGATGGGTGTAGATGGGTTTGGTTGAAGAAACTCCCTCTCCCCTACTTCCCATGCTTCTCTTGATAAGTAATACAAGTGAATGTAATTCCTGCATTTTACCTGTGATCCAAAATCAAATCAATTTGAATATTTTACAAGTTACATAGCTAAGAGAAAATTAGATTTCATGATATTACTTTGTCTTTACACATCTATTCACTACTGGCCAAATGCAGTCACCATTCACATCATATAGCATTTACTATTTTTAGGCCTGTATGAAAAATGTAAGATAAAAGGTGGCTGTATTATGCTTATGTATGTGTTGGTACTGTATGTACAATAAAGTATAGAATATTCTTAAATCTGACATTTGTTGAAGTTACCATTATTAATCCTATGTCAAGTATGGCCACTAGATGGCAGTAATATGCTACCACCTTCAAACAGAATGGAGTTAGTAGGTTGCTTCTGGATGACTTGGTTCTTCCTATTCTTGACCCTACCAACCAGCCATGGAGGCATGTCACTCACCGTGGAAGTCGAAAGCAGCGGCCTTTGGCAATTGGAGCCTCATTGGAGATGGTAAGCCTGGACCGGATACAGACTTCAAACAGCTTCGCCGCCCTGGATCCAGAGGTTCCGGTGCCTTCGTCTTCTGTTCTGTCTCCATCTCCTTGTGTTCAGATCTTCAGAGCTCCCCCACATTGGAACATCAGCCACGATGGATTCTACGACTGGATCGGGTGCATCGGGCCTCACCTCCCATCGGTCCTCGAGGGGTCTTGTAAACCACTCAAGGTCGAAAGAACGGCCGCACCTCCTCAGCCATTTCATCAGCTGTCATCATCGGCAGCTCTATGGTGGGAAACATCTTGGTTCCCAGATGGAAAAACCCTGTGCTATTCTATAACACAAGTACAGGACATTAAAAGGCTGATTCCTACCATTCTATAACAGCTGCCAGGGGCTGATGCTGTCGTACTCCGTGTGTGGTGAAATGACATTAGGAGGGCTAGCTCGGAACTGCTGAAAATTGATTTTAAGATCTGATTCTAGCTCTGAAAGATTCCAAAAAGGGGGCAATTATTTCAGGTCTGGTACCATTGCTGAGCGGTGGCTGTGAAAGATTCAGTGACCCAAGCCCTGCTCAGATAATCCCTACCATTGTGTTGCTGAGTTGTCATAGTGCTGCTGCAAATGTAAATTGTCCCAGGGGCATTGGCAGTCATAATGTAAGTAACCTATTTTATGTCCCTCTGACTCCCCTGAATAACTCTGTCATTCCTACAGCTATTGTATGCAGTAATCATGCGCCTATGAACCTGAGTTATACTGTTAGCAATGAGGCGGTTTTCCCTCTCTGAAACTCACTTACATAATACCTTTGATAATACAGTGGTAGGAATACATGGTTTCAACATCTTTAGAAGAGACAGGAATGCCAATGGTGGAGGTGTTGCCGTGTATGTTCAGAGTCATATTCCTGTAAAGTTCAAGGAGGAGCTCATGTCAAATGCAAAGTAATATGGCTACAGGTTAACCTCAAGGAAAAGCTTAAACTGTAACCAGTGCCTGCAACCTAGTTCAGGTTATCAGCCAACCTACCTGTTTACAAAAAGCACAGGAATGACATCATCAACATGTATTGATCACATCTTTACTAATGCTGCAGAAATTTGTTTTGAAAGCAGTATCCAAATCCATCGGATGTAGTGATCACAATATAGTAGCCATATCTAGGAAAACCAAAGTTCCAAAGGTCTGGGCCTATTATAGTGTATACGAGGTCATAGAATACGTTTTGTAGTGATTCCTGTTGTTGATGTAAAGAATATGTTGGTCCATGGTGTGTAATGACGAGCAACCAGACGATGCACTTGACACATTTATGAAATTGTTTATCCCAGTTACTATTTAGCATGCACCCATTTAGAAAATGATTGAATGTATGGTTAAGAGGGAGGAGTTGAGAGGGATGCAGCAAAAGAGATGTTAAATAGATCTGGCTATACAACCGATTGGCAAACGTACTGCAACTTGAGAAATCATGTGACTAAACTGAATAAAAAGAAGAAACTACACTATGAAACAAAAATAAATGATTGTAAAAAGCTTTGGAGCAACTTAAATTAAATTTTGGGTAAAAAGGCAAACTCTGCTCCATCATTCACTGAATCAGATGGCTCATTCATCACAAAACCAACTGATATTGCCAACTAATTTAATTATATTTTCATTGCCAGCAACGAACATTGACACTACACATCCAAGTATATTTGACAAAATTATGAAAGACAAGCGTTGTAATTTTGAACTCCGTAAGGGAAGAGGTGAAAAAACTATTGTTGTCCATCATCAATGACAAGCCACCGAGGTCTGACAACTTGGATGGAAAATTACCAAGGATAATAGCGGACGATATTGCCACTCCTATTTGCCATATCTTCAATTTAACCTTACTAGAAAGTGTGTGCCCTCAGACCTGGAGGGAAGCAAAAGTTATTCCGCTACCTAAGAAGAGTAAAGTCCCCTTTACTGGCTTAAATAGCTGACCATTCAGCCTGTTATCAACCCGTAGTAAACTTTTGGAAAAAAATGGTGTTTGACCTTATGCAAAGCTATTTTACAGTACACAAATTGACAACAGACTTTCAGTACGCTTATAGAGAAGGACATTCAACAAGCATAGCACGTACACAAATGACTGATGATTAGATGAGAGAAATTGAGAGAAATTGATAATGAAAAGATTGTAGGGGCTATTTTGTTAGACCTCAGTGTGGCTTTTGACATTATCGATCATAGTCTGCTGCTGGAAAAAATGTATGTGTTATGGCTTTACACCACCTGCTATATTATGGATAAAAAGTTACCTGTCTAACAGAACACAGAGGGTGTTCTTTAACCTCTTGCATCTACACGTTCCGCTAGCGGAACGTCTGCTCCAATATCCAATGATGGGCGGGGCGCGAAATTCAAACTCCTCTAAATTCGAAAACTTCCATTTTTCAAACATATGACTATTTTACAGCTATTTAAAGACAAGACTCTCCTTTATCTAACCAAACTGTCCGATTTCAAAAAGGCTTTACAGGGAAAGCAAAACATTAGAATATGTCAGCAGAGTGCCCAGCCAGAAATATTCAGACCCCATTTTTCAAGCTAGCATATAATGTCACAAAAACCCAAATCACAGCTAAATGCAGCACTAACCTTTGATGATCTTCATCAGATGACACACCTAGGACATTATGTTATACAATACATGCATGTCTGTTCAATCAAGTTCATATTTATATCAAAAACCAGCTTTTTACATTAGCATGTGACGTTCAGAACTAGCATTCCCACCGAACACTTCCGGTGATTTTACTAAATTACTCACGATAAACGTTCACAAAAAGCATAACAATTATTTTAAGAATTATAGATACAGACCTCCTCTATGCACTCGATATGTCCGATTTTAAAATAGCTTTTCGGATGAAGCACATTTTGCAATAATCTAAGTACATAGCCCGGCATTACAGGGCTAGCTATTTAGACACCCTGCAAGTTTAGCCTTCACCAAAATCACATTTCCTATAAGAAAAATGTTCTTACCTTGCTTGTTCTTCATCAGAATACACTGCCAGGACTTCTACTTCAATAACAAATGTAGGTTTGGTCCCAAATAATCCATCGTTATGTTCCATCAAGACGTTTTGTTCGTGCGTTCTAGACACTATCCCAACGCTAAATCTCGGCCACGAGCATGACGCAAAATATGACAAAAAATGTCTAAATATTCCATTACCGTACTTCGAAGCATGTCAACCGCTGTTTAAAACCAATTTTTATGCAATTTATCTCGTAGAGAAGCGATAATATTCCGACCGGGAATCTGCCTGTCTGTAAACTGAGGAAAAAAACGAAAGCCGGGGGCGGGGCGTGTCACGCGCCTAAGGCTTAGTCCATTTAGTGACCACTCAGCTCTTGCCTTCCTGTGCTTCAGCCAGGGCTTTGAATTACGTCATTCCTGTTTTTCGCGGGCCCTGAGACTCCATTGTTGACGTGCTAAGTGTCACGTAAGAGCAGAGATCCTTTGTAAACGATAGAGATAATGAAGAAGGGCAAGAAATGTTCAGACAGGGTACTTCCTGAACAGAAGCATCTCAGGTTTTTGCCTGCCATAGGAGTTCTGTTATACTCACAGACACCATTCAAACAGTTTCAGAAACTTTGGAGTGTTTTCTCTCCAAAGCTAATAATTATATGCATATTCCAGTTTCTGGGCAGGACTAATAATCAGATTAAATCGGGTACGTTTTTTATCCAGCCGTGAAAATACTGCCCCCTAGATGTAACAGGTTAATGGAAGCCTCTTAAACATAATCCAGGTAGCAGCAGGAATTCCCCAGGGCAGCTGTCTAGGCCCCTTACTTTTTAAAATCTTTACTAACGATATGCCACTGGCTTTGAGTAAAGCCAGTGTGTCTATGTATGCTGATGACTCAACACTATACACGTCAGCTACCACAACGACTGAAATGACAGCAACACTTAACAAAGAGCTGCAGTTAGTTTCAGAATGGATGGCAAAGAATAAATTAGTCCTGAATATTTCTAAAACTAAAAGCATTGTATTTGGGACAAATCATTTACTAAACCCTAAACCTCAACAAAATTTTGTAATGAATAATGTGGAAATTGAGCAAGTTGAGGAGACTAAACTGCTTGGAGTAAACCTGATTGTAAACTGTCATGGTCAAAACATATTGATACAACAGTAGCTAGGATGGGGAGAAGTCTGTCTGTAATAAAGCACTGCTCTGCATTCTTAACAGCACTATCAACAAGGCAGATCCTACAGGCCCTAGTTTAGTCGCACCTGGACTACTGTTCAGTTGTGTGGTCAGGTGCCACAAACTTAGGAAAATGTCAATTGGTTCAGAACAGGGCAGCACAGCTGGCCCTTTGATGTACACAGAGAGCTGACATGAATAATATGCATGCCAATCTCTCCTGGCTTAAAGTGGAGGAGAGATTGACTTCATCACTACTTGTATTTGTGAGAGGTATTGACATGTTGAATTCACTGAGCTGTCTGTTTGAACTCCTGGCACACAGCTCGGACACCCATGCATACCCCACAAGACATGCCACCAGAGGTCTCTTCACAGGCCCCCAAGTCCAGTACAGACTATGGGAGGCACACAGTACTAAATAGAGCCATGACTACATGGAACTCTATTCCACACCAAGTAACTCATGCAAGCAGTAAAATTATATTAAAAAACAGATAAAAATAGACCTTATGGAACAACGGGGACTGTGAACCAACACAAACATAGACACATGCATACAACTCACGATAACATACGCACTATACACACACGTTATAGATATGTGGTAGTAGAGTAGGGGCCTGAGGGCACACACTTAATGTGCTGTGAAGTCAGTTATGAACGTATTGTAATGTTTTTAAAATGTATAACTGTCTTAATTTTGCTGGACCCCAGGAAGAGTAGCTTCTGCCTTTGCAGCAGCTATTGGGGATCTATAATAAATACAAATACAAATATCTAGTATCCATCAAAGCAACATTCACAATGCAATTTCAGGGAATTTCACTAATTTTAACATTTGCACAGTACTTGAATTGTAGTGGCCACTAGTGAATAGATGTGTAAAGACTAGATGTGTAAAGTAATCATGAATTCTCATTTTGTCTTAGCTTGTAACTTATAAAATATTCAATTTGATTTCATTTTGGATCACAGGTAAAATGCAGCAATTACAGGAATCATTTAAATTATGTTAGAGAGATGCAGTATTTAAACACACAGGTAACAAGTATATAGCATGATGATGTGGACAACCATTCACAGGCAAACAATTTGAAGTGTCTAGGGGTCATCTATAAGTAATACCACACGACGTGAGTGAAATGTAGAGACACACCTTGAGAGTGTCAAGCCTAACAGGAAGTGTAAAGAAGGGGCTTTCCTTGAAGGACGGGGAAGGAGAGGAGGGTGGTAGCTAAAGTCTTAATATGTTCTGTCCAGTTGTCCCTCAAACAGGCCTGCAGGTGCCATCAACCAGCCTACATACCATCTGTGAGTGAACTGTGAGGATTGTCAAGAGAGAGACAGACAGACAGAGAGAGAGAAAATGAAAGTTAACTAATGATTTGTGATTGTTTATTCCACTTGCTTTGGAAATGTTAATATATGTTTCCCATGCCAATAAGGCCCTTTGTGTGTGTGTGTGTGTGTGTGTGTGTGTGTGTGTGTGTGTGTGTGTGTGTGTGTGTGTGTGTGTGTGTGTGTGTGTGTGTGTGTGTGTGTGTGTGTGTGTAATTGTTTAACTATTCTTGTGGGGACCAGCAGTCCCCACAAGAATAGTAAACAAACAAAAGGTTGAAAACTGAGGACATTTTGTTTGTCCCCACAAGGTCAAATGCTATTTCTAGGGGGTTTAGGGTTAAGGTTAGAATTAGTGTTAGAATTAGGTTTATTGTTAGGAGCTAGGGTTAGTTTTAGGGTTAAGTTTAGTGTTAAGGTTAGGTTTTGGGGTTAGTTTTAGGAAAAATAGTATATTGAATGGGACTGAATTTTGTGTCCCCACAACATTAGTTGTACAAGACTGTGTGTGTGTATGTGTATGTGTGTGTGTGTGTGTGTGTGTGTGTGTGTGTGTGTGTGTGTGTGTGTGTGTGTGTGTGTGTGTGTGTGTGTGTGTGTGTGTGTGTGTGTGTGAGAGAGTGTGTGCGAGAGTGTGTGTGAGAGTGTGTGCGAGAGTGTGTGTGAGAAAGTGTGTGTGAGTGAGTGAGTGTTCATATAAGGATTTGTACATTGCTAGTGTACTGGCGATTCCCTATGAACTGCCACTGGCACAGGAGAGAGCTGTCCATAAAACATCCCCAAATATCAGCTTTCCAAATGTTACTCTTTTGGGGTGAAGTTCCCATTCATAAAAAGCTCCAAAACTCATGTTCCTAAACAAAAGGTGCAGAGAGATGCATTCTATAAGCTATATCTGTGATATGGTAAGAACTTGACGTGCTCTCCTCTCACCTGTGCTAACCCTTCCTGATCACCTGTGCTACCTATATATATATATATATATATATTTATATATATATATATATATACGCAACCAGTGACCCATGACCCCAACATATAGTGCCATCTAGTGTATAAAACAAGTAAAAATAACCTTTGACAGACAACATGTACACAACTCATAAACCGGCCAAAATGGCTCCTACAGCTAGACATGACCGCCTTGTTGACCTGATAGCCAGTAAGGTGAGACAAGTAGTCTCACCAACAACACTCATGCATAAACACATAAGGGGAATGTTGATGATGTGTTTTCCTGTGTGCCAAATACGCCAGATGTTGTTATGGGGGAGGCCAGAGGGAGGTGCTCATTTTGGAAGTGAGCTGCTCATTTGACAGCTACATGGAGCAGGCCTTTGCCGAGAAGCTGCATAAATTCCAGCCCATCGTGGCACGCTTGGACAGCCTCGGGTGTAGGAAGCAAGCTGGTGTAGCTGATATTTGGCGGTCTCGGTGCACAAGCTTGCAGTGCGTTGCCTCCAGATTGCGGACAAAAACATTTGGCTAGGTACGGCTGTTTCAGCTGTCGTGGGCAGCCTAGCTGTTTGGAGAAGGTGCTTTCTGTACCCTTGAGTTCCATACATAAAGGGAGGGACCTTTGAAATGTTTGGGTCCTTTAAAAAATGGATTGGTGGATTCAAATAAATTATTTTAAATGTGTGAGTGTGAGAGAGAGCAAGAGAGGAAAGGGAGAGAGGAGAAAGAGAAAGTGTGTGTTTGTGGGGTGGAAAGAGGGAAATGCAGCAACAGGAAATGTGAATTATTGTGTGGATTACAATTGTTTTACATTTTTGTAAGGGTTTATACAGTTTTAGTTAGGGCAAATCAAGTCTGACATTTTAACTAGTTTCAGGAGAAGACCCAGATGCAGACAGTGTCGAAGTAACAAAAGTTTATTACTAGAACAGGAGCAGAACTGAAAAAGTGTGTGTGAGCAAGGAGGCCTACAAACCTGACTCAGTTACACCAGCTCCATCAGGAGGAATGGGCCAAAATTCCCCCAACTTATTGTAGGAAGCTTGTGGAAGGCTACCCGAAACGTTTGACCCAAGTTAAACAATTTAAAGGCAATGCTACCAAATACTAATTGAGTGTATGTAAGCTTCTGACCCACAGGGAATGTGATTAAAGAAATAAAAGCTGAAATATATCATTCTCTCTACTATTATTCTGACATTTCAGATTCTTAAAATAAAGTGGTGATCCTAACTGACCTAAGACAGGGCATTTTTACTCAGATTAAATGTCAGGAATTGTGAAAAACTGAGTTTAAATGTATTTGGCTCAGGTGTATGTAAACTTCCGATTTCAACTGTATATAGTCTTAATTCATTCCTACTTGGATTTGTGTGTATTCGGTACATGTTGTGTAATTTGTTAGATATTACTTGTTAGATATTACTGCACTGTCGGAGCTAGAAGCACAAGCATTTCGCTACACCTGCAATAACATAGCTTATCATGTGTATGTGACCAATTAAATTTGATTTGATTTGAAAGAGTGGGTGTTCCTAATGTTTTGTACACTCAGTGTACATACTATGTTGTGTGTAATGTACAGTGTTTATTTGTTACATAGGATACAGCAGTACTGTGTGTCTTAGATAATTTCCTTCTCTGGGACATTAAAGCTCAAGCATATGATAAATGAAAGACAAAATGAAAAGTTAATGGAATGTATACATATTTAAATGGCATTTAAAACATATCAAAATGTGTAATCTTTTTGAGGGGGCCCCTTTAACTCTCAGAGAAAACAAACACCCCTTTGATGACATAGGTCTCAGGAGTGCATCCGATGACAGTGCATAGGTTTGCACAGTGATGAAGGCAGTGATGAAGGCAGTTCATTGCTGCCAGTGATCATTGGGATGGGAGAAAATAGGGGGTGCACCCAACAGGGTATAACTACACCGTGGAGTTTTCCCCCAGAAAAGGTTATGTCGGGCATAAATGCAGAAATAAAAGTGTAGCCAATGTAACAATGCACACCGATAGCCTACCATAATTTTATATTGCCCCTATTTAAATTCCCTCAGTAGGTAAGGCAAAAGTCATCACTGTCTGTGCTTCTGAGAACAGATATTATTGAGCACGATTACATGCACACTAATACGATTAGTGTGGACAGTCAGATTAATATAATAGTTTGTTTAAAACGTTTACATGCTTTGAAGGAAGAACGATTTCCCTAATAATCCTGTTTACATTGACACATCTGAAATCAGGCTACCTGTTGGGACCTAAAAAAAATGCAGGAAATCACCAATCAAAATAAACATTCTATCGCAGTCACCATGCTATTTTTGCGAACCCTATTTGATTCTGAGTTCGTACATATAAAGCTTGTATTTCTAATATGCATGTGCTGATCAAATACACCACTAGAACGCTGATCAGTGCAATTCTTCAATGGGGTAGGGACGTCCAAAGGATCTCGGATAGCATGGACCCTGGAACTCCGATTAAGCTCATTACATATACTAATAATTCCAGGTGTTTTAATCGGCATATGCAGGTTATTGTGTTACTATTTCCATACTTGGCCTACTGCCATAGTCAGTTTAATATCGATGTATTAGTGTGCATGTACATTTACTTTTTGTGAATGGACTTATGCCAGTGGAGGCTCCTCAGAGGAACAAGAGAAGGACCATCCTCCTCACTGAATTTCATAAAAATTGTAAAACTATACTAAATATATAAATGTTACCAAATAATTGATTAAAACACACTGTTTTGAAATGAAGGTCTACAGTAGCCTCAACAACACTCTGTAGGGTAGCACCATGGTCTAGCTGGAGGACAACTAGCTTCCGTCCTCTTGGTAAATTGACTTCAATACAAAACCTAGGACGCTCTTGGTTCTCACCCCCTTCCATAGACTTACATAGTAATTATGACAACTTCCGGAGGATGTGCTCCAACCTATCAGAGCTCTTGCTTCATGAACTGACATGTTATCCACCCAATCAAAGGATCAGAGAATGAATCTAGTACTGAAAGCATAAGATACAGCTAGCTAGCACTGAAGTGCAGAAAATGTGGTGAGTAGTTGAATCAAAGAGAGAGGAAGACAATATTTGATTAGTTTTGATCAAATTAATTTATTCTAAAAATGAAGGAGAAGCAAGAGCGAGAGAGACTTAGCTAGCGAATGCAGATAGCTAGTTTAGCCTACTCAAAACACCCAGCTCAAACAGAGGGATGCTATATTAGCTAGCTGGCTATGACTATCCAACACAACACTGGAACTCTTTCAAGTCAAGGTAAGCTTTTGGCCGGTGTAACCGCTATACTGTTTAGTGACTGTAACATTACTGCATGATTGTAGGGGTTTACTAACGCATTAGTTCTATTAGCTATGTTGACTAGGACGTTACTTTAGCTAATATGGTGACAACAATGTAGGCTTTGTGTAGGGGTTAGGATATGGTTTGGCTTGGAAAGTTTTTTTCGCCTGGTTACATACTGCTGATGCATTGAAGTCCACAAATGAAGGTAAAACGAGTGAACTGTTTACGTGTCATCAGGGGTGTATTCATTCCGCCGACTCTGTTGAAAAACCGTTTCTTAAACGGAAGCAAACGTAAATGAAACGTCGATAAACATATCCGAATTTGTCCAATAGAAACTCTTGTTTGCAACTGTTGGACTAATGATTACACCCTAGATCAGCTAGATGCAGGCAAGAGTGTGCAAGGCGGTGTTAAATGTGTCGCTGTCTGTCCATGTGTCACTGTCTGTCACCTCAACATTTTCTCTCGACCTGTGTGCAGCAACGTTGTAAACTTTAATTCGTAGGCTAGGTTGTAGCAACCTCATGATGGTGTCGTGACGTGACTATCATTAATGCGATGACTGTTATCTTATCAAATCAATTAACTATGTTTAATTGATTATGTGATTAAATTAATAATGTAACAATTAACTCATTAACTTGGGACAGCACTGGAAAACTTATTTAACGAGTTACTCTCTCCCAAATTGAGCTCTTATAAGATATATTCATATCTATAGATAACAGTCACTTATTAATGTCTTTTTTTTTTACCTCATATCAGTTTCATTCTGAATGTCATAATATTCTATGAATCTGCACGAACCCTAGTCTACATGATGGCTCAGCATACAGAAATTGGCGTAATTATTTATTTACTAACTAATGAAATAATTCCACAGAAATACAAACACACACAGTGTAGGTTGAATTGATTACTAACAGAATGCATTGAAAAGTCCCTAGTGGACTAACCCGATATGACGGCTGGTTACACAATGAAAGGGGTGGGGAAAGAAAGAGCAGGAGAAGGAGAGACAAAGGAATTCCACCAAATTTCACAGTGGGTGCGAGACCTGGAGAGGCCTACAAGCCACTGTGTCTCGCACACACTGTGAAATTTGGTGGAGGATCGGTGATGATCTGGGGGTGCTTCAGCAAGGCTGGAATCTGGAAGAATTGTCTTTGTGAAGGACACATGAATCAAGACACGTACAAGGTTGTCCTGGAAGAAAACGTGCTTCCTTCTTCTCTGACAATGTTCCCCAACTCTGAGGATTGGTTTTTCCAGCAGGACAATGCTCCATGCCACACAGCCAGGTCAATCAAGGTGTGGATGGAGGACCACCAGATCAAGACTCTGTCATGGCCAGCCCAATCTCCAGACCTGAACCCCATTGAAAACCTCTGGAATGTGATCAAGAGGAAGATGGATGGTCACAAGCCATCAAAAAAAGCCGAGCTGCTTGAATTTTTGCGCCAGGAGTGGCATAAAGTCACCCAACATCAATGTGAAAGACTGGTGGAGAGCATGCCAAGACGCATGAAGCTGTGATTGAAAATCAGGTTAATACATTTTTTTTTTTAAGTAATAATAAAAAGTAACACAATAAGAATAACAATAACGAGGCTAGATACAGGGGGCACCGGTACCGAGTCAGTGTGCAGAGGTACAGAATAGTTGAGGTAATCTGTACATGTAGGTGGGGGCGAAGTGACTATGCATAGGTAACAAACAAACAGCGAGTAGCAGCAGTGTACAAGGGAGGGGGGGGTCAATGTAAATTGTCCAGTGGCGATTTTTATGAATTGTTCAGCAGTCTAAACACATTAGTATTGTGTTTAAAAATGAATATGAACTTATATTATTTGCATTATTCAAGGTCTGACAACACTGCATCTTTTTTGATTGTCTTGGAAATTTCTTCCAAATTCCAAATAAACATATTGTCATTTAGAGCATTTATTTGTAGAAAATGACCAGTTTTCATTTTCTGCAAATAAATGCTCTAAATGACAATATGTGTATTTGGAATTTGGAAGAGATGTTGTTAGTAGTTTATAGAATAAAACAAATATGTTAATTTTACCCAAACACATACCTATAAATAGTAAAACCAGAGAAACTGATAATTTTGCAGTGGTCTCTTAATTTTTTCCAGAGCTGTATATTTAGCATCTCTTGAGAAAATACGAATGCCCATGTAATGTGTTATCTTTGACACTATTATGCAAGCAGACAGTATTTCAACCACATAAAAATATGCACCCAAGACAACCTGAAGTCTTATCAGAAACGTGTTTCATAGTTTTCTCAGTGTTTCATTTCCTTAAAACCAGTCATTTTGCTCAGGACTAATCTTTCCTCTGTTTTGGAGATATTGCAACAATTTATCGATATTGAATAAAGATGATTGTTTGAAGAAATGACAAAGTCTCTCTCGCTTGATTAGAATATTCCACGACAGATACAGGATTTTTTGGGTTATTGTAAACGGGATATGATGTTTATACGCGTCAACAGATGGGACCATTCTAGCCAATGAGAGGGCAGAGACGTTTGTGAAGCTCAGACACAATGGTTTCCACTAGATAACACAGCTACAAGGCCAAAATTGGCTTTATCATGTGCTTTTTGCTTTTCATTGAATTTATAGTTAGGCATGAAGGTTAGCAGTGTGGTTGAGGATAGGGTTAGGGTTAAAATTACATTTTAAGAAGAAACATTTTAGAAATAGGCGGGTTTATAACTTTGTGGCTGTGGTAACTAGCGACGTCCTGGCACAACTTCGATATAAAGTGTTTTATCTCAAAGTTGTTGGGATGTCACGTGTCCTACATATACAGTGGCTTGCAAAAGTATTCACCCCATTGGCATTTTTCCTATTTTGTTGCCTTACAAACTGGAATTAAAATGGATTTTTGGGGGGTTTGTATCATTTGGTTTACACAACATGCCTACCACTTTGAAGATGCAAAATCTTTTTTATTGTGAAACAAACAAGAAATATGTCACGTCCTGACCAGTAAAAGGGGTTGTTTGTTATTGTAGTTTGGTCAGGGCGTGGCAGGGGCTGTTTGTTATATGTGTTTCGGTTTTTTTTGGTTAATGTTCTATGTTAGTATATTTCTCTGTTCGTTCTAGTTTTTCTATTTCTATGTTTAGTTTATTGGGTTGACCTTCAATTGGAGGCAGCTGTTCCTCGTTGCTTCTAATTGAAGGTCCTATTTAGTAGGGGTGTTTTTTCATGGGTTTTTGTGTGCAGTTGTTCCATTTGTAAGCTGTGTGCCTTACAGGACTGTTTTTTGTCGTTGTTTTTGTTTAAGTTTTGGTTTTCTTCTAAATAAAGAAGATGAGCATACACATTCCTGCTGCGCCTTGGTCCCATCCTTATGACGAACGTGACAACATTTTTTAACTTGAGCGTGCATAACTATTCAACCCCCCCAAAGTCAATACTTTGTAGAGCCACCTTTTTGCAGCAATTACAGCTGCAAATCTCTTGGGATATGTCTCTATAAGCTTGGCACATCTAGCCACTGGGATTTTTGCCCATTCTTCAATGCAAAACTGCTCCAGCTCCTTCAAGTTGGATGGGTTCCGCTGGTGTACAGCAATCTTTAAGTCATACCACAGATTCTCAATTGGATTGAGGTCTGAGCTTTGACTAGGCCATTCCAAGACATTTCAATGTTTCCTCTTAAACCACCCAAGTGTTGCTTTAGCAGTATGCTTAGGGTCATTGTCCTGCTGGAAGGTGAACCTCCCTCCCAGTCTCAAATCTCTGGAAGACTGAAGCAGATTTCCCTCAAGAATTTCCCTGTATTTAGCGCCATTCATCATTCCTTCAATTCTGACCAGTTTCCCAGTCCCTGCCGATGAAAAACATCCCCACAGCATGATGCTGCCACCACCATGCTTCACTGTGGGGATGGTATTTTCGGGGTGATGAGAAGTATTGGGTTTGCATCAGACACAGCATTTTCCTTAATGGCCAAAAAGCTACATTTTAGTCTCATCTGACCAGAGTACCTTCTTCCATATGTTTGGGGAGCCTCCCACATGCCTTTTGGCGAACACCAAATGTGTTTGCTTATTTCTTTCTTTAAACAATGGCTTTTTTTCTGGCCACTGTTCCATAAAGCCCAGCTATGTGGAGTGTACGGCTTAAACTCCAATCTCTGCTGTGGAGCTTTGCAGCTCCTTCAGGGTTATCTTTGGTCTCTTTGTTGCCTCTCTGATTAATGCCCTCCTTGCCTCGTCTGTGAGTTTTGGTGGGCAGCCCTCTCTTGGCAGGTTTGTTGTGGTGCCATATTCTTTCCATTTTTAATAATGGATTTAATGGTGCTCTGTGGGATGTACAAAGTTTAAGATATTTTTTTATAACTCATCTATGATCTGTACTTCTCCACAACTTTGTCCCTGATCTGTTTGTAGAGCTCATTGGTCTTCATGGTGCCACTTGCTTGGTGGTGCCCCTTGCGTAGTGGTGTTGCAGACTCTGGGGCCTTTCAGAACAGGTGTATATATACTGAGATCATGTGACACTTAGATTGCACACAGGTGGACTTTATTTAACTAATTATGTGACTTCTGAAGGTAATTGGTTGCAGCAGATCTTATTTAGGGGCTTCATAGCAAAGGGGGTGAATACATATGCACGCACCACTTTTCAGTTTTAATTATTTTAGAATTTTTTGAAACAAGTTCTTTTTTCATTTCACTTCACCAATTTGGACTGTTTTGTGTATGTCCATTACATGAAATACAAAACAAAAAATCAATTTAAATTACAGGTTATAATGCAACAAAATAGGAAAAACACCAAGGGGGATGAATACTTTTGCAAGGAACTGCATCAGTACACTCATAACAACCTAATCATTACGAAAATTCTATTTGATCAAATAAGCCACAAGAAGCAAATAAGTCATTATATTTTGTGTTAACCAAATTTGACATTCTGTCGAAGATACTTGGACCTTTTTTAAAAAATATTTTCAGTGGTATCGTTGACAAATACACGGCCATAAAGAAAATTTGAATTAAAAACAGGTTCAGCCACTGGTTCAACCGTGATCTGGCAGTGTTACTCCATCTCAAGAATTCCATTTGGCAAATCGCTTGGCATACACATACTCAGGCTGACTGGCTTTCGTTCAGGCAAATTTGAAATAAGTGCACTCAAGCTATCTGGAAGGCCAAAGCTAGTTACTTTATGGAGCAGCTCTCTCTCTGTGGGTCTAACCCCAATAAGATCTGGAAATGGATTAAAGACCTGGAGAATAAACCCTCCTCCTCACAGCTACCCATGTCCCTTAATGTTGATGATGTGGTTGTTACTGACAAGGAGCACATGGCTGAGCTCTTCAATCACAACTTCATTAAGTCAGGATTCCTATTTGACTCGGTCATGCCTCCTTACTCTTCCAACGTTTCCTCATCTCCCACCCCTTCTAATGAGACTATCCCCGATGCTCCTCCCTCTTTTCCCCCTTCCTGCAGGTGGTCACTGAGTCCAAAGTGCTAAAGGAGATACTTAAACTTGACCCCAAAAAACATCTGGGTCAGATGGTTTAGACCCTTTCTATCTCTTACCTTTTTAACCTGCCTCTCCTCTCTGCGGAGGTTCCCATTGCTTGGAAGGCAGCCACGGTGCATCCTTTATCTAAAGGGGGAGATCAAGCTGATCCTAACTGTTATAGGCCCATTTCTATTTTGCCCTGTTTATCAAAAGTGTTGGAAAAACGTGTCAATAATCAACTGACTGGCTTTCTTGACGTGTCTAGTATTCTCTCGGGTACGCAATCTGGTTTGCGCTCAGGTTATGGATGTGTCACTGCAACCTTAAAGGTCCTAAATGATGTCATCATTGCCCTTGATTCTAAGCAATGTTGTGCTGCTATTTTTATTGACTTGGCCAAAGCTTTTGATATGGTAGACCATTCCATTCTTTTGGGCTGGCTAAGGAGTATTGGTGTCTCTGAGGAGTCTTTGGCCTGGTTTGCTAACTACCTCTCTCATAGAGTGCAGTGTATAAAGTCAGAACATCTGCTGTCTCAGCCACTGCCTGTCACGAAGGGAGTACCCCAAGGCTCGATCCTAGGTGCCAAGCTCTTCTCAATTTACATCAACAACATAGCTCAAGAAGTAGGAAGCTCTTTCATCCATTTATATGCATATGATACAGTCTTATTCTCAGCTGGCCCCTCCCCGATTTTCTGTTAAATGCTCTACAACAAAGCTTTCTTCGTGTCCAACAAGCTTTCTCTGCCCTTAACCTTGTTCTGAACACCTCCAAAACAAAGGTCATGTGGTTCGGTAAGAAGAATGCCCCTATCCCCACCAGTGTGATAACTACCTCTGAGGGTTTATAGCTTGAGGTAGTCACCTCATACAAGTACTTGGGAGTATGGCTAGATGGTACACTGTCCTTTTGTCAGCACATATCAAAGCTGCAGGCTAAGATTAAATCTAGACTTGGCTTCCTCTTTCGTAATTACTCCTCTTTCACCCCAGCTGCCAAACTAACCCTGATTCAGATTAGCATGGGTAGGATGGTTGACTACGGAGACATAATTTATTGATTGGCAGGTAAGGGTGCTCTCAAGCAGCTAGATGTTCTTTACCATTCGGCCATCAGATTTGCCTCCAATGCTCCTTATAGGACACATCACTGCACTCTATACTACTCTGTAAACTGGTCATCTCAGTATACCCGTCGCAAGACCCACTAGTTGATGCTTCTTTATAAAACCCTCTTAGGCCTCACTGTCTGAGATACCTGGGTCAAAATCACTAAAATTATAATTTTTTTGTCCTCAAAATATTCAAAATTGTTTATATAAAAAATATACATTGGATCAAATTTCAAAAGGATCCTTATGTATGTATGCCTTCATGATAATAAAAGCATAATGACATAGACTTCAAAGTAAAAGAAAATGAGATTTTAGACTATTTTATTTCAGTGGAAGGAGGCAATTTTTCAATGTCCCAAGTGCTGCTCAATCAACTCCAACGAAAATAATTAGGAATAAAATAATACATTAAAAAAATATTTCCTAATTTTCTTCATTAAATGTTAACTTATGTATAGTCTTTTTCTGTTAAATGCTGCACTTTTTCTAAGAATATTGACTATTTTCTGTACATCCTCAAAGTCGTTGTCCACCCTGTTACATTGTGGTTACTGGTACTATCAGAAAATATATACACTGCTCAAAAAAATAAAGGGAACACTTAAACAACACAATGTAACTCCAAGTCAATCACACTTCTGTGAAATCAAACTGTCCACTTAGGAAGCAACACTGATTGACAATACATTTCACATGCTGTTGTGCAAATGGAATAGACAACAGGTGGAAATTATAGGCGATTAGCAAGACACCACCAATAAAGGAGTGGTTCTGCAGGTGGTGACCACAGACCACTTCTCAGTTCCTATGCTTCCTGGCTGATGTTTTGGTCACTTTTGAATGCTGGCGGTGCTTTCACTCTAGTGGTAGCATGAGACGGAGTCTACAACCCACACAAGTGGCTCGGGTAGTGCAGCTCATCCAGGATGGCACATCAATGCGAGCTGTGGCAAGAAGGTTTGCTGTGTCTGTCAGCGTAGTGTCCAGAGCATGGAGGCACTACCAGGAGACAGGCCAGTACATCAGGAGACGTGGAGGAGGCCATAGGAGGGCAACAACCCAGCAGCAGGACCGCTACCTCCGCCTTTGTGCAAGGAGGAGCAGGAGAAGCACTGCCAGAGCCCTGCAAAATGACCTTCAGCAGGCCACAAATGTGCATGTGTCTGCTCAAACGGTCAGAAACAGACTCCATGAGGCTGGTATGAGGGCCCGACGTCCACAGGTGGGGGTTGTGCTTACAGCCCAACACCGTGCAGGACGTTTGGCATTTGCCAGAGAACACCAAGATTGGCAAATTCGCCACTGGCGCCCTGTGCTCTTCACAGATGAAAGCAGGTTCACACTGAGCACATGTGACAGACGTGACAGAGTCTGGAGACGCCGTGGAGAACGTTCTGCTGCCTGCAACATCCTCCAGCATGACCGGTTTGGCGGTGGGTCAGTCATGGTGTGGGGTGGCATTTCTTTGGGGGGCCGCACAGCCCTCCATGTGCTCGCCAGAGGTAGCCTGACTGCCATTAGGTACCGAGATGAGATCCTCAGACCCCTTGTGGGACCATATGCTGGTGCGGTTGGCCCTGGGTTCCTCCTAATGCAAGACAATGCTAGACCTCATGTGGCTGGAGTGTGTCAGCAGTTCCTGCAAGAGGAAGACATTGATGGTATGGACTGGCCCGCCCGTTCCCCAGACCTGAATCCAATTGAGCACATCTGGGACATCATGTCTCGCTCCATCCACCAACGCCACGTTGCACCACAGACTGTCCAGGAGTTGGCGGATGCTTTAGTCCAGGTCTGGGAGGAGATCCCTCAGGAGACCATCCGCCACCTCATCAGGAGCATGCCCAGGCGTTGTAGGGAGGTCATACAGGCATGTGGAGGCCACACACACTACTGAGCCTCATTTTGACTTGTTTTAAGGACATTACATCAAAGTTGGATCAGCCTGTAGTGTGGTTTTCCACTTTAATATTGAGTGTGACTCCAAATCCAGACCTCCATGGGTTGATAAATTGGATTTCCATTGATTATTTTTGTGTGATTTTGTTGTCAGCACATTCAGCTATGTAAAGAAAAAAGTATTTAATAAGATTATTTCGTTCATTCATATCTAGGATGTGTTGTTTAAGTGTTCCCTTTATTTTTTTGAGCAGTATATTTTCCACAATGACATCACAAATAGGAAAGTATGTCACTTCCTTGGCGGGAAAACAACTCTGGTGAACCTGGTGAGTATCTAGATTTCATACTATTACATTTTCATCATTATATGTTGGTGATGTGATGTGGATAAGCATAACATGTCCACCCTGTTAAGCAAAAATACTAAAGACGCTAATCGAATTTCGTAATATATTTGTCAAACAATGCAAATTCTTTTTCAAGTGGCAGCCATTATCCTAGCTTCATCACGCTCACTTGGAGCATAGTTGCTAATTTTAGCTCAAAATGTCCACCCTGTTATTGTCAACCCTGTTATCCATGTACATGTAACAGGGTGGACATGCATATCTTGTAGTAATGTGTTGCAAAATATGTGTTTTTATTCATAAATTGTATTACATAATTACAGTGTGTATATATAGCATGTATAGTATTTTAATAATAAATAAATATCAATTGAATCCGTTTTTTCTGAAGGAATGGCACCTCTTAGTGCAGCAGAAAGACAGTGGCAATACAGAGAACGACGTAATGCTGACCCAGAAAAAAGGAGAGAGTATCTAGAGAAATAGATGAAGAAATGGAGGAAAGATAAAGAGACAGGGAAGAAGAAGACAATAGCTGAACTCAGTGACGGAGTGTAGTGTGCAGAAAGGAAGCAATGGAGAGATTCCTTTCTAGGGAGTTTTTCCTAGCCACCGTGCTTCTACACCTGTATTGCTTGCTGTTTGGGGTTTTAGGCTGGGTTTCTGTACAGCACTTTGAGATATCAGATGATGTAAGAAGGGCTTTATAAATAAATGTGATTTGATGATTCAAAAAGGATACTCAGAGCCAGGGCCAAGGATAGTGCATTTCTGCAGTCCCAAACACCCCCCCCCCCCCAACTCCTAAAAATCAGCCTGGGCTTTCAAGGTTAGAATACGTGAAACCTCTGAAACCTCCTGGGAATGTAGAAGTTCCTCTGACACAACGGACCTTGGTAGAAGATACAAAAAGATGAAGAGAAGTGCTCCATGATAACCGTGAAGTGGGAGGTCACAAAAACAGAAACTGAACTAGTCAGTCAGTTTCAAGATAGGCTCACCAAATTTAGGCAGCACATCTTTAATATCAAGTGGCAATACAGGGCCTATAGGGAGCTTAGTGAGAGTCTGAAGAACAATGAATGCTTGCTGCACATTGACTTCAGCGAAAACTATTCATGCAAATACAGTCAAGAGATCTAGTCCGTGCATTTTGGAGGATCTCACCAGCAAGCCACTCTCCACACTGCAGTGCTCTACACTGCTGCAGACCAACCACCAATTGCTTTTTGCTCCATTTCACCATCACGCAGACATGATTCACCCGCCATTTGGGCCCAACTTGATCCCGTTCTTCCTATGTTGAAGCAGAAGTACCCTGAAGTCTGCAGGCTTAATTTCTTTAGTGATGGACCGGCTACACAATACAAGCAAAAAGGGAACTTCTACCAACTTTCCACAGAACCACACAAACAAGGCTTTCAAGAGGTCAACTGGATTTTCTTTGAGTCCAGCCACGGCAAGGCGGCACACGATGGTGTTGGAGAGGCCCTCAAGAGATCTGCAGATAGAGCAGTGCACCGTGGAAAGGATATCCCAGATGCACAGGCCCTGTACAATGTCCTAAAGGGTCTCCTCTGTGGAGATGTTCTTTATTACTGAGAGTGATGTTGAGACAAGAGCAGAGGTAACCCTCCTTCCTCCCCATACACACATACATACATTTTTATTGTACAGTAGCTGGTTGAGTATCGAAATGTATAAGGTATTTGTTACTCTTTATATCTTATCATATGCTATCTCTTCTCACCTCAGATGCCTGCCATTAAAGGAACAATGAAGTTTCATCAGGTTATCAGTGTCTAACCAGGCCAGATAAAATACAGGGACATTATTTGTCTGTGCAAGAAGGATAGTGGTATGTTGGACTGTCCTTGATTTCAGCTCAAAGAGGAAACTCTGGGTGACCCTGCAGCATCTAACCAGCTCCCTGCATCTCATGACAAGGCTGACACCACATGGCGACCTGGCACCATTGAACTTAATTACGTAGGGGAGTGGTGTGTTGTCAATTATGACCATGAAGGATACCCTGGCATCATCATGGATGTAGAGGAACATCACATTAAGGTGAAGTGCATGCACCGGAATGGCATCAACAAATTAGTCCAAAGGAAGATATTTGTTGGTACTCTGATAGACAGATAATTTGTCTGATGCCAGAGCCACAGGCTGTTAATAAACACTCTGTGCAGATGGAAAAATCCACCTGGAAGTATGTGGAAGAGCATTTGGGGTGAAAGGGGGGAGAGATGGAAAGAGGGGGAGCGAGAGAGGGGGAGAGGAAGAGAGGGACAGGAATGTGTTTTAATGCTAATTCCAATGATTTCGTACCAGCAATGTATTTTTGTGTTGTTGTTTTTCACAATGAATATGTAACTAAATAGCAGTTCCAGTGTTGTTACTACATGTATTACTATGTAGATGTCTAGTCAGTGTTCAGGGTTTAATTTATGTTCTGTCCCGTTATAGCTGTCCACTCTGTTATACCTTGGTCCACCCTGTTATCTTGGCATCTTTTTCAAATTAATTCAATTGCATTGTCAAATATCAAGAATTTGTGTAATGTATATTAAAGAGTAAGACACGGCCAACACCACACAATTATAAACTTGGATAAAATATAATTAACTGTCTGAATTTAAAACGATAAGGTGCAAATTAGATGAAGTTCTGTAAAACCACACATTGTATACAAAATCTGTTATTTCTTTATAATTTGACCAGAACAAATGGACATGGTTGACAAGGGGACACAATAGCTTTATGAAAATGTATATATTATTAAAATAGTCCAATGAAAGTCATTAAAGACAGTTAAGTGCATGTCTGCTGTTTATAATTATCTAACTCTAAGTGCTGGAGCTTCGCTGGCATGTTTTTCTACAAGTCTAATATTTCCCTTTTATAGTACAACATTAAAGGAATACAAATTCTGAAATAAAAATGTTAAATGGTCCAAATGGTACTGTTTTGTGATATTGACACACCTACTGCAGCCCTTATCCTCCACATACAACACCCGTTCTGCCAGTCACATTCTGTTAAAGGTCCCCAAAGTACACACATCCCTGGGTCGCTCCTCTTTTCAGTTCGCTGCAGTTAGCTACTGGAATGAGCTGAAATAAACATTTAAACTGGACTGTTTTATCTCAATCTCTTAATTCAAAGACTCAATCATGGACACTATTACTGACAGTTGTGGCTGCTTCGTGTGATGTATTGTTGTCTCTACCTTCTTGCCCTTTGTGCTATTGTCTGTGCTCAATAATGTTTGTACCAAGTTCTGTGCTGCTACCATGATGTGCTTCTGCCATGTTGTGTTGCTACCATGTTGTTGTCATGTTGTGCTGCTACCATGTTGTGTTTTCACATGTTGCTGCCATGCTATGTTGTTGTTTTAGGTCTCTCTCTATGTAGTGTTGTGGGGTCTCTCTTGTCATGATGTGTGTTTTGTCAAAAACTCCTCGCTTGGTGAGAGAAATAAACGAATAAACGCCACCTGCTGGAAACGACCGATTTTGTGCTCACTCCCTGCTTTGTCTCTTCGTCTATGGCAACATACATTGCTGAGGACTGAGTTGTCCGGTCGAGAGAGCAGGGACCAGAGGGCGTAGAGGAGAGGAGAGAGCTCAGGGTTGTGGACAGTGGGTACTGTGCTTTACCGATCGACAGGACTTGTCAGGGGGCGTTTGGAGATCAAACAGCGAAAACAACGAAATAACATCTCTCCTGTTTTCATATACCCGACAATTGTCTGACGGACACATTTCTCTCTGTCGAACTCTCTATGGCGCTTCCGGACGCCGCTTCAACACTGAGTAGTTTTGGTACTGGCAATGTGCATTAATCTCAAGTGAATTAATATTTTTCCTGCTATGTGTAGTTTCACACTGTTGTGAATGTGACAATGCAGTATTTGCCGTGGAATTTCTTTCGGACGAGCTACGGTGAAGAGGCAGAAACACGCCTATTATAGAGGGCAATCACCGCGCCAAACCAACAGAAACAACGTCCAGAATTTGGTCAGAGAACATTTTCCATCTGCTCATCTGCTGATTTGGTTTACCAACAATAACAATGGGGTAAGTTTGTGTAATAGCCTCCAAACATGAATGAGACTGGTTTTGATTGACTAAGCTATTTGGTATTCATCTGTCCAAATCAAATCAAACTGTATTGGTCACATACACATATTTAGCAGATGTTATTGCAGGTGTAGCGAAATGCTTGTGTTCCTAGCTCCAGCAGTGCAGTAGTATCTAACAGTTCACAACAATACACACTAATCTAGTAAGTAAAAAAAAGGTATTAAGAAATATATACATATTAGGCTGAGCAATGTCGGGGTGGCATTGACTAAAATACAATAGAATAGAATACACTATATACATATGAGATGAGTAAAGCAGTTAGTAAACATTATTTAAACATTCATTCTTCTGGTTTTAATTTACAATGTTAAGGGATTGTTATTTATCTGAGACTTATATTCCAAATCTGACTCGACAAGCAAAGCATCGCCATGCCTTTGACATGCAATGCAGCAATGATGGCCAAGATCATTCAAAATGTAGTCTACCATAATATTATACTGAGAATGTGTTCCAAATTGGTGGAATGCATTTTGTTATCGCTTGTCATGATTAATCTCGATCAGCAGGCTACCTGTTCTATGATAGATATTAGTCACTGTCATAAGTTATTCCGTAACACACCAGTCAGTGGAGGCTGCTGAGCAGAGGATGGCTCATAATAATGTCTGAAACGGCGTTTATGGAATGGCATCGAACATATAGAAACCATGTGTTTGATACCACTCTACTTATTCTGCTCCAGCCATTACCACGAGCCCGTCCTCCCCAATTAAGTTGCCACTAACCTCCTGTGACACCAGTACATAGCAATATATATAGCAATATAATTATATGAGCTATTTTTTGTTATGTAGGGTTAGGGGTGAGGGTTTATGCGAAGGATTATATCTATGGTTAGAAAGTGTCTCTTAATCCAAGAATGTCTATCAAACATATATCCACTTCTGGTCAGTGAGGACACCAAAAACGACTGTGCCAATCTATACCACCCAGGATTATAGTGTTAATGCTCTGTAAAGTAAATAGCTCTGTGGCTATCGGTTGGGATTGAGATATAATGGTATGGTACAGGCATCAGCACAACTCTCGTATCCACTATTCATATTGGTAAATTATTTGATCTTTCACATTCACATCCTATTCCTAGTCTCCTTCCTTCTCTCCTCATGTTTCCCCACCAGGCATGAGATGTGAATTGAAAGACTAGGGGGACAGCAGAAGGGATAGAGTTAGGCAAGAGAAGGGTAGGGCCTTGGGGTGAAATATCGAGAAATGGGAATGGAACCAGGCTATTCATCCCCCAAAGGAAAGGGAAAGGGGGATACCTAGTCAGTTGTACAACTGAATGCGTCTTCCGCATTTAACCCAACCCCTCTGAATCAGGTTCAGCCACAGTCTGTGATGAAGCACTCGTAATTACACAGAACAGAAGGGTCCGTTGTGGTATTTAGCCCTACTATTGTTCACCTATGAGTACGGTTAAGACTAGTGTAGACTGAGTGAAGAAATTTGAATGCCAGCCCGTCCCCCCCACGCACACACAGGACACACCAACTCTGCTGGTGACTATGTTTCCGTTACGCAACTGCATCAATGATTTAATTAATCCACAATGGTTTTTATAATGAGATTCAGTCCACGCACGCCCAGGCCCAAATCAATTACATTTTTCTTTATTTCTCAGGATATTTACATGAATTCACGACAGTCACAATGCACTGCACTTCTCAGGACTTGACTGTACTTAACTCCTATATCTGGAGTGTGCTGTATGTGTGTGCGTGTGCATACATGTGTGTGTGATCCTGCTCTGAACCACAGCCAGCTGTGGTACTTCTAATCTAATGATGCTGTAACTGTAACCACGCTTAGCTGTGTGTGTCTCTATTATCTGTGTTGTTTGATTGTACCCATGCTCAGCTGTGAGGGTCATGGGAGCTAGAAGAATGTCAAACTCTCCTCTGTAAGTACAGCAGAAAGAGCTGTCTCTGCCTCTGGCTGTCCTACAGTAATGTTATAATGTAAAGTTCTACGACAAAGTCATATTTCACCCTAAACATTCTGGCACACAACCAAACAACTTGCAGCTATCATAGTAATGGGAGAGGGAGAGAAGATACATGACTGTTGGAGAACAACTGAAAGTGAACATAGACACCTTTCCATAAAAAAAGTGAACATACACAAGTATACAAACACTTTTTTGTTTTTGTTTGACCCACGCAAACGTGATGAAAGACATGACTGAAACAGGAACCATTTTGCCATGATTTATGTGTACAGTGGATATATACCAATAAATGTGATATTGGAGAATCTCTCTCACTGATTGATTGTACAATGTGTACACACATAATATTATATTATGATTTCAGTGTGTGAGTGTGTAATATGGGGGTTAGATACATGTTTATTTTGTCATTATAAAGAAAATATTTTATTAACAATGGCAACACTGCCATGTTGGTCTGAGCATTGCGGTTAGAAAACCACAGTAGTGTCAGACTTTAGGCTGTCGCAAATGCAGCTGCCCCGACTTCACTCCTTGACTTTCATCAACAGTCAGTTGCTTTAGCGTTACCACTCAAACAGACCATTTGTTTGTGAGAATGTGAGTGGGATCAAATTTGGTTAATAATCAAACTTGGGCTGACTAGGCTACCTAGACATTTTCAATCAAAAATTATTAACTGTATAGTTTGCATAGACTGTGAGTACATGTTTTATTAGGCCTATAGTTGCATAGGGCAGGACTACACGATGCAAACCTGCATAAAGCAAACTCAGCCCTGTGAGATGTATTGTCCAATCATGTTGCTTTCTCTGTGTCTGTGTGTAGGAAATCAAATCAAATTTATTTAGAAACCCAGCCTAAAACCCCAAACAGCAAGCAATGCATGTGAAAGAGGCACGGTGGCTAGGAAAAACTCCCTAGGAAAAACTCCCTAGAAAGGCCAAAAACCTAGGAAGAAACCTAGAGAGGAACCAGGCTATGAGGGGTGGCCAGTCCTCTTCTGGCTGTGCCGGGTGGATATTATAACAGAACATGGTCAAGTTGTTAAAATGTTCATAAATGACCAGCATGGTCAAATAATAATAATCATTGTAGTTGTCGAGGGTGCAACAAGCACGTCCGGTGAACAGGTCAGGGTTCCGTAGCCGCAGGCAGAACAGTTGAAACTCCCCTATTCCTTCTTTAAAATATAATTCATATTAACAGGTACAAGGTTGCTGCAGTTTGACAGAGTTTTCATCCTCCCAAAGGCCAGGACTTTTTCCAGGATTTGTTTTAAAACCATGTGACCTGATTAGAAAAATTCTGGTCCCATCATAGCCCATATTAAACCTTTTTACAACAGATTAATCATGTCATAGCGTATAAGGTCCCGATTTTTACCTGGTTAGATTACAAGATCAGGGAAAACTATGGGCCCCAGAAATGTTTTTACACCAAACCACTCTGGTACCTGTGTGAGAGTTAATATTGCTGCAGTGTGTTCAGGTCATACTCTGGGTGTTTCACTGTTTTCCCATATTTTCCCATTTCCCATATCGTGTTTCAGGTTGATCACCAGTGTAATTTGTCAGAGATAGACAGGCAGTTCACTGGGGGTCATGGACAATGTTCCCTCTAAGCTGATTGAGACGGTTTGGGATGAGTTGGACCGCAGAGTGAAGGAAAAGCAGCCAACTAGCGCTCAGCATATCTGGGAACTTCTTCAAAACTGTTGAAAAAACATTTCAAGTGAAGTTGGTTGAGAGAATGCCATTTTGAACCATTTCATGTGTCTGAAGGTACAAACTCTGCCTTCCCGGCGGACCCAGAGAGCAAATCAAGTGCACTATAGGTCTACCGCTGGCCAATCGGATGGCTCAGATTACCATGTCTGGAGTAACGTAGCAGGCATAAATGAAAGCTACAGCAAAGTTTATACTGTGAGATTTCAAAACTTTTAAAATCATGACTAGAGAGAGACTGTCAACGAATACAGCAAAGTGCTGCTGTTTAAGTTCTTACTCAGCACTGCCAACACTTTGTATTCAACACTTTTATAAGCCAATCTAATGCGCGTTCTTCTTATTTCCACTCAACGCTATAACAAGCACTACAGCAGTAATGAATGAGTATGAAAGTGTGTCGATAGGCTTGCATTGTTGCTATTATTAGCGGCTTGGGTCATTTTTAATATCGAGGAATATTTCACTTTCTCTGTTCACAATCTGCCAACCTCAACCCAATTGAGATGGTTTGGGATGATTTGGAAGGAAAATCAGCCAAAGAGTGCTCAGCATATGTGGGAACTTCTTCAAAACTGTTGAAAAAGCATCCCAGGTGAAGTTGGTTGAGAGAATACCAAGTGTGTAAAGCTGTCATCAAGGCAAAGGGTGACTACTTTGAAGAATCTGAAATATAAAATTAGTTTAAAATTTTTTTGGTTACGATATGATTTCATATGTGTTATTTCATAGTTTTGATGTCTTCACTATTATTTACAATGTAGAAAATAGTAAAAAATAAAGAAAAACCTTTGAATGACTAGGTGTTTCCAAACTTTTGACTGGTACTCTATGGATCTGTGCCATTTACTTTGAACTGGAATGTGTTTACAGCATAAGCGGTCAATAGATGCAGTTTATTTTGAGATCAAAGCGAGAGCTGCATGTAGCCACGTGCACATTTTGTTAATTTCCTTTCCTAGTTAGTGAGTTATTAGCCCAGTTATAGATTCTTTGTAGTCAGCAATAGGGGAGTGATTGCTTTCTACAGGAGCCCAAAACATGTACATTTCTAGACATCTTTGAAAAGCGAGTCAGGTAAAGAGCTTTTTTTTGTCTTAAAGGGGCAGTGTTGTATTTTGAGACAGGCATGAATCAGCTAAGTAGCCAATAGGCAGAGGGTAGCATAATTTGTCTGATTCTCTGTAATAATGTTATGGGAATAATAATGCTTTTTATTCTGTAAAGTGGTTTCTTGCATCAAACAACACAGCAACATTTTCAGTCATCTCCTTGTCTGAAGAACAAGTGGATAAACAGGTTAATGTCAAGCCCTGCATGTTTTTTGTTGTTGACATTATGGATCATAGTCTGCTGGAAAAGCATATGTGTTATGGATTTACACCCCTTGCTATATTGTGGATAAAGAGTTACTTGTCTAACACAACACAGAGGGTGTTCTTTAATAGAAGCCTCTCAAACATAATCCAGGAAGAATCAGGAATTCCCCAGGGCAGCTGCCCAGGTCCCTTACTTTTTTCAATCTTTATTTAACTAGGCAAGTCAGTTAAGAACAAATTCTTATTTACAATGACAGCCTAGGAACAGGGGCTTAATTGCGTTGTTCAGGGGCAGAACAACAGATTTTTACCCTGTCAGCTCGGGGATTTGATCTAGCAACCTTTCAGTTACTGGCCCAACGCGCTAACCACTAGGCTACCTGCCTCACCTTTGACTAAAGCCAGTGTGTCTATGTATGTGCTCAGAATATGTGGGAACTCCTTCAAGACTTTGGGGTGGCAGGTAGCCTAGTGGTTAGAGCGTTGGGCCCGTAACTGAAAGGTTGCTGTATCAAATCCTCGAGCTGACAAGGTAAAATTGTCGTTCTGCCCCTGAACAAGCCAGTTAACTCACTGTTCCTCAGGAAGGCCGTTGTTGTAAATAAGAATTTGTTCTCAACTGACTTGCCTAGTTAAGTGAAGGTTAATTACAATTTTTAAAAGACTGTTGGAAAAGCATTCCTCATGAAGCTGGTTGAGAGAATTCCAAGAGTGTGCAAAGCCATCATCAAGGGTGGTTACTTTGAAAAATCTCAAATATATTTTGGTTACTACATGATTCCATGTTTTATTTCTTCATTTTGTTGTCTTCACTATTAATCTACAATGTAGAAAATAGTAAAATAAAGAAAACTCTTGAATGAGTAGGTACAGTTGAAGTCGGAAGTTTTCTTAGGTTGGAGTCATTAAAACTAGTTTTTCAACCACTCCACAAATTTCTTGTTAACAAACTATAATTTTGGCAAGTTGGTTAGGACATCTACTTTGTGCATGACACAAGTAATGTTTCAAACAATTGTTTACAGACAGATTATTTCACTTATAATTCACTGTATAACAATTCCAGTGGGTCAGAAGTTTACATACACTAAGTTGACTGTGCCTTTAAACAGCTTGGAAAATTCCAGAAAATGATGTCATGGCTTTAGAAGCTTCTGATAGGCTAATTGATATCATTTGACTCAATTGGAGGTGTACCTGTGGATGTATTTCAAGGCCTACCTTCAAACTCAGTGCCTCTTTGCTTGACATCATGGGAAAACCAAAAGAAATCAGCCAAGACCTCAGAAAAAAATTGTAGACCTCCACAAGTCTGGTTCATCCTTGGGAGCAATTTCCAAACGTCTGAAGGTACCACGTTCATCTATACAAACAATAGTACGCAAGTATAAACACCATAGGACCACAAAGCCGTCATACCGCTCAGGAAGGAGACGCGTTCTGTCTCCTAGATATGAACGTACTTTGGTGCGAAAAGTGCAAATCTATCCCAGAACAACAGCAAAGGACCTCGTGAAGATGCTGGAGGAAACAGGTACAAAAGTATCTATATCCACAGTAAAATTAGTCCTATATCGACATAAGCTGAAAAGCATTTCTGCAAGGAAGAAGCCAATTCTCCAAAACCGCCATAAAAAAGCCAGACTACGGTTTGCAACTGCAAATGGGGACAAATATTGTACTTTTTGGAGAAATGTCCTCTGGTCTGATGAAACAAAAATATAACTGTTTGGCCATAATGACCATTGTCATGTTTGGAGGAAAAAAGGGGAGGCTTGCAAGCCGAAGAACACCATCCCAACCGTGAAGCACGGGGGTGGCAGCATCATGTTGTGGGGGTGCTTTGCTGCAGGAGGGGCTGGTGCACTTCACAAAATAGATGGCTTCATGAGGCAGGAAAATTACGTGGATATAGTGAAGCAACATCTCAAGACATCAGTCAGGAAGTTAAAGCTTGGTCGCAAATGGGTCTTCCAAATGGACAATGACCCCAAGCATACTTCCAAAGTTGTGGCAAAATGGCTTAAGGACAACAACGTCAAGGTATTGGTGTGAAATAAATCATTCTCTCTACTATTATTCTGACATTTCACATTCTTAAAATAAAGTGGTGATCCTAACTGACCTAAAACAGGGAATTATAACTAGGATTAAATGTCAGGAATTGTGAAAAACTGAGTTGAAATGTATTTGGCTAAGGTGTATGTAAACTTCCGACTTCAACTGTATGTCCAAACTTTTGACTGGTACTGTATGTGGTAGTGGTGGATTAAGGGCCTGAGGGCCCACAGTGTGTTGTGAAATCTGTGAATGTGTTGTAATGTTTTTAAAATTGTATAACTGCCTTAATTCTGAAGGACACCAGGAAGAGTAGCTGCTAACTTAGCATAAATAATGCAAACACAGAATTTTCACAACATTTGCGCTCAGCAGACCTGAAATTTGCTCAGTGCCGAAAGTAATTAGAGGGAACATTGGTCATTGACATCTTTCTAGTTTTAAAGTAAAGTGACTAGGCATCAGGATATAAGATAAACAATAGCAGCACCGTGTATTTTTTATTTAACCTTTATTTTAACAGGGGAAACATATTGAGTCCTCGATCTCTTATACAAATGTGCCTTCTATATACAATGTAAATATACACATTATTACAAAAATTACAGTCATAGGAAGCGCAAATAAAACATCACAAATCACTCAGAACATTCCTCCAAAAATTAGTTCCCAATCAATACTTTACATTTCCAGAACTGCACCAGAACATCAAGATTAAATGTATTTAGAATTTTGTTCCAGCAATAGAGTGCAATTCAACTAAAAGCTGATTTACCTAGCTCTATGGAGACCCTAGGAAACTCGAGAGTTAACCCGTTCACAGGATTGGTTAAATCAGTTGTCTATACTTCAAAAGCAAAGATAAGACGGAAGTTTATGATGTAGCGCCTTGTAAACAAAAAGTGAGTCATGTAGAGATCTACGGGTCTTTAGCGAAGTCCAGCCAACCTTTTGACACAGTGATGAGTGTCAAAACTGTAACTAAAACTGTAACTATGGCCGATGGCATCCAAAGGTTTAAGAGTAGTAGCAGCTGCACTTTGATAAATAATATCACCATAATCAAGAACCGATAAAAAGGTTGACTAAATAATCTGCTTCCTACTGCTTAGAGAAAGGCACAATCTGTTTCTGGAGAAAAATTCAACTTTGAATCTTATCTTAACCAACTCATCTATATGTTTTTTAAACGTCAAATCCATATCAATCCAAATGCGTAAGTATTTATATGAGGGCACACGTTCGATTGGAGAACCATCTAATGAGTGAACATATAGTTCATCTGAAACATTCTTACGAGAGTTTGAAAACAACATGTATTTAGTTTCTTGCATAGCTATAAAATCTGACCGTAGTTTTGACACATCCAGATCAACCGTCGGGGCAATAGCATACATAATAAACTCAGCAAAAAAAGAAATGTCCTCTCACTGTCAACTGCGTTTATTTTCAGCAACCTTAACATGTGTAAATATTTCTATGAACATAACAAGATTCAACAACTGAGACATAAACTGAACAAGTTCCACAGATATGTGACTAACAGAAATGGAATAATGTGTCCCTGAACAAAGGGGGAAGGTCAAAATCAAAAGTAACAGTCATTATCTGGTATTAAGTACTACAGTGCATCTCCTCATGGGGAAAAAAAAGTGTTTGGCGCCGACAGAGATGGACGCCTCGCTTCGCGTTCTTAGGAAACTATGCAGTATTTTGTTTTTTTACGTATTATTTCTTACACTGTTACCCCAGGAAATCTTAAGTCTTAGTTCCTCCCGGCTGTATGTAATATTGGATATAAGAGCAACGTCAACTTACCAACATTACGACCAGGAATATGACTTTCCCGAAGCGGATCCTCTGTTTGGACCACCACCCAGGACAATGGATCGGATCCCAGTAGGCAACCAAATACAACGGCGCCGCAGACAGAGCGGTCTTCTGGTCAGGCTCCGAATAAGGGCTCATCGCCTACCGCTCCTGAGTATACTACTCGCAAATGTCCAGTCTCTTGACAACAAGGTAGACAAAATTCATTCTTTGTTTCACGGAAACATCGCTCACTCGGGATACATTATCAGAGTTGGTACAGCCACCCGGTTTCTTCACGCATCACGCCGACAGAAACAAACATCTCTCTGGTAAGAAGAAGGGCGGGGGTGTATGCCTTATGATTAACGAGTCGTGGTGTGATCATAACAACATACAGGAACTCAAGTCCTTTTGTTCACCTGACCTAGAATTCCTTACGATCGAATGTCGACCACATTATCTACCAAGAGAATTCTCTTAGATTATAATCACAGTCGTGTATATCCCCCCCAAGCAGACGCCTCGACGGCCCTGAAAGAACTTCATTGGACTCTATGTAAACTGGAAACCACATATCCTGAGGCTGCATTTATTGTAGCTGGGGATTTTAACAAGACTAATCTGAAAACAAGGCTCCCTAAAAGTTATCAGCTTATCGAATGTGCGACCCGGGCTGGTAAAACTCTGGACCATTGCTACTCTAATTTCCGTGACGCATACAAATCCATCCCTCGCCCTCCTTTCAGCAAATCTGACCACGACTCCATTTTGTTGCTCCCAGCCTATAGACAGAAATTAAAACAGGAAACGCCTGTGCTCAGGTCTGTTCAACGCTGGTCTGACCAATCTGATTCCACGCTTCAAGATTGCTTCGATCACGTGGACTGGGATATGTTCCGGATAGCATCGGACAATAACATTGATGTATACGCTGATTTGGTGAGCGAGTTTATTAGCAAGTGCATCGGTGATGTGGTACCCACAGTGAATATTAAAACCTTCCCCAACCAGAAATCATGGATTGATGGCAGAATTAGTGCAAAACTGAAAGCGCGAACGACTGATTTTAATCATGGTAAGGCGACCGGAAACATAACCAAATACTAACACTGTAGCTATTCCCTCCGCAAGGCAATCAAACAAGCTAAGCGTCAGTATAGAGACAAAGTAGAGTCGCAATTCAACGGCTCAGACACGAGACGTATGTGGCAGTGTCTACAGTCAATCACGGACTACAAAAATAAAACCAGCCATGTCGCGGACACCGATGTCTTGCTCCCAGACCAACTAAAAACTTTTTTGCTTGCTTTAAGGACAATACAGTGCCACTGACACGGCTCGCTACCAAAACCTGCGGCCTCTCCTTCACCGCAGCCAACGTGAGTAAAATATTTACATGCGTTAACCCTCGCAAGGCTGCAGGCCCAGACGGCATCCCTAGCCACGTCCTCAGAGCATGTGCAGACCAGCTGGCTGGTGTGTTTACGGACATATTCAATCAATCCCTATCCCAGTCTGCTGTTCCCACATGCTTCAAGAGGGCCACCATTGTTCCTGTTCCAAAGAAAGCTAAGGTAACTGAACTAAACGACTATCGTCATCATGAAGTGCTTTGAGAGACTAGTCAAGGATCATATCACCACCCACTCTAATTTGCTTACCGCCCCAATAGGTCCACAGACAACGCAATCACAATCACACTGCCCTAACCCATCTGGACAAGTGGAATACCTATGTAAGAATGCTGTTCATCGATTACAGCTCAGCATTCAACACCATAGTACCCTCCAAACTCGTCATTAAACTCGAGACCCTGGGTCTCGACCCCGCCCTGTGCAACTGGGTCCTGGACTTTCTGACGGGCCACCCCCAGGTGGTGAGGGTAGGAAACAACATCTCCACCCCGCTGATCCTCAACACTGGGGCCCCACAAGGGTGCGTTCTTAGCCCTCCTGTACTCCCTGTTCACCCATGACTGCGTGGCCATGTACGCCTCCAACTCAATCATCAAGTTTGCAGACGACACCACAGTGGTAGGCTTGATTACCAACAACGACGAGACAGCCTACAGGGAGGAGGTGAAGGCCCTCGGAGTGTGGTGTCAGGAAAATAACCTCACACTCAACGTCAACAAAACAAAGGAGATGATCATGGACTTCAGGAAACAGCAGAGGGAGCACCCCCCTATCCACATCGACGGGTCAGTAGTGGAGAAGGTGGAAAGTTTTAAGTTCCTCGGCGTACACATCACTGACAAACTGAAATGGTCCACTTGTTTATGGTTCATTTAAAAAGTATGGCAAACGTGTTTAAACCCTTTACAATGAAGATCTGTGAAGTTATTTGGCTTTTACAAATTATCATTGAAAGACAACGTCCTGAAAAAGGGACATTTCTTTTTTTGCTGAGTTTAGTACAGTTAAATAGTTAACATACACACATGGATGCAGCGGTCTAAGGCACTGCATCTCAGTGCAAAAGGTGTCGCTACAGTCCCTGGTTCGAATCCAGGCTGTATCAAATCCGGCCGTGATTGGGAGTCCCATAGGGCGGCGCACAATTAGCCTAGCGTCGTCCGGGTTTGGCCGGGGTAGGTCGTCATTGTAAATAAGAAGACAAAGGTAACTGAACTAAATTACTAATCGTCCCGTAACACTCACCTCTGTCATCATGAAGTGCTTTGATAGACTAGTCAAGGATCATATCACCTCTACCTTACCTGCCACCCTAGACCTACTTCAATTTGCTTACCGCCCCAATAGATCCACAGACGATGCAATCGCCATCACTCTGCACACTGCCCTATCCCATCTGGACAAGAGGAATACCTATGTAAGAATGCTGTTTATTGACTATAGCTCAGCATTCAACAGCATAGTGCCTCCCGAGCTCATCATTAAGCTCGAGGCCCTGGGTCTGAACCCCACGCTGTTTAACTGGGTCCTGGAGTTCCTGATGAGTCGCCCCCAGGTGGCTCAGGTAGGAAACATCAGCTCCACTCCGCTGATCCTCAACACTTGGGCCCCATAAGGGTGCGTGCTCAGCCCCCTCCTGTACTGCCTGTTCACCCTCGACCCAAGTTTGCAGACTACACAACAGTAGTAGGCTTGATTACCAACGTTGACGAGACAGCCTACAGGGAGGAGGTGAGGGCTCTGAGAGTGTAGTGCCTGGAAACCAACCTCTCACTCACTCAACGTCAACAAAACAAAGGAGATGATCATGGACTGAAGGAAACAGCAGAGGGTGCACCCCCATATCTACATCGACGGGACTGCAGTGGAGAAGGTGGAAAACTTCAAGTTGCTTGGCGTACACATCACTGACAAACTGAAATGGACCACCCACACAAACAGTGTGGTGAAGAAGACGTTACAGAGCCTTTTCAAATTTGGCTTGTCACCTAAAACCCTCACAAACTTTTACAGATGCACAATTGAAAGCATCCTGTCGGGCTGTATCACTGCCTGGTAACGCAATTGCACCACCCGCAACCGCAAGGCTCTCCAGAGGGCGGTGCGGTCTTCCAAACGCATTACAGTGGGAGAACTACCCACCCTCCAAGACACCTACAGCACCCGATGTCACAGGAAGGCCAAAAAGATCATCAAGGACCTCAACCACCCGAGCCACTGCCTGTTCACCCGCTATCATCCAGAAGGCGAGGTCAGTACAGGTTCATCAAAGCTGGGGCCGAGAGACTGAAAAACAGCTTCTATCTTAGGCCATCAGACTGTTAAACAGCCATCACTAGGACATTAGATGCTGCTGCCTATAGGCATAGACTAGAAATCACTGGCCACTTTAAGAAATGGAACACTAGTCACTTTAATAATGTTTACATATCTTGCATTACTCATCTCACATTTATATACTGTATTCTATACTATTCTACTGTATCTTAGTCCGTTCCGCTCTGACATCGCTCGTCCATATATGTATACAGTCTTTATTCATTTCTACATAGATTTGTGTGTATTGGGTATATGTTGTGTAATTTCTTAGATATTTCTTGTTAGATATTACTGCACTGTCGGAGCTGGAAGCACAAGCATTTCGCAATAACATCTGCTAATCAGGTGTATGTGACCAATAAAATTTGATTTAGACTCCGTCATTCCTGTAGAGCATCTTCTGTTTCCAAAAGGTGTCGAAGTATCTTTAAAAGTTATTCCAACAGAGCTACAATAACTCTTTCGCTCTCGCAGCTCAGTGATGGCACAGGGCCTGAAATAATTGGCTGCTTTTTGGAGTCTTTAGAGGTTGAATCAGTTCTTTAAAATCCAGTTTCAGCAGGTCAGAGCTAGCCCTCCTAATGTAATTTGACCCCACATGGACTATGACAGTGTCAGTCCCCGGCAGCTGTAGTAGAACGATAAGAAACAGCCTAGTAATGTCCTCTACTCATGCACCAGGATAGCACAGGGATTTTTCCCCTGGAACCGAGATTCTCACCATAGAGCTGCTGATGATAATGGCTGGTGAAATGGCAGAGGAGGTCCGGCAGTTCTTTCTCCTTGAACCAGCCACAAAACCCATGGTGGCTGATGGAGGAGCCGGTGCATCAGACACCCTCGAGGTCCAGTAAGAGATCCGAGTCTGAGGCATAGTCCTCCCGGGAATGTGGAGGATCCGAGTCCGAGACAGAATCCCCCTGGGAAGGAATCCGGATAGGTGATGTTGCTGTTCAACAACTGAATTTGGGTCTGACTTCCCAACGCCAAAGAAGCCCAACTCATCACAGGCCGCTTCCCTTCATTTGGCCTACGGCAGGTGACGTGCTTCCATTGTTGGGCATCAGGATTGGTTACAGTACAATACGCTAAATCCACCAGTCTTGCTCTATCTTCCAGGGGAGTGGGATACTTCTTTGGGGAGGGGTCCCTGGAAGGCATTGGCCATTAAGTCAAGGAGTGTTGACATGGCGGTGACACATTGGTGCGGCTTCCAGCCTGTGGTGTAGAGGAGAATGAAAATATCTGTAATTACACCCAATCCTTTTTTATTAAACAAAATAGACTCTAGCCTGTTAAACTTAACTTTCTATGACAAACAATTCACTCAAACAAATTTGCGCACTCGCTCTCCTTCCAGTCAAAGAGTGGGGGTGTCCGGTAGCAGGCAGTTCATCCATTCTGAAGATTACTACTTCAATTAGTCGGCAGCACAGGACACCCCGGACCAGGCCCTAATCCCTGACACTCGGAAGAGAAAGAGACGGTAATATAGAGGCCGACGGGCTGGTACCCTGATGAAACTACTGCGAAAAGTAAATAATCCGCCTCTACCCTCTGTTCTATTGGCAAATGTATACTGAACAAAATATAAAGCAACATGCAGCAATTTCAAAGATTTTACTGAGTTACAGTTCATATGAGGAAATCAGTCAATTGAAATAAATTAATTAGGCCCAAATCTATGGATTTCACATGACTGGGAATACAGATCTGTTGGTCACAAATACCTTAAAAAATGGGCCTCACAATAGGTCTCAGGATTTTGTCAGGGTAGTTTCCTTGTTCCCTGTCAATCATTGGCTTATTGGTGAAATCAGCAGTCAGACAATATCTTCTTTAAATAAATCAATTCAACCTTTATCTATGCAATTGCAGACAGAAGTTGACAATGGAAACACAGCTTGTATGTTTCAGAGTAAGTTCTGCAACCCACCTAAGGGCGCAGCTGATTTTATACATGTGATTTTATACATACGTCAATGTATATATACAGCAATAAACTGAGGTTACCTTATAAGGTAACCTAGTACAGTAGCTTCTCTGAATTCATTAGCATTGTCCACTGTCACACAAGATCAAAATGTCAAAACCAGAGAGTGGTTACTTTTCTTTATCTAGTTTTGATCTGACTCAGACCTAGCCTGCAAGCACACTCTTGTAGCTTAACCACAAAGACTTATGTATATGGCTTGTGCAATGTATAGTGGCAGAGTTTTAGACACATAGCAACAGTATCTATTATAAGGCCTGCTGCAAAACATATGAATCTTAAGGTCTCCTTAATCAATAATGGGGAGTGTCTTTGGGACCCTACCCCCTACAATTTAGTTAAAAAAAAATTGTGCATTCAAATTGCAATCGATAAAATGCAATTGTGTTCATTGTCCGTATCATATGCCTGCCCGTACCATAACCCCGCCACCATGGGGCACGTTGACATTAGCAAACCGCTCACCCACACGACACCATACACATGGTCTGAGGTTGTGAGGCCGGTTGGACGTACTGCCAAATTCTCTAAAATGACGTTGGAGGCGGCTTATGGTAGAGGCATGAACATTCAAGTTTCTGGGAACAGCTCTGGAGAACATTTCTGCAGTCAACATGCCAATTGTACACTCCCTCAAAACTTGAGACATCTGTGGCCCTTTTATTGTACCCAGCAATTATGATTATGCTGTTTAATCAGCTTTTTATATGCCACACATGTCAGGTGGATTGATTTATATTGGTAAAGGAGAATTGCTCACTATCAGGGATGTAAATTAATTTATGCACAAAATTTGAGAGAAATACGTTTTTTTTGCGTCTGTAAAATTTCTGGGATCTTTTATTTCAGCTCATAAAATATGGGACCAACACTTCATATGTTGCGTTTATATTTTTGTTCAGTGTACAATCAGTGGAGAACAAACTGAACTAGCGACGTTCAAGACTATCTTATCAACGGGACCTGAAGAACTGTTATATCTTATGTTTTTCAGAACTTGGCTGGTTTTCTATGCATCGGCAGAACAGAATTGCAGCGTCGGGTAAGCTCAAGGGTGGTGGTGTGTGTATTTGTTAGCAACAGCTGGTGTGCAATTGCTAATATTAATGAGGTTCTGCTCACCTGAGTTAGAATAACTCATGATAAGCTGTAGACCATACTATTTACCAAGAGAGTTTATCTATATTTTTTGAAGCTGTCTATTTACCACCACAAACCTATGCTGGCAATAAGACCTCACACAACAAGCTGTATAGGGCCATAAGCAAACAAGAAAATACTCATCCAGAGATGGTGCTCCTAGTGGCCAGTGATTTTAACGGAAATCCATCTTACCTAATTTCTACCATCATGTCTCCTGTGCAACTAAAGGGTGAGAAAAAACTCTATCACCTTTACTCCACATACAGAAACGCATACAAAGCTCTCCCATTTGACAAATCTGACCATAACTATCTTGATTCCTCCTCACAAAAAAAAACAAACAGGAAGTACCAGTGGCGCACTCAATACAGAAGTGGTCTGATGAAGCGGATGCTAAGCCCTATTTCCAGTGCCTGCACTACTCTGCGCCACATGTCGTCAAATTTCACAATTTTGTTTCTCTCCGTCGCCAACACTCTTTCAATATTTAGATAATAAAGGATATCGTTTTTCCATTGTCTTAATGATGGAGGATTGGTTGATTTCCAGTTTTTAAAGTATATGTTATTTCAAGATAACTGACAAAAAGGGTATCGTCCAACCCACTGGGTATCTCACTGCCCCCCCCCTCCCCATATCCCATGACTTGAAATATACAGACAGATGGATTAAAAGTACATTTCCATTGTAATACTTCTAAAAGACAACTTTCTAACTCCTTCCATAACTTCTGGACTTTATAGTATTCCCAGAAGTCATGGATTATTGAGTCATTGTTAATTTTACACTTAAGACATGACTCATGTTGTTGTGCTGTAGAATTTGTGAATTTGGTCTCTTTTATAGTACATTCTGTACATTAGGTTATACTGGATTAAGAGTATATTTTTGTTACTTGTAATTTCATTAGTTATATTCCAAGATTCCTTCCATCTTGTGCCAATATCAGTTATTTTTAAAACTTCTTCAGGATCGGTGTCCCGTATGCGGGACTGTTGAGCTAATGTAGGCTAATGTGATTAGCATGTGGTAGTAAGAAACAAAAAAAAAAGTGGTATGGGCAGAAAGCCTATTCTTTTCAATCTAACTGAACTGTCCAATTTACAATAGTTATTAGAGTTAAAGAATACCATGCTATTGTTTGAGTAGAGTGCACAATTATGAACTTGAAAATATATGAATAAACCAATTAGGCATATTTGGGCAGTCTTGATACAACATTTTGAATAGATATGCAATACTTCACTGGATCACTCTAAAATGTTGCACATACAGTGCTCCCATCTAGTGGCCAAAGTCAATTGCACCTGGGCTAGAATAATTCATTATGACCTTTCTCTTGCATTTCAAAGATGATGGTACAAAAAAAATAAGAAAAAATGTTTTTTTTCCATTGTATCATCTTTTACCAGATCTAATGTGTTATATTCTCCTACATTCCTTTCACATTTCCACAAACGTCAAAGTGTTTTTTTTCAAATGGTATGAAGAATATGATTTTGGTGTCATTTTAGGCGAAAATTGTAAAAAAGGGTCTGATCGTTATTAAGTCATGGTTCCAATAGTTTATATTGTTTTCCAAGAGGTAGTCAAGAGGCTCTCTGCAAGGTTTTGTATATTTTACCTATCATATGCATATCATTTTCTGACTCAAATAGGATTCCTTCAAGATTTCAAATCGAAATATCATGATATAAAACTTTTAAGTTGCATGTATTTGAAAATATCTACATTTGTCAGTCCAAAATTGCTTTTTAATTCTGTCATGGAAGTACATGTATTTCCTATTACCAAGTCATTTACGGTTATATGCCTTTAGTTTTCTATGTTAACCAATAGGGTTGTGTTTTTAGGGAGTGATATTGATTCTTGTAAAATCCGTTTCATTTTCTTCCATATTGTTATAATGTGTTATGTATAATGTGTTCTTAACTAGAGTTGCAAAGTGTGGGAAACTTTCCGGTAAATTTCTGGAATTTTGCCAGAAATTTTCCGTAGGAAATTAAGCCCTGGAATTTAGGGAATTTTGCTTAAATTCATCAAAAAAGTTAGTTTATAACAGTGAACTTTTTTTGTGGGATACACATAAGGCAATTCTAGGTCTTGTGGCATATTTTGGTTACCTATCCCCAATTCAATGGAATTGCAACCCTCTGCATGCACAGTGCACTCTTCCATCACATGGAAGAGATCTTGCACACCAATGAGATGCTATTAAGCCCACACTACTACACTGTCTAAGCCAAGGACTACATGCTTTCTGGTAAGTTTTGATGACAATACTGGGTGGGGTGAATATATTTTATATGACATACATAATTTTTTGTTAACTAATAAATAGTAGCCTACAGCAAAGTGTGTTTAAAGCATTTCTAACTTGTTAACAATTTCTGCTAGTTAGTTTTTGATACCATGTACCATTTAGCTTGCTTCAGCCTGCTAACTGAGGAGTGTAAATTCACCTGTTTCCTTACACCTTTACAAAGGAGTTATTTAATCTAACTGCTTAACTATTTATCTGTACATGGAATTGTGTATATATATGTTTTTTAAATTTTTTCCCCCTAATCTTTACAGGAAAATGCCACGGCACTATCTGGATGTGTGGAGACATTTCACTGCAGCTAATGTAGAAGGACAAGCTATGTACATTTGCAAATACTGTGCCAAATCATATGTGAAGAATGCAACAAAGATGCAGAATCATCTGCCCAAGTGCATAAAGTTCCCTCAGCGCTCACAACAAGCAACCTCTAACAAAAGTCCCTCTACTTCTATTCGAGGTAAAAATTATGAATCAGACACCTTATCGATAGCAACAGCTCATGGTCCTCCTGGAATCAGAAGTTTTTTGACTCAATGGAGGAACGTAGTCAGAGAAATGCTGATGAATGTCTTGCTCGAGCTCTGTATGCAACTGGTTCACCTCTGATGCTCACAGGCAATGTGTATTGGAAGACATTTCTGAATGTTCTTTGCCCAGCATACACCCCTCCAACCAGACATGCTTTATCTACTCATTTGCTGGATGCAGAGTTTAACAGAGTTCAAGTGAAGGTCAAGCAAATCATAGAGAAAGAAGACTGTATTGCAACATCTCTGATGGGTGGTCGAATGTTCGGGGGCAAGGAATAATTAACTACATCATCTCCACCCCTCAACCAGTATTCTACAAGAGCACAGACACAAGGGACAACAGACACATCAGTCTCTACATTGCAGATGAGCTGAAGGCAGTCATCAGTGACCTTGGACCACAGAAGGTATTTGAACTGGTGACAGACAATGCTGCGAACATGAAGGCTGCTTGGTCTAAAGTGGAGGAGTCCTACCCTCACACCCATTGGCTGTGCTGCTCATTCATTGAATCTGCTCCTAGGACATCATGGCACTGAAAACAATGGAGCAAAGGAAGTGGTTAGGTATGTGAAGGGTCATCAAGTTATAGCAGCAATCTACCTCACCAAGCAAAGTGAGAAGAATAAGAGCATCACATTGAAGCTGCCCAGCAACTCCAGTTGGGGTGGTGTTGTCATCATGTTTGACAGTCTCCTAAAGGGGAAAGAGTCTCTCCAAGAAATGGCCATATCACAGTCTGCCGAAATGAACTGCCCCATCAAGAGGATCCTCCTGGATGATGTATTTTGGGAGAGAGTGGTAAGCAGCCTGAAACTCCTGAAACTTATAGCAGTAGCCATTGGACGGATTGAGGGAGGCAATGCCACCCTGTCTGATGTTCAGACTCTGCTTGCAGATGTAAGAGAAGAATTCCGTACTGCCCTGCACACTTCACTGTTGCTCCAAGCAGAGGAAACTGCAGTTCTGAAATACATCAAAACGCTTGAAGACTTCTGCCTGAAGCCCATACATGCCGCAGCATACATGTTGGACCCCAAGTATGCTGGAAAGAGCATCCTGTCTAGTGCAGAGATCAACAAGGCCTATGGTGTCATCACTACCGTGTCTCACCACCTTGGCCTGGATGAGGGCAAGGTTATTGGCAGTCTGGCGAAGTACACTCCCAAGCAAGGGCTGTGGGATGGAGATGCAATATGGCAGTCGTGCCAACATATCTCATGGTATCTCACTCATCTCAACATATCTCAACATACCTGGTGGAAGGGACTTTGTGGATCTGAGGCTCTTTCCCCTGTTGCCTCCATAATCCTCCAAATCTCACCAACATTAGCCGCCTCAGAGCGCAACTGGTCCTTGTTTGGGAACACACACACCAAAGCACACAACAGGCTGACCAATACAAGGGTTGAAAAATTGGTGGCCATCCGGGCAAATTTGAAGCTTTTTGAGCCTGACAACGAGCTATCCTCATCAAGGTTGGAAAGTGACATTGAAGGTGAGGCCTCAGAGTTTGATATTCTCAGTCTGATGTTCAAGAGGTGGACATTGAGGAGGTCCAGGGAGAAGACATGGAAGCCTGAGATGAAGACAACCACATCTTTAGTTTCTGGACTATCAATTTACAAATGTATGTTGAAAACTTTTTGGAGATGCGATGGATCATTGGGATCATTCAATATTCCTTTTCTTTTGTTATTCAGGGAATCATCCCATGTGAAGAGTCAACTCATTTAATTAAAGTTCAATTTGTAACTAAATCGTTTTTTTCTATTAAAAGGATTTAATCATTTGCAATTATGTCTACTTATGATAAGGTAAAAGGTTTTTCTGTATCCATATGATATGGTGAATATATCCAATTCAAAAAACATTTACATTTTAAATGGTATTAATATTAATTTGCATATATATCCATTAATTCCCATATATTCCCGTTAATCCCCATATATTTCTTTTAATTCCCACAGAAAGTTTCCACCTCTGAATATTCCCCAAAATGTGCAACCCTATTCTTAACTAAGAAGTTGTTAATGTTCTTAGCTTTTTTTTTCCAACAATTGTTTACAGACAGATTATTTCACTTATTCCTCACTTTATTACAATTCCAGTGCATCAGTTTACATATACTAAGTTGACTGTGCCTTTAACCTTTTACGGCTAGGGGTTCATCTAGCGGAACGTTTCGACAAAATCCGGTGAAATGGCAGAACGCGAAATTCAAAAGAAATTATTAGAAATATTTAACTTTCATACATTCACAAGTGCAATACACCAAATTAAAGCTTAACTTCTTGTTCATCTAGCCACCGTGTCAGATTTCCAAAAGGCTTTACGGCGAAAGCAAACTATGCTATTATCTGAGGACAGCACCCCATCAAACAAACACATGACAATCATAATTCAACCCGCCAGGCGCGACACAAAACTCAGAAATAACGATATAATTCATGTCTTACCTTTGGAGATCTTCTTCTGTTGGCACTCCAATATGTCCCATAAACATCATAAATGGTCCTTTTGTTCGATAAATTCTGTCATTATATCTCCAAAATGTCAATTTATTTGGCACGTTTGATTCAGAAAAACAGCGGTTCCAACTCACGCAACATGACTACAAAATATCTAATAAATTACCTGTAATCTTGATCCAAACATTTCAAACAACTTTCCTTATACAACTTTAGGTATTTTTAACGTAAATAATCGATAAAATTTAAGATGGGATAAACTGTGTTCAATACCGGACAAAAACAAAGTGGAGTGAGCTTTCAGGTCGTGCGCCCCAACCACAACAGTACACTAGACTCGACCCTCGTTCTGAACAGCCATACTTCTTCATTACTCAAAAGAAAAACATCAACCAATTTCTAAAGGCTGTTGACATCCAGTGGAAACGATAGGAACTGCAAGCAAGTGCCTTTAGAAATCTAGATCCACGTAGAAAACCCATTGAAAACACTGTCACCTCAACAACAAAAAAAGTCCTGAATGGTTTGTCCTCAGGGTTTCGCCTGCCAAATAAGTTCTGTTATACCCACAGACGTCATTTGAACAGTTTTAGAAACTTTAGAGTGTTTTCTATCCAAATCTACCAATTATATACGTAGCTTCTGGGCCTGAGTAGCAGGCAGTTTACTTTGGGCACGCTTTTCATCCAAAATTCCGAATGCTGCTCCCTATCCTAAAAAAGTTAATTTTCTGGAATTGTTCAAGCTGTTTATGTCATCGCTTTAGAAGTTTCTGATAAGCTAATTGCCATCATTTGAGTCAACTGGAGGTGTACCTGTGGATGTATTTCAAGGCCTACCTTCAAACTCAGTGCCCCTTTGCTTGACATCATGGGAAAATCAGAAGAAAATTGTTGACCTCCACAAGTCTGGTTCATCCTTGGGAGCAATTTCCAAATGCCTGAAGGTAGCACATTTGTCTGTATGAACAATGGTACGCAAGTATAAACACCATAGGACCACGCAGCCGTCATACCGCTCTGGAAGGAGACGCGTTCTGTCTCCTGGAGATGAACATACTTTGGTGCAAAAAGTGCAAATCAATCCCAGAACAACAGCAAAGAACTTTATGAAGATGCTGGAGTAAACCGGTACAAAAGTATATATATCCACAGTAAAACGAGTCCTATATCGTAATAACCTGAAAGGCCGCTCAGCAAGGAAGAAACCACTGCTCCAAACCGTCATAAAAAAGCCAGACTACGGTTTGCAACTGCACATGGGGACGAAGATCGTACTTTTTGGAGAAATGTTCTCTGGTCTGATGAAACAAAAATATAACTTTTTGGCCATAATAACATCGTTATGTTTGAACGAAAAAGGGGGAGGCTTGCGAGCCGAAGAACACCATCCCAACCATGAAGCACGGGGGTGGCAGCAGCATGTTGTGGGGGTGCTTTGCTGCAGGAGGGACTGCTGCACTTCACAAAATAGATGGCATCATGAGGAAAGAAAATTATGTGGATATATTCAAGCAACATCTCAAGGCATCAGTCAGGAAGTTAAAGCTTGGTCGCAAATGGGTCTTCCAAATGGACAATGACCCCAAGCATACTTCCAAAGTTGTGGCAAAATGGCTTAAGGACAACAAAGTCATGGTATTGGAGTGGCCATCACAAAGCCTTGACCTCAATCCTAAAGAGAATTTGTGGGCAGAACTGAAATAGTGTGTGGGAGCAAGGACACCTACAAAACTGACTCAATTTCACCAGCTCTGTCTGGAGGAATGGGCCAAAATTCACCCAACTTATTGTGGGAAGCTTGTGGAAGGCTACCCGAAACATTTGACCCAAGTTAAACAATTTAAAGGCAATGCTACCAAATGCTAATTGAGTGTATGTAAACTGCTGACCAACTGGGAATGTGATGAAAGAAATAAAAGCTTAAATAAATCACTCTCTACTATTATTCTGACATTTCACATTTTTTAAATAAAGTGGTGATCCTAACTGACCTAAGACAGGACATTTTACTAGGATTAAATGTCAGGAATTGTGAAAAACTGAGTTTAAATGTATTTGGCTAAGGTGTATGTAAACTTCTCACTTCAACTGTGGCTTTTGACATTATTGATCATAGTCTGCTGCTGGAAAAACGTATGTGTTATGGCTTCACACCCCCTGCTATAATGTGGATAAAGAGTTACTTGTCTAACAGAACACAGAGGATATTCTTTAATGGAAGCCTCTCAAACATAATCCAGGTAGAATCAGGAATTCCCCAGGGTAGCTGTTTAGGCCCCTTACTTTTTTTTCCAATCTTTACTTTTGACATGCCGCTGGCTTTGAGTAAAGCCAGTGTGTCTATGTATGCGGATGACTCAACACTACCGACGTCAGCTACTACAGCAACTGAAATTACTGCAACACTTAACAAAGAGCTGCAGTTAGTTTCGGAATGGGCAGCAAATCTAAAATCATTGTATTTTGGACAAATCATTCCCTAAACCCTAAACCTCAACTACATCTCGTAATGAATAATGTGGAAATTGAGCAAGTTGAGGTGACTTAACTGCTTGGAGCAACCCTAGATTGTAAACTGTCATGGTCAAACATCTTGATACAACAGATGGGGAGAAGTCTGTCCATAATAAAGCGCTGCTCTGCCTTCTTAACAACACTATCAACAAGGCAAGTCCTACAGGCCCTAGTTTTGTCGCACCTAGACAACTGTTCAGTAGTGTGGTCCGGTGCCACAAAGAGGGACTTAGGAAAATTGCATTTGGCTCAGAACAGGGCAGTATGGCTGGCTCTTTAAAGTACACGGAGAGCTAACATTAATGGCATGCATGTCAATCTCTCATGGCTCAAAGTGGAAGAGAGATTGACTTCATCACTACTTGTTTTTGTAGAAGGTGTTAACAAGCTGAATATACAGAGCTGTCTGTTTAAAATACTTGTACACAGCTCGGACACCCATGGGTACCCCACAAGACATGCCACCAGAGGTCTCTTCACAGTCCCCAAGTCCAGAACGGAGTAAGGGAGGTGCACAGTACGACATAGAGCCATGACTACATGGAACTCTATTCCGCATCAGATTTGAAAAAACAGGTAAAAATACACCTTATGGAACAACGTGGACTGTGATGAGAGACACACAAAGGTAGACGCATGCATACGTATGCATTGTTGTATGGTGGTATCAAAGATTGTGTATTGTATATATGTTGTAGTGTAATAATCTTATATGATGTACTGTTTAATCTTTTGTTTTATATGTAATGTATGTTTGATACCAGGAAGAGTAGCTGCTGCTTTTAATAATAATGGGGATCCCTACAAAATACAAATACATAGAACTGGGAAGTACTGAATTGAGTGATGTGTGTTGTCTTGTGTAAATATGGGGTGCTACTTTGTCTAGAATGTTCAATACAATTATATGGGAAAGCTGTCCATACTTGGTGCTTTTCTTCGCGCAAATGTTTTAAGTGTTGTAATATTTATTTGTTCTATTTTTTGTCTGGTGATAGCTGCTTCATGATTGTGGAGTTGAAGAAGGCTGTAAGATCAGTCCAACTGTTGTTTAATTCTGATTTTTATAGATTTTTTTCATAGAAGCTTTTAAAATAGTCATTAATAGCATTGTTGTTTCTAATTAAAGCATTTGTATCCTTATCTATTAGAATTATAACTGGTTTGGCATGTATTCATTTTTTTAAGGGCTGTGAGTGAAAGATCATATTTCTGCCTAAGTTCAGAAATGTTATATTCTTCTTTACCTTGGAAAGATTTTTTATGGGCTTTTTCTAAGATGGTGATTTCTTTTTCTTAAATTTTTACTTGTAACTCGTTATTTAATTTTCGCTGAGTATGTGATGTAAAGACGGCGCCGGAGAAGAAGGCTGACGTTTCACGTGTTCCTAAAAATGTTTGTTTATTTATTTTATTTCTTCGTTTCTTTGCATTGTTTGTCACTTATTTTTTTAAACTTATTTTGTACATAATGTTGCTGCTACCGTCTCTTATGACCGAAAATAACTTCTGGACATCAGAACTGCGATTACTCACCACGAACTGGCAGAATCCTTTTTTTCCTTTAACGAGTCCGACGAGCCCGACGTGAATGACATACTGCTTTCCTGGGACAAGGTCCAGATCCTCGTCATTTGAATGAAGAGAAGGCGGAGAAAAAGGGTCCGGAGAGCGGGCTGCCTTCTGAGAATTCGTAGGCGATCGAATAAACCCCCACAGCCTTCCATTCTGCTAGCAAACGTGCAATGCTTCACGGAGGGTTGTACAACGACATTCTCAACATACAGCCGGCTGGTTATACGCTGTATCGGCAGGATAGAACAGCGGTGTCTGGTAAGACAAGGGGCGGCAGAATATGTATTTTTGTAAATAACAGCTGGTGCACGATATCTAAGGAAGTCTTGAGGTTTTGCTCATCGGAGGTAGAGTATCTCATGATAAGCTGTGACCCACACTATCTACTTAGAGAGTTTTCTTCTGAATTTTTCATAGCTGTCTACATACCACCACAATGCTGGCACTAAGACAGCATTGAATGAGCTGTATTCTGCCATAAGCAAACAGGAAAACACCCTCCTAGTGGAGTGCTGCCTCTGGGTCTAATCAGAGGCGGCACTAATCAAACGACTACCCAGACTATTTGCATTCCCTGCCCCCTCTTTTACGCCGCTGATACTCTCTGTTGTTATCATCTATGCATAGTCCCTTTAATAACTCTACCTACATGTACATATTACCTCAATTACCTCGACTAACCGGTGCCCCCGCACATTGACTCTGTACCGGTACCCCCCTGTATATACTCTCGCTATTGTTATTTTACTGCTGTTCTTTAATTACTTGTTACTTTTATTTCTTATTCTTATTCATATTTTTTTTAATAAACTTCATTGTTGGTTAGGGGCTCGTAAGTAAGCATTTCACTGTAAGGTCTACACCTGTTGTATTTGGCGCATGTGACTAATAACATTAATTTGATTTTGATTATCATTCCCCTAATGTACGCCTTAAAAGCAACCCATATTATGTTGGGATATGGTGAAGGTTTTTTCTTTTTTCATTTATGTATATAATACATTTCGGGTCTTGAAAATGCTCTCTGTTCATTCTCCATATTCTGTCACTAAGTGTATTTTCTATTGGTGTAATTAAGCATGATACCAGAGAATGGTCTGATATCACTATGTCATGGATTGCTGAACCCAGTAAATTGTTGGGTACATTTTTGGAAATAAAAATTTAGTCAATTCTTGAATAGCTTTTCTTTTCCCTTCTATTAAAATGTGTGGTAGTGAGATCGATTCTTTCTTTTGGGATATGAATACAGAGTATGTCCACTTCACCGTCAGACCATTGTATTGGTAAAGTACACGGTAATGTTAAAGTATTCTTTTTTTTAGTTACAATATGTAATATGCTATCATAGTCTGGTTGTAATCCAGAGAGATTCGAGAAATGATCTACATCGTCTTAGGCTGTGCAAGGATCCAAATTGCGGATTTAAACGAAAACATGATTCGTCAGCGTACAATGACATCTTTGTTTTTAAGAGTTGGATTTCTAGCCCGTTATATTATGGTTGGATCTGATTTTAATAGCTAACATTTCGATGGCCATAATAAATAGATATGCCGATAGTGGACAATCTTGTTTCACTCATCTCAACAGTTTAAATAACCTGTCTGATTAGGATAAATAATATTTGATAATACTTTTTCTATTCTATGAGCTATTCATTTTGCTAGAATTTTTGCCTCAAGTTTTTTTTAGGTGGACTGGATCTTTATATTTACCACCTGGGTCCTGTTTCAGTAATAGTGAAATCAGACCTTCTTGCTGAGTATCTGGCAGTCTACCATTTTTATAGGAGTGGTTAAAACATGCTAATACGGAGCATATAACAAATTCAATTGTATTTGAGTGATGTACTGAGCTGTCCACGCCACCCTCTGTGCCGCCGTGCGATCAAGGGCGTTGTGTTGTGGACCATCCTTAGTGATTTGGACACCGAGGAACTTGAAGCACTCGACCCGCTCCACTGCAGCCCCGTCGATGTGGATGGGGGTGTGCTCACCCCCTTTTCCTGTAGTCCCCGATCAGCTCCTTTATCTTACTGACATTGAGGAAGAGGTTGTTGTCCTGGCTCCTCACTGACCTCCTCCATGTAGGCTTTCTCATCGTTGTGTCTTCATCAAAATTGATGATGGTGTTGGAGTTGTGTGTGGCCGCGCAGTCGTGGGAGTACAGGAGGGGCCTAAGCACACACCCCTGTGGGGCCCACGTGTTAAGAGTCAGCGTGGTGGAGGGGATGTTTGCACACTCACAACTTTGCAGAGGGAGGTTTTCAGTCCCATGGTCCCAAGCTTGGTGATGAGCTTGGAGGGGACTATGGTGTTGAACACTGAGCTGTAAATGAACAGCATTCTCTCTTTTTTTTCCACAATTTCGTGGTATCCAATTGGTAGTAGTTACAGTCTTGTCTCATCGCTGCAACTCCTGTACGGACTCGGGAGAGGCGAAGGTCGAGAGCCATGCGTCCTCCGAAATACAACCCAACCCAAGCCGCACTGCTTCTTGACACAATGCACATCCAACCCAGAAGCCAGCTGCACCAATGTGTCGGAGGAAACACCGTGCATCTGGCGACCTGGTCAGCGTGCACTGCGCCCGGCCCGCCACAGGAGTCGCTAGTGCGCGATGAGTCAAGGATATCCCTGCCGGCCAAACCCTCCCTAACCCGGACGACGCTGGGCCAATTGTGCTGCGATAGCCCTGTGTCTGATAGCCCTGTCCTTTGGCCTAGCGCCAAACTCTGTGTTAATCCAGGGCTTTTGATTGGCGAAGCAGCGAACAATGCGTTTACTAATGAAACCAGTGACTGAGGTGGTTTCCTTGTCCGTGCTATCAGTGGACTCCTCGAAATATCCCAGTCAGTGCTAGCAAAGCAGTCCTGTAGCATAGCCTCTGATTCGAGGACCATTTCTCTATGGAGCGTGTCACGGGTACTTCCTGTTTGAGCTTCTGCTTGCAGACAGGAAGCAGGAGTGTAGAGTTATGATCTGATTTGCTGAAGGGGGACGAGGGAGGGCCTTGTATGCATGCTTGTGGGTAGAATAACAGTGGTATAGGACTTTATGGCCACTTGTGGCAAAATAAATGTGTTGATGGAAGTTGGGCATTACATGTCCTAATGATGCTGAATTTAAAATCCCCAGCAACAAGGAAAGCATCCTCCGGGTGCATGGTTTCCTTCTTGTTTATAGCCTTGTACAGTTTAAGTGCCAGCTTCTTTTTTTCTTGTCTTGAGGTGGAATATATACTGCAGTCAAGATAACAGCTGAATACTCTCTCGGGAGCTAGAAGGGTCAGTATTTGATAATCACGTGTTCCAAGACGGATGAACAATGGGTTGAGACTTCCACTGAGCTTGAGTCAGCACACCATTTGCTGTTGATGAAGAGGCATACCCCTCCCCCTCTCGATTTCTCTGAATCCAATGTCATGTCCATTTAGTGAATGGAGAATCCATCAAGTTGGATAGCCATGGGGGGCATCTTGCTCGAAAGCCATGTTTCAGAAAAGCAGATAATATTACAGTTTTACGAGAGTAAATTCACGATCGGAGCTCATCTTATTATCAAGTGACTATACATTGGCCAGTAGAATGGAGGGAAGAGGTGGCCGGTTTCCCCTTCGCCTTAATCTAGCCAAGACTCTCCCTCCAGCCTTTTTTTTCACTGCCATTTCCTCTTGGGTAGTTTGAAAATTGGGTTGGAGTTACACAAAGAGCCCAGGGCAGATGAGTCAAATTTGAAGTTGAAGCTGGAATTTAGGTTAGTAACTGCCGATCTAATGTTAAAAAGTTATTGTTGATCATAATAAATGATAGAGGATACATTTGTGACCAACCGGCTCGATTCGGTTTTATGTAGCAACATTTTATATTGTGTTTTTTACATTGGATAAAATTAGAGAAAATTGTAAATCATACACTACAGTTGAGGAACAACCGGAAAGTAATTCTGCTTTGAAAGTTGATAAACTTGCAACCTCACTTTTGAGAAAATTGCCCTTGAATGTTTTGGTAAACCTACTGGAAAGCTCTTCTTTGTCTACATGGATTCAGCATCGTTCACACCCTCTTAAACCTTAGCCCCACCTATCTCTTTAAATATTCACATGTAAGGGCATGTACTAAACAACCAAAGATTAAGACTAAAGGCTGGTTCATATTACAGGTGTGTTCGTAAATTCAATCTGGAGTGCTAGAGTGTGCTCAGAGTGCGCTCTGGGCGTTCGTAAACTCAGTGTTGTCAAATCAAAATAAAATAAAATAACATATTTTATTTGTCACATGCGCCAAATAAAACAGGTGTAGATCTTGCAGTGAAATGCTTACTTACAAGCCCTAACCAACAATGATGTAAAAAAATGTAAAAAATAAAATGCCCCCCCAAAAACAAGAATAAGAAATAAAAGTAACAAATACAGTGCTTTGAAAAAGTATTTGCCCCCTTCCTGATTTCTTATTTTTTTGCACATTTGTCACACTTAAATGTTTCAGATCATGAAACAAATTTTAATATTATGCAAAGATAAACCAAGTAAATACAAAATGCAGTTTTTAAGTGATAGTTTTGTGTTAAGGGAAAAAAGCTATCCAAACCTTCATGTGACAAAGTAATTGTCCCCCTTTGTTAAATCATGAATTTACTGTGGTTAATCACATTTTTTGGAAAGCTGAGTTCAATTTCACTAGCTACACCCAGGCCTGATTACTGCCAGACCTGTTGAATCAAGAAATCACAATACAACCTGTCTGACAAAGTGAAGTAGGCCAAAAGATCTCAAAAAGCAAGACATCATGCCGCGATCCAAAGAAATTCAGGAACAGATGAGAAACAAAGTAATTGACATCAGTCTGGAAAGAGTTACAAAGCCATTTCTAAAGCTTTGGGACTCCAGCGAACCACGGTGAGAGCCATTGTCCACAAATGGAGAACATTTGGAACAGTGGTGAACCTTCCCAGGAGTGGCCGGCCTATCAAAATTACCACAAGAGTGCAGCGATGACTCATCCAAGAGGTCACAAAAGAACCCACAACAACATCTAAAGAACTGCAGGCCTCACTTGCCTCAGTTAAGGTCAGTGTTCATGACTCAACCATAAGAAAGACACTGGGCAAAAATGGCATCCATGGCAGAGTTCCAAGGCGAAAACCACTGCTGACCAAAAAGAACATAAAGGCTTGTCTCACTTTTGTCAAAAAACATCTTGATGATCCCCAAGACTTTTGGTAAAATATTCTGTAGACTGACGAGACAAAAGTTGAACTTTTTGGAAGGTGTGCGTCCCATTACATCTGGCGTAAAAGTAACACAGCATTTCAGAAAAAGAACATCATACCAACAGTCAAATATGGTGGTGGTAGGGTGATGGTCTGGGGCTGCTTTGCTGCTTCAGGACCTGGACGACTTGCTGTGACTGATGGAACCATGAATTCTGCTCTCTACCAAAAAATCCTGAAGGAGAATGTCCGACCATCAGTTCGTGACCTCAAGCTGAAGCGCACTTGGGTTGTGCAGCAGGACAATGATTCAAAACACACCAGCAAGTCCACCTCTGAATGGCTTAAAAAAACCAAAATGAAGGTTTTGGAGTGGCCAGTCAAAGTCCAGACTTGAATCCGATTGAGATGCTGTGGCGTGACATTAAAAAGGCGGTTCATGCTCGAAAACCCTCCAATGTGGCTGAATTAAAACAATTCTGCAAAGAGTGGGCCAAAATTCCTCCACAGCGATGTGAAAGACTCATTGCCAGTTATCGCAAACGCTTGATTGCAGTTGTTGCTGCTGAGGGTGGCACAACCAGTTATTAGGATTAGGGGGCAATTACTTTGTCACATAGGGTCATGAAGGTTCGGATAGCTTTTTTCCCTTAATAAATAAAATCATCACTTAAAAACTGCATTTTGTGTTTACTTGGGTTATCTTTGTGTAATATTTACATTTGTTTGATAATCTGAAACATTTAAGTGTGACAAATGAGCAAAAAAATAAGAAATCAGGAAGGGGGCAAATACTTTTTCAAAGCACTGTAGTTAAAGAGTAGCAGTAAAATAACAATAGTGAGGCTATATACAGGGGGTACCAGTACAGAGTCAATGTGCGGAGGCACCGGTTAGTTGAGGTAATTGAGGTAATATGTACATGTAGGTAGAGTTATTAAAGTGACTATGCATAGATAATAACAGAGAGTAGCATGGGGGGCGTGCAAATAGTCTGGGTTGTAGGGGGGGACAATGCAAATAGTCTGGGTAGCCATTTGATTAGATGTCAGATTGTCCGTTCGTAAATTCAGAGCCTTTCGCTCTCGGAGCATTCAGAGCGCACACTGGACGCTCTGGTTGATCCGAGTGTTCTGACCTCACAACAGCAGTCAAGCACCCAAACTAACTGGCCAGCTACTTCCAGACATAAATGAGAGAACAGCTCACTCTGACCATTTTACTCGCCCTAGCAGAGCTGGTTAGGCTGTTTTTATGTTATCCAGAGCTTTGGTGACTGCAACTGTACTGCTGGCAAAATGTAATTACGCTTTTTTGCCAACGTTTACTGATACCGGCCATATTCAACGGTGTTGAGATTTTGTAAATTCATCAGTTATTCTGCGCTCTAGCACACTCAGATGAGAGTGCTCTGAAATCAGAGTACATAGCCAAAGCGAATTTACCAGCTACGTCTATCGACAGTTGTTGCAGTGACATCATGAACATTCTATTGAAATGTTTACTTGTATAGTGGAGTCTTTTGTTTAGACATGTAGCTAGCTAGCTAAACAATGAACCACAATCCCAACTCATAACGTTACTACCCCGCATGAATCTGCAGGTAGCTAACCAACCAGGTTCAATGTTCGCTAGCTAATAGTAGGCCATAACTAGCAATACAAATGTATCTGAGATACAAATAATATTACTACACAGATCATACACATAACATTAGCGAGCTAGCCAGCTAACGTTAGCTAGATACCTAACGGTAGGTACACTTTAACTTGAAATGAAAACGACTTTCTGACTGTAGTTTAAATGTGTATTATCTGAAAATGTAGCTAGCTAGACCCTTACCATATACATGGATGGACGCTTCTCCCTTTCTGTCACGGATGCCATGGTTCCCCTTAGCTTGAAGATATAATCCAGAGACAGGTGTTTTATACAATAGCCTTCTGTGTGTTCCTTTTTCCGACTCCTTCTGCATATTTGCAATCAAATGCCAAAATATTCTCCATCTCCTTGGCTATCATACTCTTAATTCCACTGGGCATTCCACTGATTTCAAAACTCAGTCATCCAGAAAGTGGAGAGCAACAATTTTGCAGTTCTACAAAGTGATATCTTTCAAAAAAGATGCGTTAGAAAGGACTACCTACACTTACTGACCAGCTCATATTATAGATAGAAGCGGGCTACATGGCAGACCAATCCGAACTCATCTATTGGCATGTCCAGCCCACTCATTATCTCAGCCAATCATAGCTAGTGGGAAGGTACCTGACTTTTTCTGTGGCTAAATCAACTAGGCTCGAAAATGTAATATTTTATTTGTATTTACAGATGGAAAATATTTATATTTTTAAGGCACATGAAAGTTCATATATTCCAGAAGGCATTTACGCCAAAAATGCATTTTGATGAAAAAAAAGTTTACGTTCAAATGGCTCTCTTGTGAAGTAGTGACGCACGACATACGACTAGTTTCCTGAAACAAGTCACATTTCGTGCAAAAAGATATACCCACAAAATAGCAAAGTTGGGCCGGAGCTCATAACTGCAACCATCTCCTCATCTATCTCACTGTGTTTGTGTGCGTGTGTGTGTGTTTATTTACCTTAATTTTATTAAGGTATAAGACACTTTATTTACCTTATAAGAAGTCTCTTTTACAACTTTTATTTTACCTTTATTTTACTTGCCCTGCTCACTAAAAAAACAAGCACAAACAACAGGCAAGTATAGATGCATGTAAATATAGACAATATACACATTAAGATACAAAACACAGTTAATTAAAACAAACACATTCTTGATGTGATTGAGTGCTATAAAATCAGCTGACAGAAAGTTGAGGAGAGAGAGATGTATAGAGTTAGCTCCCTTAGCTCCACAAATCCCTGGCTCTGTATATGGTGGTGGTCCCCTCATGAATACATATGAGCAAGCTTTACTAGCTGCTACAGAGGTACAGGTATTCTCAGCTGTGACTACTGATGAGGGATGGAATGGAAACCTGTAGTACACTTAAACAGAGTTAACACTTATACAAAGCCCACTTATCAGGAGTCCAGCCCTGCTTGACTTCGAGCCAGCCCTGCTTATGTCCTCCCCACCTTAACTTTGATTGTTGGATTGATTGATTGACAGTATCAATAAATGGATATGAATATGCAGCCTTTCCCCCAAACCCTCTTCAGTCATCGAACACACTAGAGTGTCTCCACCAAAGATAAATACAGTGGGATTATAATGGGAATGAAGTTCCAATCAATCAGTTGCAAATATAGGAACAACTGATTATGGGTTAATGTGTATCAGGGGTGTTAACCGTGTTGAAATCGACACATCTGGCAAGCTAGTTCCCTTTGCAGACATTGCCATTGGATGTTAAAACCACACTTGTCCTTAATATACAGTGTCAAGATTATTATTGAACCCGTAGTGCAGTTTTTCTGTGAGTAATCCAATGATGTGATGGACTCCTGAGGACACTGTGTATTTGACAGTGTGTGTGTGTGTGAGGCGGACCCATCTCTCTTATTAATGACCCCTCTCTCTGGTTAAAATAAGAGCCTCTAAGCTCTACTCTGTTAAATGAATAAACAGCTCAGGGGAGAGGAACAACTCCCATAAAGGGATGAGTGAGGGAAGGAGGGAGATGGGGAAGGGGTACAGGGAGAAAGGGAGAGCTCTCTGGTGAATTACCTTTTCACTAGCCCCCTCTCTTCCCATGATAGAGTGAGTATCGAAGAGTTATCACTTTAGATTGTGTGTAAAAAAATAAAAGTGTATATAGGCCTAAGTGGCAAAAGTGGAGTTTGCAGAGTACTGTAGAGCTGGGGATGCCACTAACCAAACACAACAGATAAGGGAAACATGTTAGACAGATCGTTTGTCACAAGAATAGTTTCCCAGACAGCAGATGACACTTCTCTATTTGCCTCTGATGCAAATGGCTGTTCAAATGTTTAATACATAATAATAGATCTTATTTGGCAGACACCATTCAGGGCTCTCAAGGACATCTTACATCAAAAGTAGGCCTACATAAAATCAAGTGTATCAATTGAAATGCAATTTAAATTAAAGGAACGGATTGAACAGCACAGATAAAAAGAGGATGGAGGGGTTGGGTAGAGGATACACATGTGGTTTATGGTAAGGGGTTTAGGTTTAGGGGGTAGGGTTGGGAATAGGATACAGGAGGCAAGGAGACCAGCAGAGGGAGCGGAGTAAGTGGGAGAGGGCATAGACTGGGAGGTCAGAGAGGGACTGTAAGGTTGTACAGGTTGTAATTCAAATTAAGTGTGTGTGTATTTATGAAGGAAAGAGGCAAATATGTGAGGGCCCAAAAAGGTGACACTTTTTTTATTGCACTGAAACATGCAAAAAAATCCCTGATAGCGGGAAATGCAGGTTTTAACTAATTAAACAACGAAGAATAGGATCTACGTGATCAGTCTCTGTGTGTAAAATAAAAAGTGGTTAATGTGAACCTAACTCACAGCTAAAAAAAAATTAAGAAAGCAATCCAATGTTATTTGTTGCCTTGCCTTTACTGCAAATGAGAAAGAACAATACACTAAGATTAGGGATGCACCGATATTACATTTTTGGCCGATACCGATATCCAATATTTTCCTTGCCTAAAAATACGATACCTATACCAATAACCGATATTTAAAATTGTAGCACCCTTTTAAGCATTCTAGTACAGTTAAATAGTTAACACACAAGAGGCGTCAATACGGTTTGAATCCAGGCTGTATCACATCCGGCCATGATTGGGAATCCCATAGGGCGGCGCACAACTGGCTCAGTGTCGCCCGTGTTTGGCCCGGAGTAGGCAGTCATTGTAAATAAGAATTTGTTCTTAACTGACTTGCCTAGTCAAATACAGGTTACACACACACCACGCTGACCAAAAAGTTATTTTGTTGGCATTTATGTATGTTCCCATTACCAGTAAAACATCATCAAAACCTGTTTCTTTCACTTACTTGCTGTGCTGATTCGTTCATTTGTTCAGTCGTTTCATTCTCAACCAGGATTTCATCATACATGTCAAGCAGTGAAGTTTCAGCTCTGTCTGTCCGTGGCCTCTTTCTCTGTGCGCACTGTCACTGTGTCCGTTTTCATCTTGTCCAACTGTGTATGTTACATTTCACGTAAACCCTGTTTCTTGTCTGCATCGAAGTAGCGGTCTTTGTACCTAGCACAGGGGCGAAAATCTGATATCAACTTTGGAGGGGACAATTACATGAAATTTTCTCAAGAGCAATTCCTGAGGGGGACACCAAAAGTAGTGGTGTAACACATAGCCTACATTGTAATATGGTAAATGTATATTGAGGAACCAAAGAAATAAGGTGTTTGCCGTACTCCTAACTACCGGTACCCAAAACTACACAACTACTCACAACAGCAATACCATTGCCTTTAACAAATCTTAGTTCAGTCACCAGTTTAAGTTGAGAGTGGGGGTATCCATGGCATTTTCCAATTATGTTCCTATTTTACAAGTCAAAAAAATTGAGAACCTTTCATAATGTTGCCAAACAAAGACTCAACAAACTTACCTGAGACTCCCTGTCTCTGCCAGTCTGTCCCTGCATATCTGTCCCCAACTCTGCTGTCTGTGTGCCATCTGTTGCCTGCTCTGCCTAATGACATCATTGTGAAACATTTCCATTAGAATTTCATTTCTTTCTTATGAACATTTTATCAACTAATCTTTGAGATATTAGGCTACTAGGGTTCTTACTTTGCGTTTTGGTGTACTGAAAAATACTCTGATGTCCGTCTTTTATTTTTCTGCCATTTTTCTACCTGGCTGGCTGGCTACACACACACACAGTGTGTAGGTTATTTACAGTAGGAGATGGGCTTCTATCATCTTATCTTTTATCATTCTATTTGGGCTTCGATCTAAAAGCTAGCAAGCAAATGTGAAACGGATTAAAATGACAAGAGTTGACAGCTGTATGAGTTCACCATTTACACAACATATGCTGCAACCTTTTGTAATTTTAATAGTTTGTTTCATATTGGAATTTGAATTTGCAAAGCAAGCGAGCACCAATTCCGTTTCAGTGGTGTTTGCTATAATCTTTGCTACCCGGGTTAAATAAAGGTGAAATAAAATAAATAATCCCTTGCGACAATTTAGCTTTTGCAACGAGACCATTAAATATATTTAAGACAATGGTAGAAGAGAGTGTAGTTCTGTTCAGTTTGGACTTCAGTTTATCGCTAACCTTATCACAGGGACTTTGAAGCACTAACTTACATCATCTGCATGCTGATCTCGGAATAAATTGACAATAGCAAAGATTCCATCTTTGACGAGGCCACATAAATGGAATAGGTACTAGCTAGCTTAATAGTTAATATTTGCGCGCTAGCTCTGCATATTCAGCTAGTGTGTGTGCGCGATTGACTGGATTAACCTCACGTCAGTTACGTTCATTGAGTGCCTTTCAGACAGTAGACACGACCCCTCTGTTACCTTGCCAGTGGATCAAACCATTGTGAGGCAAAGGGTGGGGGGGGTCGCAATCTTTTGAAACTTAAAAATGCGCTATTAAGTGTCTATAATCAGCACAAGTGCTTTCATTGCATATTATTAATATTATTTAAATTACATAGTTATGTTTCAGTGATATATTGGGGGGGACAAATCATATTTTTCCCAGGATGGGGGGCTCGTGTCCCCCCCGTCCCCCCCGGGATTTCCTGCCCCCTGACCTAGCATCAAGCATGGTGGCAATACATTAAAGAGGCTCAGAGAGAATACCACCGAATCGCCTCGAGTACTTTTGTAAATTAACCCCACGGTCTGTGTCGGCAGTTTTGTTGAGCAGGTGTTTCAATGCCATGACAGAGGGTATCACGTCTGCTGCAGACGCAGTTGATTAGCTTATTTCTCTGAGTCAGTTGTTCGAATGGCGCTAGGAGTGTGTTCATGTTTCCAAGTTTCAAACATGTTCTCAAATTTCATTGAAATGGCAACAGTGTGAGAACCAGCACATTCTTGAGCATGCAATACGGCTTTCCTCAGTACGAAATTCTCGCCGACCCACTGTGCTGTCAGACCCAGTATGCTCATGTGGCCGACATCGCTGGTCCTCATGTCAGTCGTGAAGCCCATAGCAAGTGTAGTGAATTCCATTATCTTGGCATTAATGGATTTCGCCTTTGAGTTGTTTCGCTGAAATTTTCTTACTCTTTCAAATGACTGCTCAATTTCAACTTGTTTGGAAGTGCGCGCTTAGTATTTTTCTGCTTTTGTTCTGTGTAGCGCTGTATTTTTCGTGGTGTCACTCAGTCATCTCCTTACGTTAAATACAGTTGAAGTCGGAAGTTTACATACACCTTAGCCAAATACATTTAAACTCAGTTTTCACAATCCCTGACATTTAATCCAAGTAAAAAATAGGATACAGTTATGATCACCACTTTATTTTAAGAATGTGAAATGTCAGAATAATAGTAGAGAGAGTGATTTATTTCAGCTTTTATTTCTTTCATCACATTCCCAGTGGGTCAGAAGTTTACATACACTCAATTAGTATTTGGTAGCATTGCCTTTAAATTGTTTAACTTGGGTCAAACGTTTTGGGCAGCCTTCCACAAGCTTCCCACAATAAGTTGGGTGAGTTTTGGCCCATTTATCCTGACAGAGCTGAGTCAGGTTTGTAGGCCTCCTTGCTCGCACATGCTTTTTCAGTTCTGCCCACAAATGTTCTATAGGATTGAGGTCAGGGCTTTGTGATGTTGACTCCAATACATTGACTTTGTTGTCCTTAAGCCATTTTGCCACAACTTTTGAAGTATGCTTGGGGTCATTGTCCATTTGGAAGACCCATTTGCGACCAAGCTTTAACTTCCTGACTGATGTCTTGAGATGTTGCTTTATTATATCCACATAATTTTCTTTCCTCATGATGCCATCTATTTTGTGAAGTGCACCAGTCCATCCTGCAGAAAAGCACCCCCACAACATGCTGCCACCCCCGTGTATCACGGTTGGGATGGTGTTCTTGGGCTTGCAAGCCTCCCCCTTTTTCCTCCAAACATTACGACGGTTCATTATGGCCAAAAAGTTATATTTTGTTTCTTCAGACCAGATGACATTTCTCCAAAAAGTTCAATCTTTGTCCCCATGTGCAGTTGCAAACTGTAGTCTGGCTTTTTTTTGGCGGTTTTGGAGCAGTGGCTTCTTCCTTGCTGAGCAGCCTTTCAGGTTATGTTGATATAGGACTCGTTTTACTGTGGATATAGATACTTTTGTACCTGTTTCCTCCAGCATCTTCACAAGGTCCTTTGCTGTTGTTCTGGGATTGATATGCACTTTTCGCACCAAGGTACGTTCATCTCTAGGAGACAGAACGCGTCTCGTTCCTGAGCGGTATGACGGCTTTGTGGTCCCATGGTGTTTATACTTGCGTGCTATTGTTTGTACAGATTAACGTTGTACCTTCAGGCGTTTGGAAATCTTGGCTGATTTCTTTTGGTTTTCCCATGTTGTCAAGCAAAGAGGCACTGAGTTTGAAGGTAGGCCTTGAAATACATCCACAGGTACACCTCCAATTGAGTCAAATGATGTCAATTAGCCTATCAGAAGCTTCTAAAGCCATGACATATTTTTCAGGAATTTTCCAAGCTGTTTAAAGGCACAGTCAACTTAGTGTATGTACACTTCTGACTCACTGGAATTGTGATACTGTGATTTATAAGTGAAATAATCTGTCTGTAAACAGTTGTTGGAAAAATTACTTGTCATGCACAAAGTAGATGTCCTAACCAACTTGCCAAAACTATAGTTTGTTAACAAGAAATGTGTGGAGTGGTTGAAAACGAGTTTTAATGACTCCAACCAAAGTGTATGTAAACTTCCGACTTCAACTGTACATATGCACATCGGTTTTACACAACGGCGTTAAACTAGACATTGGGCCGATGCCGATTTTGGAATTGTTTATCTAATATCGCCCGATTCCGATATGCTCACCGATATATTGTGCATCCCTAACTAATATTGCAGTTAACCATGACAGCCTTTATAATATAATGCTTGTGACCACACACATCTAAATATTGCACTTGGGAAAAAAACATCTTAAAGCATGAAACAAACAGGCATTCTATTTTTGCTCTATTATAGTGGCCACTATAGACATCGATCAAGTGCACAAGGCTACGTGTGTGCAAAAATAACGTTCACTGAGTAAAAAATTGAATAATCCCCCCTCACTCACACACAAGTGTTACTGTCAAGTTCAACACAACAAAAGCAATATCTTTTGACTACTCTGCACATTATTACATTGTACACTTTCTGCCTGTGGACATCTGTTCTACAATGTGCCTGCAGAGCATGATACCCTTTGTTGGCATAACTGATCTCTTTCAGGCAGAGAGTACACCTGGTATACACCTTTTTATCCACTGTATTGAAAAAATGAGAAAGAGGGAAAGTGTGTGGTGTTCCTTTCACCTCTATAGTGGCATCCAGCTTAAGCCAGGCCCAGCTCCAGCTACACTTGTTTAACAAGCAACGCCTCATTTTCACTCAATTCTCTCATTCTGAAAATTAACCACATACTGTAGAGGGAAAACGTTAGTTCACAGATAGTAGTTAGTTCGTTAACTAACTATAACTAGTTAACATTTCACCCAGATTGCCAGGGTCCAGTAAGCAACTAACGCGTTATAAGTTGAAGAACAGCAAGGAGTCGTATAACGTTACCAGTTAATACTATAGCGAATTGGTTAGGTTACTAACATTAGCTCATCTGATGTTGTAACGTTAGTTGTCTGACTTTAATAGCCAGCCAATTTTCACACCGTAAACTAAATTATTTGATCAGTTAAGTTGGCTAATGCTCAACAATTCTCTGGCTAGCTAACAGATAATTCTATCCAGCTAGCAAGATACTTAACAATGCTAACAATACTTGGTCCACCACACTTTCTCCCTCAATTAATCAATCAATCAAATGTATTTATAAAGCCCTTCTTACATCAGCTGATGTCACAAAGTGCTGTACAGAAACCCAGCCTAAAACCCCAAATATCAAGCAATGCAGGTGTAGAAGCACGGTGACTAGGAAAAACTCCCTAGAAAGGCCAAACCTAGGAAGAAATCTAGAGAGGAACCAGGCTATGAGGGGTGGCCGGTCCTCTTCTGGCTGTGCCGGGTGGCGATTATAACAGAACATGGCCAAGATGTTCAAATGTTCATAGATGACCAGCAGTGTCAACTAATAATAATCACACTGGTTGTAGAGGGTGCAACAGGTCAGCACCTCAGGAGTAAATGTCAGTTGGCTTTTCATAGCCGATCATTCAGAGTATTTCTTACCGCTCCTGCTGTCTCTAGAGAGTTGAAAACAGCAGGCCTGAGACAGGTAGCACGTCCGGTGAAGAGGTCAGGGTTCCATAGCCGCAGGCAGAACAGTTGAAACTGGAGCAGCAGCACGTCCAGGTGGACTGGGGACAGCAAGGAGTCATCAGGCCAGGTAGTCCTGAGGCATGGTCCTAGGGGTCAGGTCCTCAGAGAGAGAGAAAGAAAGAGAGAAAGAAAGAGAGAGAGAGCATACTTAAATGTATATACTCCATATATAACAGGCTGACCCTAGTCCCCCGACACAAACTACTGCAGCATAAATACGGGGGGCTGAGACAGGAGGGGTCGGGAGACACTGTGGCCCCATCCGACGATGCCCCCGGGCAGGGCCAAACAGGCAGGATATAACCCCACCCACTTTGCCAAAGCACAGCCCCCACACCAGTAGAGGGATATCTTCAACCACCAATTTACCATCCTGAGACAAGGCCGAGTATATCCCACAAAGATCCCCGCCATGTCACAACCCAAGGGGGGAGGCGCCAACCCAGACAGGAAGATCATGTCATTGACTCAACCCACTCAAGTGACGTACCCCTCCTAGGGACGGCATGGAAGAGCACCAGTAAGCCAGTGACTCAGCCCCTGTAATAGGGTTAGAGGCAGAGAATCCCAGTGGAGAGAGGGGAACCGGCCAGGCAGAGACAGCAAGGGTGGTTCGTTGCTCCAGTGCCTTTCCGTTCACCTTAACACTCCTGGGCCAGACTACACTCAATCATAGGACCTACTGAAGAGATGAGTCTTCAATAAAGACTTAAAGGTCCCTCACCTCAAACTTTCCAAATGCCAGTTGTTTTTCTGTTACAGCTCATGAAGTATGCTTCATCACCTTCTCACCCCCGTCTCCGTGGTAAGGCTTCTTACCTACCTCTTCGTTATCGTTCAGGGGACTAACAAATTGCGTTTCAAATCTCCCGCTGTCTTTCCAGAGCGCACGCTGATGCTGTAACTAACAAATTGGTTGTCTCTTCTCTCTTCAGTTGCGTGCTGCATTCTGTTATGTGAACGCTTTGGCTGAGCCTTGGATATCGCCAGTATTAATCCAGTATTAATCAACATACATACTGTACATCAACACACACGCACACACACGCACACGGGAAAGATCACACTCCACAAGCGATTGGTAGTTTAACCCTGGTGTGTGTGTGTGTGTGTGTGTGCGTGCGTGCGTGCTCAGGGCCGGCTCTAGCCTTTTGGGGGCCCTCAGCAAGATTTGGTTTTGGGGCCCCTCACCTCGAACATTTTGTGGCCTCCATTCTGACGGCAGAGAGAAACATTTACATTTGAATGTTCATTTCCTGCAATCTACACATTTTTCCATGGGGCGGAGTGAAATGTTAGCGATTTTATAACAAATTTCATGCAATTCTATAAATTCTGTCATGGGGTAAAGAGAACTGTTTGCCATTTTACACCTAATTTCCTACAATTCTATACATTTTGCCATGACTTATGCCATGTTAATATGATATCTGAGTGAGAATGAGTAACAAAATGGATTCGCTCATAATACCCGGTCGGTTTTCGGCCATGATTACTACAAGTTTAGATAGCTGGCTAGACTAACTACCAATCTAAAAATGACATGGCTAATTGAGTGACTGACATAACAAGAGTATGCACAATGCACAACCACTGATGTATACTGATGCACAACCACTATTCTTACTCTACTCAACTGCAGCGCATGCCTGTGTGACTGGTGCACCTTGTCTCTCTTTCCAGGCACAGGCTGCAGTGTGCATTATGCTGCCCGGGGTGATGAAGCTACTATCTAATTACAGTAATTAACTCGTTTCTTACTTGTTGTTTCTCTGACTGAAAAGTAATGTTACCGAAATCCCTCATTTGTTAATTGTGTCTTCCCTGTCATGCTCTTTTCACATGACACATGCATGCACCTGTGACTGACCAATAGGGTAGGGTCTGAATGTATGTACATCAATACATTGGTTACAACAACAGCGTTATACCGTTATAATGCCAAGGATATTAAAAATACATTTCCCAAGGGCTCGGGAGGGAAAGGGAAAGTCAGATGGGTGGAAGTCATTTGACTTAGCTGTTGAAACAACGGGAGACTCAACTGGCCATGCCAAGTGCAGAAGATGTGAGGCCTTTCTACGTTATGACAATAAGACAACAGGTTCTTCTTCTCTGCAGCGCCATTTTGCACAATACTGTGGCGTGACAGCCTCCTCCCCAGGCCAAGCATCTATGTCAGCTTTCATCAACAAAACATGAACTGTCTCAAAGAAAACAAAACAGGCAGTGTCAGTTTATGTTGCAAAGACGTCAGGCCATTCTATACCGTTGAAGGCCCAGGCTTTGAGGAGCTTGCCAGGAGCTTATATATGGGAGCCACTTATGGGAGGGTGGGTGACTCTCACAAAATTGGTATTACTCTTGGTGCATTTAGATATTTTTTTAAAGACAAAAATTGATAAAATACAATCTCACATTTTTGTCTATGTTAAATGAAACATCTTAACTGTCCAGATGTAATCATTTTTAAAACAAATCCAAGACCATCTCATTACCGTAACACAATGTGAACATTTTGCTATTTTTATTACAACAATATTTGATATGACATTCTGATTTTAAGTATGTTTTAATTTAATCAGTTCTCATTACAATAGTATTACACAGTTACGGCGATTATAATCTAAAATGAGTAAATGGGGTGTACGAGGACAATTATCCTTTTTTTGTGTTTTTTTACCCCCTTTTTCCTGATATCCAATTGGTAGTTAGTCTTGTCCCATCGCTGCAACTACCCTTCGGACATGGGAGAGGCAAAGATCGAGAGCCATGCTTCCTCCGAAACACGACCCTGCCAAGCGACACTGCTTCTTGACACACTGCTCGCTTAACCCGAAGCCACCAGCACCAATGTGTCGGAAGGAAACACCATCCAGCTGGCAACTGAGGTCAGCCAGCCCGCCACAAGGAGTCGCTAGAGCGCGATGGGACAAGGAAATCCTGGCCAAATCCTCCCCTAACCCAGACGACGCTGGGCCAATTGTGTGTCACCTCGTGTCTCCTGGTCACAGCCGGGGTTTGTAGTGATGCCTCAATCATTGTGATGCAGTGCCTTAGATCGCTGCGCCACTCGGGAGACCCCGACAATTATCAAATTTAAACATAATAAAAGAGAACTAACTAGCTTGTCATTTGTAGCCCTCTTTGATCTTCTCTTCTTAGTGATGCATTATGGGTCGAAAAATATATTTTAAAAAACTGTACAAAGAACTTGAAGAAATTTTACAGTAATGAAAAACACGTACTCGGACAAACGTTTTTTGTTTAAAATATAACTAGTTTGTAACATGAATACCCTGAAATGATGACTGTAATTGAATATGTACCACTTTAAAACAATATTTAATTGGTTTATGCTAGTTATTTCTTATAAATTAAATGCATATAAAGTCCTACAAAATTGACCCGGACACATTACAGTAACTAGATTGCTTTTTAAATAAAATGTTTACTCACAAAAATAAGATTTAAGCCCCAACAAGTTAAAGAGCCAGAAACCAAGCATAGTGAGATTTAATGAGATAGTAAATTATGAAATGTTTTTAGTGGCTATTTAACTGAATTCATCACAGACATGGTCTCAGTTGGTTTCTTAAGCATCACCCGGCTTGTCTGCCACCTCAGTTCTACTTTGCCACAACACCGTCTCTGCCAGGTACAAGAGCATGGCAGAGGACAAAAGAGGGTACATTGGGGATGACTATCAGAAGCTTAGTTATCTGACAACAACATGTCATTTAATTCCTGAAGAGTTCAAGTTAATTAGAAGAAACCTGACCATTGCTGTGTTTCCAGCTGAAGACTCAAAAACTAAGGAGAATATAAGGTGAGTGTTGGTGAAGCTGCTCATGACAAAGTTTGGCCTCGACGCTATGTCACTGAGCAGAATTGTTTGGGTGACTGACCAGGGCTCCAACATCTTTCCTGCCCTTCGGACATAGCAGAAGCTGTCAGGATCACGTTTTAAACATGGTGCACATTCTAAACAAGGCCTTGACATTGCTAAAACCCTTACCGCAGCAAAGTCCCTGGTCAGGTAGGCAACGTGCTTTCGGAAAGTATTCAGACCCCTTGACTTTTTTCACATTTTGTTACGTTACATCCTTATTCTAAAATGTATTAAGTTGTTTTTTTCCCTCTTCAATCTACACACAATACCCCATAATGACAAAGAAAAATAGTTTTTTAGAATGTTTGCAAATGTATTAAATATTACAGCCTTGAGTCTTCTTGGGTATGACGCTACAAGCGTGGCACATTTCTATTTGGGGAGTTTCTCCTATTCTTCTCTGCAGATCCTCTCAAGCTCTGGCAGGTTGGATGGGGAGCGTCGCTGCACAGTTGTTTTCAGGTCTTTCCACAGATGTTCAATCTGGTTCAAGTCCTGGCTCTGGCAGGGCCACTCAAGGACATTCCCGAAGCCACTCCTGTCTTGTCTTGGCTGTGTGCTTAGGGTTGTTGTCCTGTTGGAAGGTGAATCCTACAAAGGCGCCGGAGGAGATGGCTGATGTTTTACGGGCTCTTAAACAGATCTACTATTGTGTGTGTTTTTTGCCTTATTTGTAACTTATTTTGTACATAATGTTTCTTCCACCGTCTCCTATGACCGAAAATAACTTCTGGATATCAGGACAGCGATTACTTTACCATCAGATGTTTTCTTTACAGAGTCGAACGCAAAGGTTTTACTAAAGACACCAGACAAGGCCCAAATCCCCGTCATTCGCATGAAAAAGAGACAGAGATATTGGGGACGTAGGTCTGGGTGCCTTGTAAGGATCCGACGGTGAGTGAGTGATTCGCATTTACCATCAGTCCTATTAGCCAATATGCAATCATTGGATAATAAAATGGCTCCGATCAAGACTATCCTACCAACGGGACATTAAAAACTGTAATATGTTATGTTTCACCGAATCATGGCTGAACGACGACATGGATAACATACACTTGGCTGGGTTTTCAAGCCATCGGCAAGATACAAACAGCTACCTCCGGTAAGACAAGGGGTGGTAGCCTGTGTCTATTTGTAAATAACAGCTGGTGCACAAAATCTAATATTATTAAGGAAGTCTCGAGGTTTTGCTCGCCTGAGGTAGATTATCTCATGATAAGCTGTAGACCACACTATTTACCAAGAGAGTTTACCATCTATATTTTTCGTAGCACCACAAACAGATGCTGGCACTAAACGAGCCGTATAAGGCCATAAGCAAACAAGAAAGTCATCCAGAGGCTTTAATGCAGGGAAACTTAAATCAATTTTACCTCATTTCTACCAGCATGTTACATGTGCAATTAGAGGGAAAAAAACTCTATACCACCTTTACTCCACACACAGAGACACATACAAAGCTCTCCCTCGCCCTCCATTTGGCAGATCTGACCATAACTCTATCCTCCTGATTCCCGCTTACAAGCAAAAACTAAAGCAGGAAGTACCAGTAACTCGCTCAGTAAGGAAGTGGTCAGATGACACAGATGCTAAGCTACAGGACTGTTTTGCTAGCACAGACTGAAATATGTTTTGGGATTCTTCTGATAGCATTGAGGAGTACACCACATCAGTCACTGCTTTCATCAATAAGTGCATTGATGGCAACGTCCCCACAGTGACCGTACGTACATACCCCAACCAGAAGCCATGGATTACAGGCAACATCCGCACTGAGTTAAAGGCTAGAGCTGCCGCTTTCAAGGAGAAGGACTAACCCGGACGCTTATAAGAAATCCCGCTACGCCCTCCGACGAACCATCAAACAAGCAAAGCATCAATACAGGACTAAGAATGAATCATACTACTCCGGCTTCGACAGTCGTCGGATGTGGCAAGTCTTGCAAACTATTACGGACTATAAAGGGAAGCACAGCCGCCAGCTGCCCACTGACATGAGCCTACCAGACGAGCTAAATAACTTCTATGTTCGCTTCGAGGCAAGCAACACAAAAGTATGCATGAGAGCATCAGCTGTTCCGGACGACTGTGATCACGCTCTACGTAGTTGAATGTGTGTAAGATCTTTAAACAAGGTCGCAGGGCCAGACAGATTACCAGGACCTGTACTGCGAGCATGCGCTGACCAACTGGCAAGTGTCTTCACTGACATTTTCAACCTGTCCCTGACCGAGTCTGTACCAACATGTTTCAAGCAGACCACCATAGTCCCTGTGCCCAAGAACACCAAGGTAACCTGCCTAAATGACTACCGACCCGTAGCATTCACATCTGTAGCCATGAAGTGCTTTGAAAGGCTGGTCATGGCTCACATCTACACCATTATCCCAGAAACACTAGACCCAGTCCAATTTGCATACCGCCCCAACAGATCCACAGATGATGCAATCTCTATTGCACTCCACACAACCTTTTCCCACCTGGACAAAAGGAACACCTACGTGAGAACTCTATTCATTGACTACAGCTCAGCGTTCAACACCATAGTGCCATAGTGCCCTCAAAGCTCATCACTAAGCTAAGGACCCTGGGATTAAACACTTCCCTCTGCAACTGGATCCTGGACTTCCTGACGGGCCGCTCCCAGGTGGTAAGGGTAGGTAACAACACATCTGCCATGCTGATCATCTACACGGGGGCCCCTGAGGGGTGCGTGCTCAGTCCCCTCCCATACTCCCTGTTCACCCATGAATGGATGTCCAAACACGACTCCAACACCATCATTAAGTATGCTGACGACAACAGCGGTAGGCATGATCACCGATAACGACGAGACAGCCTATAGGGAGGAGGTCAGAGACACTGCCAGGATAACAACCTCTCTCTCAATGTGATCAAGACAAAGAATATGATTGTGGACTACAGGAAAATGAGGACTGAGCACGCCCCCATTCTCATCGACGGGGCTGTAGTGGAACAGGTTGAGAGCTTCATGTTCCTTGGTGTCCACATCACCAACAAACTATCATGGTCCAAACACACCAAGACAGTCGTGAAGAGGGCACGACAAAGCCTATTCCCCCTCAGGTGACTTGATTTGGCATTGATCCTCAGATCCTCAAAAAGGTTCTACAGCTGCACCATCGAGAGCATCCTGACTGGTTGCATCACCGCCTGGTATGGCAACTGCTCGGCCTCCGACCGCAAGGCACTACACAGAGGGTAGTGAGTACGGCCCAGTACATCACTGGGGCCCAAGCTTCCTGCGACCCAGGACCTCTATACCAGGCGGAGTCAGGGGAAGGCTCTAAAAATTACCATAGACTCCAGCCACCCTAGTCAATTATTTTTGCTACCGCACAGCAAGAGGTACCGGAGCGCCAAGTCTAGGTCCAAAAGGCTTCTAAACAGCTTCTTCCCCCAAGCCATGAGACTCCTGAACAGCTAATCAAATGGCTACCCGGACTATTTGCATTGTCCCCCCTCAATTACCTCGACTAACCTGTGCCCTCGCACATTGATTCTGTACCCGTACCCCCTGTATATACCCTCGTTACTGTTATTTTATTGTTAATCCTTAATTATTATATTTATTTTCTTTATTTTAGTAAATGCTTAACTTATTTTTCTTAAAACTGCGTTGTTGATTAAGGGCTTGTAAATAAGTATTTCACTTTTCGGCGCATGTGACAAATACAGTTTTATTTGATTTGAACCTTTGCCCCAGTCGGAGGTCCTGAGCACTCTGCAGCAGGTTTTCATCAAGGATCTCTCTGTACTTTTCTGCATTTATCTTTCCCTCGATCCTGACTAGTCTCCCAGTCCCTGCCGCTGAAAAACATCCCCACAGCATGATGCTGTCACCACCATGCTTCACCGTAGGGATGGTGCCAGGTTTCCTCCAGACATGATGCTTGGCATTCAGGCTAATGAGTTCAATCTTGGTTTCATAAGACCAGAGGATCTTCTTCCTCATGGTCTGAGAGTCCTTTAGGTGCCTTTTGGCAAATTCCAAGTGGGCATTCAGGTGCCTTTTACTGAGTAGTGGCTTCTGTCTGGCCTCTCTACCATAAAGGCCTGATTGGTGGAGTGCTGCAGAGATAGTTGTCCTTCTGAAAGTTTCATCTTAACAGAGGAACTCTGGAGCTCTGTCAGAGTGACCATCGGGTTCTTTGTCACCTCTCTGACCCCGATTGCTTAGTTTGGCCAGGCGGCCAGCTCTAGGAAGAGTCTTGGTGGTTCCAAACTTCTTTCATTTAAGAATGGTGGTGTCCACTGTGTTCTTCAATGCTGCATACATTTTTGGGTACCTTTTACCAGATCTGTGCCTCGACACAATCCTGTCTCAGAGCTCTACGGACAATTCCTTTGACCTCATGTCTTGGTTTTTGCTCTGATATGCACTGGCAACTGTGTGACCTTATATAGACAGGTGTGTCCAATCAATTGAATTCACCACACGTGTACTCCAATCAAGTTGTAGAAACATCTCAAGGTTGATCAATGGAAATTGGATGCACCTGAGATCAATTTAAAGTCTCCTAGCAAAGGGTCTGAAAACTTATGTAAATAAGGTATCTGTTTTTTTAAATAAATTGCAAACATTTCTAAAAATCTATTTTTGCTTTGTCATTATGGAGTATTGTGTGCAGATTGATGAGGAACATTGTTTTTCTCATAAATTTTAAAATAAAGCTGTAACGTAACAAAATATGGAAAAAGTCAAGGGGTCTGTATACTTTCAGAATACACTCTATATGATATTATATGTAAAAACAAAAAGAGAAATAAAGAATGCACCGTGTTATCCTAATTATTGTGCTAGGGATATATTTTTTATTTAACTTTTATTTAGTCAGGCGAAACCCATTGAGACCAGGGTCTCATTTTCAAAGGTGCCCTAAGCACAGTAATACAATAGTCCAAAATTATCACTCTAACAAAGATAGAAAAATATTTTTACAATTCAAGGTACAACTCATAACAATCTCTTCATTCAATCAAAACATCTGCAACTCTCATTCAACACACTAATACCAGAGTCTTAAACTGCCCTGGCGGCACCAGGGAATCAAGATGCAAGGAGATCTGCAGGCTATTTCAAGAATGGGAGGCATTAGAACTGAAAGTGGATCTACCTAGATCGGTCTGGACTATTTTAACCTCGAGAGTTAACCATCCCTGTGAACGGGTTTGGAGTATCATATTTGTTTATTTTAAACAGTGAAATTAGGTAGGTTGGAAGCTTTTTCAGAATAGCGTTGTAAACAAACAGGGAGTATTGAAGTTATGTACGGGACGTTAGTGAGGTCCAGCTGACCTTTTGATACAGGATGCAGTGATGAATATTAAACCTGTCACCTGTGATGAAGGGAAGTGCTATGGAGACTGCAGCCAAAGGTTTTAGAGTGGTGTCTGCTGCATTTTGCTAAAATGGTGTCACCATAGTCCAAAACTAGCAGGAAAGTTGACAAGATCTATTTCTAAAAAAAGACCACTTTAAATCATAGCTATTTAACTAGCTCTTCCGTATGTTTTTTAAACATTAGATCTTTATCAATCCAAACATCCAAATAATGTATTGTGAAATCTATTGTAAAATGTATTTTAATATTTACATGTTTTATTCAAATCAAATGTATTTATATAGCCCTTCTTACATCGGCTGATATTTCAAAGTGCTGTACAGAAACCCAGCCTAAAACCCCAAACAGCAAGCAATGCAGGTGTAGAAGCACGGTGGCTAGGAAAAACTCCCTAGAAAGGCCGAAACCTAGAGAGGAACCAGGCTATGAGGGGTGGCCATTCCTCTTCTGGCTGTGACGGGTGGAGATTATAACAGCACATGGCCAAGATGTTCAAATGTTCATAAATGACCAGCATGGTCAAATAATAATAATCATAGTAGTTGTCGAGGGTGCAACAAGTCAGTAACACAAGAGTAAGTGTCAGTTGGCTTTTTCATAGCCGATCTTTGAGAGCATCTCTACCGCTCCTGCTGTCTCTAGAGAGTTGAAAACAGCAGGTCTTATTATCATGTATATAACTGCCTTATTTTTTGCTGGACCCTAGGAAGAGTACAGCAGCTACTGGGGATTCATAATAAATACAAATACAAACAATGGACAAATCTAATAATTTATTATTGAAATAGTATGGGCGACCGAGAAAAACAAATTGGTACAATAATGCAGTCACTATGGTGTTGTGAGCATCCGGGTCTGGGCAGATAAGATCTAGTTGTTGTTCGTATGTGTTGTTCGAATGTTTGTATCTGGAGTATTAAAAAAAAGGTCAAATTAAATATTAGAAAAAAATAACTATGTAGAATAGGTTAGAATCTAGACCTACTGATAGCTAGATGTAGTTCTAACTAATAAATTATCTCTAGGCTAACAGTGATCACTAAAAAGTACATTTTCTGAAGAAAATGTGGTGTGCTTGCTAGCTTGTTTTAAAGTATGTATGGTTATGAAATAAGTTATAGTAGTGGTAGTGTCTGCATTAGCAATGGTGGTGACTGGTTATAGTTGAAAAGGTAGGTAGATGAAAAGATTGATTGGTTGGTTTATAGCTAACAGTACGCTTTAACTTGAAATGAAAACATTTTCTGACAACATTAGAGACATAATATCTGAAAATGTTGCTAGACTCTTACCCCAATACATGGATGAACTCTACTCCCTCTCTGTCATGGATGCCATGGTTGCCCTTAGTTTGAAGATGTAATCCGGAGACAGGTGTTTTATACAACTGCCATCTGTGGTCTCTTTTCAACTCCCTCCGCATTTGCAATCATACTCTGCTTCCTTGAAATGAAAACACCGTTTGGGTCTTTGCGTGTCGAAAACGATACACGTCACATAACACTATTTGACACATCAAATAAGCTTGTTTACCAATCAGGACCTGAATATGACTACATGTCACATAAGAATTTAACACGTTCATACATTTTTTATGTAGTTATTACACATTGATTACACTCACTCATATTTCATATGTCACAACGATTCACTGACACGTATGCTATGATGCTGGTAAAGTTTTGTCTCGCGCAACTGCAGCTGCCACACGAGCACAGACACACTTCCCCAAGCTCTGAACAGTGCTGGTCATATAGCTAGCTGATGGATGCAAACAATGTTCTTCCCCAAAATCATAGCAAAATGACAATCTGTTTCAGTAGTTATAGTTAGCTAGCTAGCTATCTAGCTAGGTGTCATTATCTAAAATACTCCTAATTTATAAGACAGTTCTTATTTGACTAATGGGGGTTGGACCCACTTATGTGAAGCTAGCCACAATTAAGGATTAGCCACAGTAGTGGAATTTGCGGTTCACCTTCAAAATAAAAGTCTCTCATTGAAAGTGATGCAAATGAATACAAATAGTGGAATCATGCCATAATGGAATAGATCATGCCAAATGAGGTTGGAATGTTCTTATATAAATTCAACAAAAATTAACAATCATTTGTTAATTTTACCAAAATCTGTTGAAAAAACACTGGATGTATTAGACTTTAGAATTGCATTTGGGGCATACTTATTTCACTGTACAAACGTACTTATGGATTGTGGATCAATGATATGGGGTATCAGTCTACCCTGTGACACCCAGAGAACATTAGCTTTGTAGCTCTTATTTCGGGACTCTGAAACCACTGTGAATTGAGGCAGATTTATTGTACCAGTCAACCTACTATGTGCATTGAACACTATTCCAGAGGAAAAACAATACAACGTAGATATTTTGGAGCTTGATACCGCTGAGGACTTTGGGAAAAAAGCACTTGGGTACCGAGTAGACTGATACCCCATTTAATTTATCCCCAATACTTAGGTAAGGCTGTACAGTGCAATATGAATGTCAATACACACAATAGGCTGACTGGGGAGGTAACAATGGTTCCAGAGAAGAAGGCTGGCATTTTACGTGTCCTCAACAGATTGTGTTTTTTGTTCGTTTCTTTGCGTTGTTTGTAACTTATTTTGTAACTTATTTTGTAGATAATGTTGCCGCTACCGTCTCTTATGACCGAAAATAACTTCTGGACATCAGGACTGCGATTACTCACCACGGACTGGCAGAATCCTTTTTGTCCTTTAACGAGTCTGATGAGCCCGACACGAATGATATACTGCTTTCTCGGGAACAGGCCCAGATCCCCGTGAAGAGGAGGTGGAGAAAAAGGGGCCAGAGGGCGGGCTGCCTTCTGAGAATTCGTAGGCGATCGAATAAACCCCCACTTCCTTCTATTCTGCTAGCAAACGTGCAATCTTTGGAGAATAAAATCGATGACCTACGTGGAAGATTAAACTACCAATGGGACATTCAAATCTGTAATATCTTATGCTTCACGGAGTCGTGGCTGAACGACGACACTATCAACATACAGCTGGCTGGTTATACGCTATACCGGCAGGATAGAACAACGGTGTCTGGTAAGACAAGGGGCGGCGGAATATGTATTTTTGTAAATAACAGCTGGTGCACGATATCTAAGGAAGTCTCGAGCTATTGCACATTGACTCTGTACCGGTACCCCCCTGTATATAGTCTTGCTATTGTTATTTTACTGCTGCTCTTTAATTACTTGTTACTATGTATTTCTGTTGGTTAGCGGCTCGTAAGTAAGCATTTCACTATAAGGTCTACACTTGTATTCGGTGCATGTGACTAATAAAATTTGATTTCCCACAGTCAAAGTCTCGCAATAAGAGCTACGATGCTAATATTTGCATAAACTCTTCACAGTTGTGCTCTGTGGGTGTCACCGAGTAGACTGACAGCCCATTTCATTGCTCCACATTCCAACACTGCAACCTTGTTTAACATGATCTAGCCTAAATATGGCATGATTCCACCAATTGTAACCTTCTTCATCACTTTCAAACGGGGTCTTTTATCTTAAAGGTGAAATGCAAATTCCACTATTGTGGCTAACCCTTATTGTGACTAGCTTCACAACACATAACCCAGTCCGGTCAAGCCATACTAGTCAGATGAAGCTAGCTGGCTGCTTCTAATGTTAGTTTTGGGCAACAGGGTTAAGTACCTGGCTAGCTAGTTATTTCAATAGGAGAACAACAAGTGGCTACCTAGCTAATACTTACTCACATGGATTCCTAAATCATTGCTAAGAATATTGAAAAAGTCTGCAGTTTCCACTGGTTATTGTTTTCAGGCTGGTTGCATTGATGCTAGCTAGGTACCAAGCTAAAGCTAGCTAGCTAATAACATCTGTATCAAAGATATTTGCAAACGTTTTTGATCCTGCTCAGTTGATCCTGATCTAATTTCAAATGCTCACACAGACGTATTGTCACGTCCTGGCCATATAAGGGTTAATTGGTATTGTAGTTTGGTCAGGACGTGGCAGAGGGTATTTGTTTTATGTGGTTCAGGGTGGTGTTTTGGTAAAAGGGTGTTTGATTTAGTATTTCCGGGTTTTTGGTTTATGGTCTATGTTTATGTATTTCTATGTGTAGTCTAGTAAGTGTGTTTCTATGGTTGGTTAATAGGGATTGGGATTCTCAATTGAAGGCAGGTGTTTTCCCTTTTGCCTTTGATTGAGAGTCCCATATATGAGGGTGTGTTTGTGTTTGTCACTTGTGGGAGATTGTTCTGAGTTTAGCCTTGTGCCTTGCCAGACTGTCTGTAGTTCGGTTTGTTGTTTTGGAGTGTTCGTTTTGATTTAATAAATGTTCAAAATGAACAACCGCATGCCTGCTGCGTTTTGGTCCTCCTTCACCGACGACAACCGTGACACGTATTCCCATTCGGTGGAACAAATAATGCATTATTATCAACGCTTGGCTTGGCTTGTATGTGCAAATTCAGCAAAAACAACATTCTATAATATAATTGTGTTATTTGACGTGTCAAATGAAAAGCTTATTTGACACGACAAATAGTGTCATTTTACGTGTATCTTTTTTGACACACAAAGACCCAAACAGCGTTCCATAGTGGATTGACTGCATTGTTTGAGTGGAATGTTGGCATATTGGCAGTTAATTAGAAAAATTAATGGAATCATTCCTTTAAATCTGTCTGGCTAGCTAGCTAACACATACAGTGCCAATAAATTCTTCACATTCATTGTTTTACACTATCACAGCAACATTGGCGAAAATCTGAAAACTACTTTGGAGGGGACAATTACATTACATTTTCTCAAGAGCAATTCCTGAGGGGGACACAGCCTACATTGTAATATGGTAAATGTATATTGAGGAACCAAAGAAATAAGGTGTTTGCCGTACTCCTAACTACCGGTACCCAAAACTACACAACTAATCACAACAGCAATACCATTGCCTTTAACAAATCTTAGTTCAGTCACCAGTTTAAGTTGAGAGTGGGGGTATCCATGGCATTTACCAATTATGTTCCTATTTTACAAGTCAAAAGAATGTAGAACCTTTCATAATGTTGCCAAACAAAGACTCAACAAACTTACCTGAGACTCCCTGTCTCTGTCAGTCTGTCCCTGCATATCTGTCCCCAACTCTGCTGTCTGTGTGCCATCTGTTGCCTGCTCTGCCTAATGACATCATTGTGAAACATTTCCATTAGAATTTCATTTCTTTCTTATGAACATTTTATCAACTAGTCTTTGAGATATTAGGCTACTAGGGTTCTTACTATGTGTTTTGGTGTACTGAAAAATACTCTGATGTCCGTCTTTTATTTTTCTGCCATTTTCCTACCTGGCTGGCTGGCTGGCTACACACACAGTGTGTAGGTTATTTACAGTAGGAGATGGGCTTCTATCATCTTCTATCATTCTATTTGGGCTTCGATCTAAAAGGTAGCTAGCAAATGTGAAACGGATTAAAATGACAAGAGTTGACAGCTGTATGAGTTCACAATTTACACAACATATGCTGCAACCTTTTGTAATGTTAATAGTTTGCAAAGCTAGCGAGCACCAATTTGCAAAGCTAGCGAGCACCAATTCCGTTTCAGTGTTGTTTGCTATAATCTTTGCTACCCGGGTTAAATAAAGGTGAAATAAAATAAATAAATAAAAGTTCACTTGCGACAATTTAGCTTTTGCAACGAGACCATTAAATATATTTAAGACAATGGTAGAAGAGAGTGTAGTTCTGTTCAGTTTGGATTTCAGTTTATCGCTAACCTTATCACAGGGACTTTGAAGCACTAACTTACATCATCTGCATGCTGATTCCATCTTTGACGACGCCACATAAATGGAATAGGTACCAGCTAGCTTAATAGTTAAAATTTGCACGCTAGCTCTGCATATTCAGCTAGTGTGTGTGCGCGATTGACTGGATTAACCTCACGTCAGTTACGTGCATTGAGTGCCTTTCAGACAGTAGATACGACCTCTCTGTTACCTAGCAAGCTAAGGAACTGGCAGTGGATCAAACCATTGTGAGGCAAAGGGTGGGGGGGTTGCAATCTTTTGAAACTTAAAAACGCGCTATTAAGTGTCTATAATCAGCACAATTGCTTTCATTGCGTATTATTAATATTATTTAAATTACATAGTTATGTTTCAGTGATATATTGGGGGGGACAAATCATATTTTTCCCAGGATGGGGGGGTCGTGTCCCCCCCGTCCCCCCCGGGATTTCCGCCCCTGCATAGCACTGACAAACCATGGTTGTCCAACTTCCTGACCAACATGGCTGACCTTTGGACCTACATAAGAAGGTTCATGTCAACTCTAGTATTCTAATTCCTAATTCTATGGTCTGACATCAGCAATAAAGGGTTCTACTGACCAGCTGAAAAGTAGGCTACATGCCCCCCTACTGGTCATCCAGGGGCGTTACTTACAGCCTTCTGCGGTTACACCTCCAACCCTGAAGTGGGCTAGAAATCTGTGCCTGTGATTCTTAAAGTAGTGATACAGCTTGTAGGGAATAGATATAACCTTAATGCTTTTGTTTTTCACAGGATCATAGCTATGTAAAATACAGTTGAGTCTCGCACAGTTCTTGTTCCATTTAGCTGTCTGTAGTGCAGCCAGTTTGTATCTATTTTCATCAACAGCAGCATTTCTCTTGTTCAATTGACCCTTTGCTAAGCCCCACCCCAGAATTTTACACAACCAATCACAGCACTCTATTGGATAGCAACCGTCTCCAACCAAGCTCGTGTCTGATATCCTCAGACAAGCTCTCTTTTCAATAGCATGGAAGCCAAAGAGGGCTATGGCAAAAACAGAGTTTTCATTCGAAAAATAATTGTTTAAATGGCTAAATAACTGAACAGTGCACCAGGGGTACTTGTGACTGTGATTCCTGAAATGCAGAGCCTGTTGGAGTATTTTTCAAATTCTATATTATACTTTTGTTAGATTGTTCACTAACTGGTTAGCTATCCATAGTGAAAATATCCTATAGGATTCCATTTTTTTTTTTAAACATAGAAAGATTTTGGAACCTATCCTATAGGATTTTATCTTATATGATTGCTTCCAAAATCTGATAGGATTTTTCTATTGGATTGTTGTATTGGAATCCAATTTTTTTTTTACCTCAGATTAGTGATATTAGTATAAACGTTTAAAGTAATCACAATGACGAAATCGATTGCTTAAACAGATAAATATCACTGGTTTTGTCATACAAGCCGGCGGTTTTGGGATTAAGAATTCTACTCTCATTTTCAAACTGAAATAGAGGGGAAAATTTGGGCCGCTCTCTGTATCAAAGTCGCTGGCCTCACAACAATACATGGATTTGAGATTCAAAATATCCCTCAAATAACAGCCAACACTTGTCACTGTTGATATCTTATTGCGGGTCATGATTCGTTGAAGTTAAATAACAAAGCAACTGATTTGTTTTCTATCCTGTTTCAGCAGCCTCACAAAACTTCTATTCGACATTTTATAATTTAGATGACTGTCTTCAACAAATTCTCTTCTAACCAGTGATATACAAATTATTCAGATTCACGGTGGCCTTTGAATAATGTTAGTTCAAACAGCACACACACGTTTGCCCCCGCTCTATTGATTTCAAATTGAGATCGATATCAGTGATAAACAAAATAGTGTTACGTTTACCTTTCTGCGTTGGCGACCCACGTGACTTGCAACAAAATACAACAATCCAAAATGCAGCTGGCTGTCTTCTTCAAGTTGTCCTCTAACCAGTGATATACTGTACATATTATTCCCAGATTTGGTGTGTTTTGTAGTAAGGTTAATTTGAACAGGACGTGCAACCCCACTCCCTTCTCTCGTTCTATTGCTTTCAATATGTGTTGTGTTTCTCTTTCTGTTTTGGCGACCCCCAAATCAAACTGCATCACTCCAAAATGTAGCTGGATGTCATCAGCAGGTTTTGCTCTAATGAGTGATGCAAACAATATTTCCGGTTTCCATGTGGTTTTTGAGTTGTTCATTTCAACAGTTTATACAACCTGATTTCACCCCCTTATCAATATTGTCAAACCCACAGTTGTTGGTGCATATGCAGTTTAAGGTGCGTGTTTAAAATAATACAAGTCATATGACTACTATTGTGGCACATGTATGTGTAGGTAATACATTTTTATGTTTATGTTTTCAATATATCACAAACTGTTCACTGATTATTGATTTGGACACTTCAAAACTGTGTTTTGACATTGGGCTATTTATCGAAAGTTATTGTCAACAGGAAGCAGCATCCTTTTCAACTGATGTTTTAGGGATATGAAATGGACTTTCAACATTATTTTCCAAAAGTAGTCTACATAATTAGGTAAAAACTGCTGAATGAGTCGAAAAACATTTGATTTATTTATTTTGATGATCTTCCAGAATTCATGAAAATGAACATTTGAAATTGTGTTTTTTTACATTGGATAAAGGTAGAGACTCAGAGCTAGAAAATGGTATATCACACACTACAGTTGAGGAACAATGGGAAAGAAAAGTCTGCTTTGAAAGTTGATTAACTTGTAACCTCACTTTTGAGAAAATGGCCCTTAAATGTTATGGTAAACCTACTGGAGAGCTCTTCTTTGTCTACACCCATTCAGCATCATTCAGACCCTCTTAAGCCTTAGCCCCACCCATCTCTTTAAGGATTCAAATGTTGTTGTTTTTTGTTTGTTTATTTCACCTTTATTTAACCAGGTAGGCTAGTTGAGAACAAGTTCTCATTTACAACTGCGACCTGGCCAAGGTGAAGCAAAGCAGTGTGACACAAACAACAACACAGAGTTACACATACAGTTGAAGTCAGAAGTCTACATACACTTAGGTTGGAGTCATTTAAAACTAGTTTTTCAACCACACTCCACAAATTTCTTGTTAACAAACTATAGTTTTGGCAAGTCGGTTAGGACATCTACGTTGTGCATGACACAAGTAATTTTTCCAGCAATTGTTTACAGACAGATTATTTAAATTTTTACATTTACATTTTAGTCATTTAGCAGACGCTCTTATCCAGAGCGTAGTGAGTGCATACATTTCATACCTTTTTTTTTTTTGTACTTCACTTATAATTCACTGTATCACAATTCCAGTGGGTCAGAAGTTTACATACACTAAATTGACTGTGCCTTTAAACAGCTTAGAAAATTCCAGAAAATGATGTCATGGCTTTAGAAGCTTCTGATAGGCTAATTGACATCATTTGAGTTAATTGGAGGTGTACCTGTGGATGTATTTCAAGGCCTACCTTCAAACTCAGTGCCTCTGCTTAACATCATGGGAAAATCAAAAGAAATCAGCCAAGACCTCAGAAAAAAAATTGTAGACCTCCACAAGTCTGGTTCATCTCTGGAAGCAATTTCCAAACCCTTGAAGGTACCACGTTCATCTTTACAAACAATAGTACGCAAGTATAAACACCATGGGACCACGCAGCCGTCATACCGCTCAGGAAGGAGATGCGTTCTGTCTCCTAAAGATGAAAGTACTTTGGTGCAAAAAGTACAAATCAATCCCAGAACAATAGCAAAGGACTTTGTGAAGATGCTGGACGAAACAGGTACAAAAGTATCTATATCCACAGTAAAACGAGTCCTATATCGACATAACCTGAAAGGCCGCTCAGCAAAGAAGAAACTACTGCTCCAAAACCGCCATAAAAAAGCCAGACTACGGTTTGCAACTGCACATGGGGACAAAGATCAAACTTTTTGTAGAAATGTCCTTTGGTCTGATGAAACAAAAATGGAACTGTTTGGCCATAATGACCATTGTTATGTTTTGAGGAAAAAGGGGAAGCTTGCAAGCCGAAGAACACCATTTCAACCATGAAGCAATTTGTAAGTCGCTCTGGATAAGAGCGTCTGCTAAATAACGTAAATGTAAATGTAAGCATGGGGGTGGCAGCATCATGTTGTGGGGGGGCTTTTCTGCAGGAGGGACTGGTGGTGCACTTCACAAAATAGATGGCATCATGAGGAAAGAAAATTATGTGGATATATTGAAGCGACATCTCAAGACATCAGTCAGGAAGTTAAAGCTTGGTCGCAAACGGGTCTTCCAAATGGACAATGACCCCAAGCATACTTCCAAAGTTGTGGCAAACTGCCTTAAGGACAACAAAGTCAAGGTATTGAAGTCACCATCACAAAGCCCTGACCTCAATCCCATAGAAAATTTGTGGGCAGAACTGAAAAAGTGTGTGCGAGCAAGGAGGCCTACAAACCTGACTCAGTTACACCAGCTCTGTCAGGAGGAATGGGCCAAAATTCACCCAACTTATTGTGGGAAGCTTGTGGAAGGCTACCCAAAATGTTTGACCCAAGTTAACAATTTAAAGGCAATTCTACCAAATACTAATTGAGTGTATGTAAACTTTTGACCCACTGGGAATGTGATCAAAGAAATAAAAGCTGAAATAAATAATTCTCTCTACTATTATTTTGACATTTCACATTCTTAAAACAAAGTGGTGATCCTAAGACAGGGAATTTTTACTAGAATTCAATGTCAGGAATTGTGAAAACTGAGTTTAAATGTGTTTGGCTAAGGTGTATGTAAACATCCGACTTCAACTGTAGAATAAACAAACATACAGTCAATAACACAATATAAAAAAAGTGTATGTACAGTGTGTGCAAATGAGGTAAGATAAGGGAGGTAAGGCAATAGATAGGCCATAGTGGCGAAATAATTACAATTTATCAATTGAAACACTGGAGTGATAGATGTGCAGAAGATGAATGTGCAAGTAGAGATACTGGGGTGCAAAGCAGCAACAAAAAAAATAACAGTGTGGGGATGAGGTAGTTGGATGGACTATTTACAGATGGGCTATGTACAGGTGCAGTGATCTGTCAGCTGCTCTGACAGCTGGTGCTTAAAGTTAGTGAGGGAGATATGAGTCTCTGGCTTCAGTGATTTTTGCAATTCATTCCAGTCATTGGCAGCAGAGAACTGGAAGGAAAGGCGGCCAAATGAGGAATTGGCTTTGGGGGTGACCAGTGAAATATACCTGCTGGAGTGCCTGCTATAGGTGGGTGCTGCTATGGTGACCAGTGAGCTGAGATAAGGCGGGGCTTTACCTAGCAAAGTCTTATAGATGACCTGGAGCCAGTGGGTTTTGCGACGAATAAGAAGTGAGGGCCAGCCAACGAGAGGGTGGTATATGGGACTTCGGTGACAAAACGGATGGCACTGTGTTAGACTGCATCCAATTTGCTGAGTAGAGTGTTGGAGGCTATTTTGTAAATGACATCGCCGAAGTCAAGGATCGGCAGGATAGTCAGTTTTACGAGGGTATGTTTGGCAGCATGAGTGAAGGATACTTTGTTGCGAAATAGGAAGCCGATTCTAGATTTAATTTTGGATTGGAGAGCTTAATGTGAGTTTGGAAGGAGAGTTTACTGTCTAACCAGACACCGTCCAGAACCTTCCAGAGTAGTGATGCTGGATGGCGGGCAGGTGCGGGCAGTGATCAGTTGAAGAGCATGCATTTAGTTTTATTTGCATTTAAGAGCAGTTGGAGGCTACGGAAGGAGAGTTGTATGGCATTAAAGCTTGTTTGGAGGTTAGTTAACCTCTTGAGGATATCCTACCACAGGGGGCGCCACAGCGCATTTTGGAAAAAATGTGTTCCCATTTTCAACGGCCTACTAATCAAACTCGGAAGCTAGGACATGCATATACTTATTTTATATGGATAGAAAACACCCTAAAGTTTCTAAAACTGTTTGAATGGTGTCTGTGAGTATAACAGAACTCATATGGCAGTCAAAACCCCGAGACCGATTGAAACAGGAAGTGGGATTCTGAATTGTGGACTCGACTTCACAGCCTTGCCTGTAATTCACAACGTGAAAAATTGATCATTGAGCACTTTCTAGTGCTTCCACTAGATGTCCCCAGTCTTTACAAAGTGTTTTGAGGCTTCTACTGTCGAAACTCAGTGAAGGAGACGATGTGGCAATTGGTCACAGTAGGAGGGCCATCAGCATTGTGACGTCGGCGGCCGTGTCTGCCCCCACCTTTGGAAACGTTTTGAAACACAATGAAATCGTCCCACTCGAATCTTATTGGCTCTCTTGTTGAAACAGGCCCTGAAGATTAATGTTATACAACGTTTGACATGTTTGAACGAACCTAAAGGAGGGAAAAAAGTTATTAAGCCAAGTCCCGCGCACGGATCAGCATTTGGATACAGCCTTCGGACGCGCTAACAACAGCAAGCTAATGGAACATAAAGGATGGACTTTTTCGACCGAAAATACATTTGTCGTGGACCTGGGATTCCTGGAAGTGCTTTCTGATGAAGACAACTAAAGGTGAGGGATTATTGACAATATTATACAAGATCAGATGTGATGTGCGATTGTTCCAAGATGGCGACGAGCTAGGTTTTCTAGCTCATTTTCTGAGTATCGCATCCCCTTTTATCTCAAAGTGTGATTACCCTGTAAAGTTAATTTAAAATCTGTTATGACGGGTGTTTTCAAGAGATATTCATCTATAAATCTTAGATTGACAATATAAAATAAAAAAATCGTTTTCGAATAGTAATTAATGAAATTGTAGCACTGTTTCCCGGGACGCATTTTATGGGAAAATAGTTAGTCAACGTCAGGTGCCGATGTAAAATGCTGTTTTTATATAGAAATATGACCTTTATTGAACAAAAGAATGCATGCTGTGTGTAACATGATGTCCTAGGTGTGTCATCTGATGAAGTTTGTAAAAGGTTAGTGCTGCATTTAGCTGTTTTTTGGTTATATGTGATGCATGTGCTTGGTCGGAAAATTCAAATGATGCTACTTTTACCATGTACTCCTCTAACATAATCTAATGTTGTACTTTTCCTGTAAAACCTTTTTGAAATCGGACGAGGGTCAATTCAAGAGAGGTGTATCTATAAAACGATATGAGAATTTCGTTATGCTAATGTCGCTAGGAGTTTTTCGCTGGAAAATGATCCCGCTAACGGGATGAGACGCTCAAGATTAACACAGTTTCCAAAGAAGGGCCAGAAGTATACAGAATGGTGTCGTCTGCGTAGAGGTGGATCAGAGAATCACCAGCAGCAAGAGTGACATCATTGATGTATACAGAGAAAAGAGTCGTCCCGAGAATTGAACCCTGTGGCACCCCCATAGACTGCCAGAGGTCCGGACAACAGGCCCTCTGATTTGACACGCTGAACTCTGTCTGAGAAGTAGTTGGTGAACCAGGCGAGGCAGTCATTTGAGAAACCAAGGCTGTTGAGTGTGCCGATAAGAATGTGGTGATTGACAGCCTTGGCCAGGTTGATGAATACAGCTGCACAGTATTGTCTCTTATTGTCTCTTAGTATTGTCTCTTATCGATGGCGGTTATGATATCGTTTAGGACCTTCAGCGTGGCTGAGGTGCACCCATGACCAGCTTGGAAACCAGATTGCATAGCGGAGAATGGTTTGACTTACCTATAATAAGGCACATACAGTATATTTAGCAATAACAAAGATAAACATTTCTCATCTGCTATAAGAACAGTTAGTAAAAATGAGATTCAAATTGCTACAATTTATCTAGCTAGCTAGACATGCAAAATGTGGCTAACAGTAGTTTCTTAGCTAGCATAAAAATGAGTGCATAAAATGCACAATGATGAAAAATTGACAACTTCGTCAGGAGACATAAGGAAATAAATACTGTACTCACAGTTATTGCATTCATGCACAGTGAAGGATAAAACAGTTAGAATGATAATGTTAGAAAGCCAGAGATTCTAAGCGCAGCCACAGGCGGCGAGCTGAACTTGTTATTTAACACCGCAAGCCTATGCTAGCTGTGACGTCATCAGTCACTCAGGTTTTCTTAAGAAAAATACGATTCTGATTAGGGTGACAAAATCCTACAAGACTTATCAAAAACATATAGGATCCAATCAGATTACTTTTGATTTCCAATAGGAAAAAAACTAGTTCAATAGGATTCCAATAGGATTCTGATACAGTTGACACAATATCCTATAGGACTGCAAGAATCCTATAGGATCACTTTTTATTTCCAATAGGAAAAAAGTAGTCCAATAGGATTTTGATATAGGATTTCAATAGAAAAATCATAAATCCTATAGAATATTTTGACACATTTGCCCCTCCCAACAACTGGAATAGGCACATTCAAACAGAAGTGGAGATTTTAAATTTCCGAAATGTCAATTTTCAAAAATATTGCATGCTAGTGATGCTAGCACAGTAAATTAGCTTACTCGCTTCTGAAGAGGAATAGTAATGGTGGTTGTTTTTGAAAAATCTACTCACAGCCAATAAAATGCTTTCACTGGCAGCTGCTGGCAATCTGCACTCCATTCATATGTATTAGAAAAGTTTCCAATATGAACTTCCTCAGGCTTTCGAACTTCACATTTACAACCACTGCTTTCCCTCCCTCCCTACCTTCTCTCCTCCTCCCCCTCTCTTTGTTGATTATGTACAGCAGTGGTTATCAACCGGTCGATTGCAGTCGACTGTTCAATCTACCGTAAATTCCGGACTATAAGCCGCAACTTTTTTCCCAGGCTTTGAACCTCGCGGCTTAAACAATGACGCGGCTAATATATGGATTTTTCCCACTTTCAATTTATTTTCTCCAAAAAAACACATTCTGTGACGTGCTCAGTTTTTTGGCGGCATGAAGCTTTCATTAGACCAATGAAATTGCCGAACGGGTTAAGGTCAAGCAACTTTTTTGTTTACTGTTTAGATTAAATCGAGCGCTCTCAAACTTCCCATCATTCTGATTACGGTAGTCATTTTGTCACCCTCATCATGGCAAAGACACGGAGAAATGCATATGATGCAGCTTTCAAGTTCAAGGCGATTGATCTGGCTGTTGGAAAAGGAAATAGAGCTGCTGCACGGGAGCTTTGTCTTAATGAGTAGATGATAAGACGTTGGAAACAGCAGCGTGAGGAATTGACTCAGTGCAAAAAGACAACTAAAGCTTACTGCTAATTTTTTATTTTTTGTTACAAGCCGTGTTTCGTTAAAGCCTATTTATTTTTGTTACAAGCCGTGTTTCGTTAAAGCCTATTTATTTTTGTTAAAAGCCGTGTTTTGTTAAAGCATGTGTAAAGTGAATTTGTTTCAATGTACCGGTAGGCACCTGCAGCTTATAGACATGTGCAGCTTATTTATGTTCAAAATAATATATTTTTTTAAATTCAGTGGGTGCGGCTTATATTCAGGTGCGCTTAATAGTCCGGAAATTACGGTACAAGGCATTCCAAGTCGATCGCCTAACATTTCTGTAGAAAAGCCGATAAAGCCTTGCACCACTATTTATTTTAAATTCAAGTGTTTTGCTGGCCATTTGGATAGCTCAAATCACTGTGCCTGCAGCTTCTACGACCCCACAGCCACGTTTGATACTATGTGAGATTTCATAACTTTTCTCTATATTTAGCCTGTTCTCTATATTTAGCCTGTAGCCCCTCTCTCTCTCACCATACCACTGGCATTCCCAAATCAGAGCAGGGAGAGACAGCACTGCCATTCAGAGGAGAGACTGCGTGGGTGTGCACTTGTATAGCCTACATGTATAGGAGGTGCCATTTAGCAGACACTGTTATCCAGAGCGAGTTACAGGAGCAATTAGGTTTAAGTGCCTTGCTCAAGGGCACATTGACAGATTTTTCACCTCGTCGGCTCGGGGATTCAAAACAGCGAACTTTCGGTTACTGGCCCAACGCTCTTAACCACTATGCTACTTGCGGCATGTATTAGTATGTGCAGCATGATTGGTGTGTATGTGGCCTGTATGTGGGTGTAGTAGGTCTGTGTATGTTTATAGGAGGTTTGTGTGTATAAGAAGATAGTGTGTGTGGAGAAGGTGGTGTGTAGGCAGTAAGTGTGTGTGTGTGTGTGTGTGTGTGCGCACATGTGTGCAGGAAGTTAGTCTTCACTCCATCCTGTCAGTCAGTCAGTTGGTGAACTTTAACCACACGCTGCCCTCCCTGTGGTTGTCATGGAAGGCGGTGGCGAGTTGGTGATTCGGTTACCGGGGCGATCCCATTCCCCGGACAACAACGGCAACAGTAACTTTGGGTTAGGCGAGTTTGGCCAGACAATGGTGTTAAGGCACAAAGAGGTTCACCACTTCTTCTTGGCCCCCTTCAGGGAGCAGCCGATCTACAGCACGCGGGCCCATGCGTTCCAGATTGACCCCAATACCAAGAAGAACTGGGTGCCCACCAGTAAACATGCTGTCACCGTGTCCTACTTCTATGACAGCACCCGCAACGTTTACCGCATCATCAGCCTCGACGGCACCAAGGTAAAGGCTACTTATAGTGCTTATAACACGTATAACTCCTGATATACTGAAACTCCTGTTATGCCTCTATGCTATGGCCACTTGCAGGTATTTTTTTCTAACACTGTGCAGGTCTTTATGGACATTGTTAGAAGTTCCTTTTGGTTGGTTGAGTACAACATAGGAGCTGCACTGTGATATTGCAAAAGCAGTAGGTTTTTCACCTGCTACACTGGAAGCATAACTTTTGTCCAGCATGGGCAGTGTGAGCTACTTCAAGTGTTCTCAATTGTGAGCTGCATGTCGAAATCTTGAAAATAGAACCAGAGTGTAAGTTTACGCTGTGCAGCACGAGCATCTTGCAGAACCGCACTGCTTACACCCAGGTTTCATTGAATTGGAGCGTCTCACACTCTGCAAAAGTTAAGTTTCTAGTGTAGCAGGCCAGTAAGTTACATGTGAGACAAGTATCTTTAAAAAGCATAGTAGAAGGGTCATTACTTTTTGTAGGCTGTAGCTCTAAAAATTATTTGGTTCATTGGAAAGCTCTAAAAAAATTCTGAAGACATTAGACACAAGGTGACTGCACCATCATCCAATGCCAAGGGAAAGATAACTAGCACCATTTTAACACATCCAGTTTTGTGGGTTTGTCTAGTGTTAATGGACAATCTAATATACAAACATGTCAGTGGGTGGACAGCATAGCTAACACTGGCATGATTCAGCCGAGTGCCAGAATCTAGAATGTGTTTTATTCAGCTCATGTGTCAGACAGAGCCAGGAGTGCCCTAATAGGTGTGCGTGAATGTCTTACTGTGTGATAGGGACAGGGTCCATTTTAGGTCTGGACTTGAGTCCACTCTCCTCTCTGGGTATTTTAGTCTTGTGGGTTTGATTTGTTGTAATTTGATCTAATGTGTGTGTTTGCTCCTGTAGGCAATAATCAACAGCACCATCAGCCCCAACATGACCTTCACCAAGACGTCTCAGAAGTTTGGCCAGTGGGCCGACAGCAGAGCTAACACCGTTTATGGCTTGGGCTTCTCTACTGAACACCACCTGACCAAGGTACACACACACGCATCCCTTAAAAGTGGTTCCCCCTGCGTTTTCTCTCTCTCTCTTCTTTACTGTTCTTTCTTTCTTCTCGCCGGGTAACTCTTCCACTTTTAGCCCTAATGAGGCACTATGTGTGTGTTTCAGTGTATGTGGGCGGGTGCTTCTTTCCTCTGCAGTATGATTAAGCTATGTCGTGAGCCGGGGGAGGCACACAGCAGCCCTACTCTCAGACAAGACGCATATGCATACATGCACCCACACCCACACATACTCACGCACCCATATGCACACGCACCAGTTGTAAATGAGAACTTGTTCTCAACTGGCCTACCTGGTTAAATAAAGGTGAAATAAATAAAAAAACACATGCACCCACTCACCCACACACACACACACATACGCACGCACCCACACACACGTGCGCACACACACACACTCGCACCCACGCACATGCGCACGCACCCACACACACATCCACACACACAGAAAGAATAAGCAGATTAATCATTAAGGTCTTAATTTCATGATTAGGGATTTTAACATTTGGTATAGATTCTCAATCAATATTCCACTAGTAATCCAGTAGTCTAATGAACCCTCTGAGCACACACTGGTTGTATCAACGTTGTTTCCATGTAATTTCTATGAAATTAAATTGAGCCAGGTGGTAAGGGTAGGTAACAACACATCTATCACGCTGATCTTCAACACGGCGGCCCCTCAGGGGTGCGTGCTCAGTCCCCTTCTGCACTACCTGTTCACTCATGACTGCACGGCCAGGCACGACTCCAGCACAATCATTAAGTTTACAGATTACATAACAGTGTTAGGCCTGATCACCGACTACGACGAGACAGCCTATAGGGAGGAGGTCAGAGTCCTGGTTGTGTTGTGCCAGGACAACAACCTCTCCCTCAGCGTGATCAACACAAAGGAGATGATTGTGGACTACAGGAAAAGGAGGACCGAGCACGCCCCCATTCTCATCGACTTGGCTATAGTGGAGCAGGTTGAGAGCTTCAAGTTCCTTGGTGTCCACATCACCAGCAAATTAACATGGTCCAAGCACACCAAGACAATCGTGAAAAGGGCACGACAAAACCTATTCCCCCTCAGGAGACATGGCATGGGTCCTCAGATCCTCAAATGGTTCTACAGCTGCACCATCAAGAGCATCCTGACGGGTTGCATCACTGCCTGGTATGGCAACTGCTCGGCCTCCGACTGTAAGGCACTACAGAGAGTAGTGCGTACAGCCCAGTACATCACTGGGGCCAAGCTTCCTGCCATCCAGGACCTCTATACCAGGCGGTGTCAGAGGAAGGCCCAAAAAAATTGTCAAAGACTCCAGCCACCTAGTCATAGACTGTTCTCTCTGCTACCGCACAGCAAGCGGTACCGGAGCAGCAAGTCTAGGTCCAAGAGGCTTCTAAACAGCTTCTAACCCCAAGCCATAAGACTCCTGAACATCTAATCAAATAACTACCAGACTATTTGCATAGACACTAAACAGGAGACAACTACCCACAATTCCCATTACCAAAACACCCCAAAACATAGGACCTTCAATCTGAGGCAACGAGGAACAGCTGCCTCCAATTGAAAGCCAAATCAATAAACTAAACATAGAACTAGAAAGACTAGACTAGAACATAGAAATATACTAACATAGAATATAAACCAAAACCCCAGAACACTCTAATCAAACACCCCTCTACAAAACACATAGCCCAACAAACCCCGAAACACTCTAAACAAATACCCCCTGCCACGTCCTGACCAAACTAATATAACAAATAACCCCTTTACTGGTCAGGATGTGACAGTACCCCCCCCCCCCCCAAAGATGCAGACCCCGGATGCACCTCACACAAAAAACACAAAAATACCCCCCCCACCAAAAAATTATCCCAACTAAATGGAGGGAAGGGAGGGTGGCCACCGTCACCGACGGTTCTTGTGCTACACCCCCCCCTCCCCATCCCACCTACTATGGAGGTGGCTCAGGCTCCGGCCTTACTCCCCAACCTAACCTGTCCACCCCCGCTAAATATTTATTAATTGTTACCCTTCCCGAAGTCTCTGGGCTATGGCGCATCGCTGAAGACCTCGGGCTGATGTGCGTTGCTGGAGACCTCGGACTGTAGGGCGACTCTGGCTGCGCCGATTCCGGACTGTAGGGCGACTCTCGCTGCGCCGGTTCCTGACTGTGGGCTGTCTCGGTTCCTGACTGTGGGGCGTCTCTCTCGGTTCCTGACTGTGGGCCGTCTCTCTCGGTTCCTGACTGTGGGCCGTCTCTCTCGGTTCCTGACTGTGGGCCGTCTCTCTCTAAAACGAGTTTTAATGACTCCAACCCAACTGTATGTAAACTTCCGACTTCAACTGTATATACTTATCATACCAGTTATCAATTAATAATTTCCTCATATCAGTCGTAGACTCTGTAAATCTGCACAAACCCAGGTCTCACTGATCATTCCATACCACACAAATTGATTTCATTATTTATTTACTAACAAGCTAAATGATAACATAAGATACACATACACGCACACGGTATAGGTTATTGATTAGGAACTTAATGCGATGACAACAGGTCCCTAGCGATTCAACACAATATAACGTGTTACACAAGATGGAGATTTAAAGAGAGACAGACAGAGTGAGAGAGAAAGAGAAACACTTTACTTTAGCCCTAATACCTTGCCCCGAACTGCCGATCGTATGGGTAAGAAGTGTAATGCATGTATTTACATGTTGAAGGTCTTCGTTGGGTTTCTCTGTTTGGCCCAGGCCTTCGTGGGCCGAGTTCCACTTAGTGAGAGAGGTTCGGCTTTGTTCTTAGGATGGCCATCTCCTTCGTTCTCTGGTGTAAATCTCTGATTAGATACAGTACTTAGAACAGCTACTCAACCGTGGCATTGATTGTTAAGAGGTTCCTTTGTCTTCTTCAATCTCGTGTTGCATTTTGGTGTCGTGACTAATCGTAGACCTTCTAGTCTGATATGTTCATTCTTAACTCAAATGCTTTATAACCTTGAGTAGAAAGGGGGCATTTCCGTCTTGCTAACACGCTCCCTGTGTTCCCTGGGGCGTAGCTAGTTACTAGGCAATGTATCAGAATTTACTAGGATCCCGTTGGATAACTAAAATCACAGTCTTATCGTCCCAAAAACATTCTCTTTAATCTGGATATTTTCTGCACAACGTAAAGTATGTCAACATGAGATACACATTATGAAAACCCTTCAAGTTACATTGTTTTTGTTATAATGTCTTCATTTAACTTTTAATGACATCACAAAATAGACATTAATCTTCAACATTCCATCTCTTATCATTACCAAAATTCGGAGGATGAAATAATTGTCCCTGTGTCCATTGTTGGATGTTGTAGTTTTGAGCGGTAAACACTTCATAAGGCAGACAAACATTCCAATCACCCATACTATAGACCAGAAAGGAGTCTGCTGACTTACAAATTAGGTGTCATAACACCCCCACATCAATCCCTCTTCCCCCTGCGGGAGAGAGAGAGCTCTGTAGAGCTGATCCACTGTAACCTGATCCTTTGGATCCTCACAAGAGAGTCATGACACAATGTATGACAAAGCTGTAAGTCACATTGGATCAAAGTGTGACAGAGAACAGCTGGTGACATAATATAAATTAAGCCCCTCCCACAAGGGAGAGAGGGGAAGAGCGAAGCGAGAAAGAGGAGTTTACCCAGTTTGTCTGTGTTTATTTATGTTTCTAATGTTCCTATGATGTTACTATGTCTCTATGCACATGCCTGTGTCCGCGCACTCGCATGGGTTTTACTGTAATGGTTACTGTGCCACTCTCTGGTTGACCTACATCGCTTACATTTCTACTGAGGCATTATGGGTAGGGGCCTCCATTCCATAGCCCAAATGTTGGACGTCAAATCAAATGCCTCCCATTTGGTCGCTGTTGACAACCTCCTCTACCCTCTTAATACTAACATACTAGTGTGTTTTTTTTGTGTGTGCACAGGTGTACCCTAAAGTGACAAATATTTTGTATTAGAACTAGAAATTGACGTTCTAGCTCTCTGAGTATGTGACCAGTCTGTCTCTCTCTCCAGTTTGCAGAGAAGTTTGCAGAGTATAAGGAGGCAGCTCGTCAGGCCAAGGGTAAAAGTCAAGATGGAAAGATGGAACTAGCGACCTCTCCCTCTCAGGTACTCACCACTAAAAACACAGCCACTGCTCCCTCTTAGGTACTCACACTAAAAACGCAGCCACTGCTCTCTCTTACAGCAGGCACTCACACCAAAAACACAGCCACTGCTCCCTCTTAGGTACTCACACTAAAAAAGTCACAACACTCTCCTGTGGTACTTCATAAGTTAACAGCTGGAAAAAAAGAATACCATGCAACAAACATATGAACTTGGAAATCCCTGCATTTGTTAGATTATTGTGTTTTCGCTGCATATTTAATTGTCCTCCTTTGAACAGAAATGGAAGAAATTAGGTTGTTTTTAAGGTTCAATCCCCAGAGTCCCACCACTTCAAAAACCAGCTAAACACCCTCTCTAGTCCAGGGAAACCCTGCTAGTTTACTACACATTGCATCAGTTTACATCACATCATTACATACACAGAAAACAGGATGCTGATGAACGGTTCCTCCATCCGGTTCCTCCATCCAAAAATGATTTGATGCTGCACTAAATATGTCGTCACAATGGAAATGGACATTTTTGCACATGTAGAAGTCTGAGAACAACATTGAGAGTATGATAAGCATAAATTAACCCAACCTTCTTCAATAAGGCCACTTATAAATGTAGATTATGAAATTATACTTTCAATGGGAATGTCTTGAAAGTAATTTCCTACGGTGATTATGTCTCAGTTATCCCTTTCCATCAGGCCTAAGTGGTGCATGGTTTGAGTGTGTACAATGGCCAGTTTATAACCCCTTAATTGTTTTGTTTCATGTAATTAAAGTGTGTAAATGTTTAGTTTGGTCACATTGGTTTAATTGTTTGGGAAATAAAGATAAACGTTTATCTGCAATTTCTCTGAGCTACAATAAGCTTTGGCAGGCAGAACAGCTCAGTAATGTCCTCTTGGTAATACAGAGCTAGGAGCTTATCACCAGATTCTCCTATCAGTCTCTCTCTATTTGTTTTTCTTTCCTTCTTTCTTTCCAATTTTCTCTCTCTCATGCCGAACAGAGGAAGAAGATGACTGCTGAATCTCCTCATGAAAAAATTACTTGCTTGCTCTTTGCTAGATAAATCCAGAATCACTGTTCAGCACTTTCAGACTAATGGGTTTATAAGAAGCACTGTAAACAATTCTATAATTATATGTTGATTGATTGCTTGTCCTGTATGTAGGAGTCGCCAGCAGGTGAACTCTCTTCACCTCTGACTCCTGTGACTCCTCCCGCCATGGACAACATCAATGGGACAGATGACCCCTGTGACACCACACCCGAGCCCCGTCCTGAACCGTCTCAGAACGCACTGGCCTTCACACACAGGTAACACACACAGGGGTGTTAATAGGGGGTTGTGCTGTGCGTGTGTGTGTTTGTGTGTGTGGGTGTATACACTGAGTTTACGAAACGCTTGCAATGTCAAAATGGCTGAATACAACAGGTATGGACCTTAGAGTGAAATGCTTACTTAAATGCCCTTAACTAACAATGCAGTTTTAAGAAAAATAAGAGTTAAGATTATTATTATTTTTTAAATAAGACAAATCGAAAATAACAAATAATTAAGGACCAACAATAAAATAACAGTAGTGAGGCTATATTCAGGTGGTAATGGTACAGAGTCAATGTGCGGGGGCACCGGTTAGCCAAGGTAATTGAGGTAATATGTACATGTAGGTAGTGACTATGCATGGGGGTAGAAGCTGTTAAGAAGCCGTTTGGACCTAGACTTGGTTCTCCTGTACCGCTTGTCGTGCCGTAGCAGAAAGAACAGTCTATGACTAGGGTGGCTGGAGTCTTTGGCAATTTTTTGGGCCTTCCTCTGACACCGCCTGGTATAGAGCTCCTGGGTGGTAGAAAGCTTGGCCTCAGTGATGTACTGGGCCGTACGCACTACCCTCTGTAGTGCCTTGCGGTCAGAGGCTGAGCAGTTGCCATACCAGGCGGTGATGTAACCAGTCAGGATGCTCACAATGGTGCAGCTGTAGAACCTTTTGAGGATCTGAGGACCCATGCCAAATCTTTCCAGTCTCCTGAGGGGGAATAGGCGTTGTCGTGCCCTCTTCACGACTGTCTTGGTGTGTTTGGACCATGATAGTTTGTTGGTGATGTGGACACCAAGGAACTTGAAGCTCTCAAGCTGCTCCACTACAGCCCCGTCGATGAGAATGGGGGCGTGCTCACCTGGTCATGGACTGAATCCAGGTGAACACTATGATCGCTTATTGATGTGACCTGTGAAATCCACTTCAATCAGTGTAGATTTAGGTGGAAGAGACAGGTTAAATCAGGATTTTTAAGCCTTGAGAGAATTGAGACATGAATTGTGTATGTGCGCAATTCAGATGATGAATGGGCAAGACAAACAATTTAAGTGCCTTTGAACGGGGTATGGTTTAGGTGCAAGGCGCACCGGTTTGAGTGTGTCAAGAACTGCAACGCTGCTGGGTTTTTCACACTCAACAGTTTCCTGTGTGTTTCAAGAATGGTCCACCACCCAAAGGACATCCAACTAACTTGACACAACTGTGAGAAGCATTGGACTCAAAATGTGCCAGCATCCCTGTGGAGCTCTTTTGACACCTTGTTGAGTCCATGTCATTATTATGCATAAAGGTTAGATGCTTCCAGTTTGCAGAATAAGACAGGAGTGCGCAAGGCTGTATAAGATAAGGTGTGTGTTTGGGCACTGGGCAGTAGTTGTATATAGTTGGAAGGACAGAAAGCGTTTCACTCGGTGTCTGTGTGTATGATGGGGTAAGTGTGTGTGTGTGTGTGTGTGTGTGTGTGTGTGCACATGTATAATTTCAAATCTTGGTTTTGTTTACATTTTATTGTATGAAGACTCCCTTTTTTCTAAATCCCCCTCTATTTGTATATTTTCTTTCCAGGGAGCAGTATAAAGCCCGTCGGGTCTGCTCTTTCTGATAGCTTGCTATACAGGTTCTGAAATAGGAGCTCTTTCCAGTACCTACCCTACTAACACCAACCTCTATAGCTACTAGACCACTAACATCTTGACTATAGCACCTCTTTACTGTAGCACACTGATGGAATCACATTCTCAACATCTGTACTTAACTTGAGTTAAGAGAAATCACACTCTCAACATCTGTACTATGACTTCAGTTAAGAGAAATCACACTCTTGCTATCAGACTTATACACCGTTATAATAATAATAATAATAATAATAATAATAATATCTCCCTCATTTAAAAACAGAGGTCACTAAAAAACTCCTCAACTGTGACTGACCCCTTGAGTGAAAAATACTGATGCCTTGTTTTGTTCTCTTACTATACTGAACAAAAACATAAACAGAACATGCAACAATTTCTAAGATTACAGTTCATATGAGGAAATCAGTCAATTTAAATAAATTCATTAGGCCCTAATCTATGGATTTCACATGACTGGGAATACAGATATGCATCTGTTGGTCACAGATACCTTTAAAAAAATAGGGCTCACAATGGGTCTCAGGATCTCAACACAGTATTTTTGTTCAAATTGCAATTGATAAAATGCAATTGCGTTCGTTGTCTGTAGCTTATGCCTGCCCATACCATGACCATACCGCCACCATGGGGCACTCTGTTCACAATGTTGACATCAGCAAACCGCTCGCCCACACAACACCATACACGTACCCTGCGGTTGTGAGGCTGCAGCGACGTTGGAGTTGGCTTATGGTAAAGAAATTAACAATACATTCTCTGGCAACAGCTCTGGTGGACATTCCTGCTGTCAGCATGCCAATTGTATGATCCCTAAAAACTGGAGACATCTGTGGCATTGTGTTGTGTGACAAACTGCACATTTTAGAGTGGCCTTTTATTGTCCCCAGCACAAGGTGCACCTGTGTAATGACCATGCTGTTTATTCAGGTTCTTGATATGCCACACCTGTCAGGTGGATGGATTATCTTGGGCAAAGGGGAAATGTGCTCATTTTATTTCAGCTCATGAAACATGGGACCAACACTTTACATGTTGCATTTATGTTTTTGTTCAGCGTAAATGTTATAGTAATAGATTATGTTATTATATCAAAATGTCTTATTATAACGCTATTAGAGCTCCATCTTTATTGCAAAAATAGCTTTTCTAAATAGATTTTAATAAATTATTATTATTCCAGTTGACACTTTCCACAATTTTTCCATTGATCTCTTTGCATTACTTGTAAGAATTATGTTGTTTAGAAATTGAACTTGGTTAGCTGGCCCTGAGAGACTTGTTGTTAATCTGCATATATTCTTGTGATTTTGTGTCATCTCTTAAAGGACAAATTGTCTTACCTCTCTTGTATTCACATTTTTTTAAACTGGCATGTTGTTTTTATGATGTCATACAGTAGTTTACAGTATGTCAAGATGTGGGGCAAAGAATGCTGCCATCTATACATTTCTGGGTCTATGGTCAGATACTACATATTGATTATGTTCATAGATATTGAATAATGATGACTGAATATTTAATTAAATAGCCCAAGTCCTACCATGCAGGGACTAGTTTTAAGGTTATTCTCCTGAAGGGGTTGAAGAGGATTTATGTAACTCTTGTATAACATATGCAGTGGGAGGTGGGGTAGAGGGAGGGAGAGAAGGAGAGAGGGAGAGCGAGAGCGAGAGCGAGAGAGGTGCAGTGTCTAAGGGTCTGTGTGTGTGTGTGTCACTGCAACCTAAACATGAGCTTACTGCAGATACACACACACACACCATGCACTACACTACACCAAAATACTGCACCAATAACCAGAATTGATTTGTACTTTTTTATTGCACAATAAAGACAAATAAAACTTTATTTTCAACATAAATAATCAAGAACAATTTTAATGACCACACTAATACAGATTTCAAATACTGTATGTGTAGTCAAGCATCCCAGTAGGGCATTCATAATATTTTCGAGTACCCACTGGAGACTATTGACATTTCACTGTGTAGAATGAATAACACCTTACTGATATTCAAAAATGATGTATTGCCTGGCCATAAAAAATCACTATGATTGTGGTTCATATTGATTAAAGTCATCAATCAATTTATAAATGCTTTGTTGATTTTTTCGATTTATCAGTTTGTCTATCACTTAGCTGATATTCAGCAACTGTATTAACCCCCTCTGTAGTGCAGTCAGTTTTGTGAGAATTTGCAGAGGTGCTCTTTAAACACACAAGCACAAACACTTTGGTGCAGATCTGCTGATGCTGCTACTATTGCTGCATGTGTGGGAGTCAGGACTGATTTTTTTCACTCATGCAAACACCTGCACACACACACACACACGTGATGTGGTGTTACTTTGTGAACACCAGCTGCTTATTAAGCTGTTGTTAAAAAATACTGTTGTTCAATCAGGGTGTTAAATTGGACAGTGTTACCTAGTGTTGATTTTTATGTGTTACATTTCTAGTGTTGATTCAGAAGTTTAATTAACACTCATTGGTGTAAAAAAAACTGTTGATGTTAATAAGTGTTAAACCAAAACTACGCCCATCATTATCATATTTCCCAGCATGCTCTTTTGCAGGTTGCTTTTAGAAAAGTTTTTTTTTTCAATATCTATGTCTATCAAAGACACATAGATATTGAAAAAAAACATTATATAATTAGTATAATAAGAAAAATCCCCATCAAAGTCCGTCAGTTTGAGCTAGAGACATCAGTTTACATTGGATGTGTCTCAATCCACCTCATCCGCCGATGTTGCACTTCCACATCTGCAGGGGCAGAGCTAGAGCAGTGTTTGTCAGACCTTGAAACATTGGTCTTCTCCAAACGGTTTGGCCTACAAACTAGTATGACCCCTCTATGGAAAGATGAGACTCTCACGAACAAGATGGTGTTCTCTGTTTTGCACAAGCGTCTTGGGACTTGTCTGAAGTCGGTACAGCCGATCTGACAAGTTCTGACAAGTTCTGTCTGTAGCATCTGAACAGTTTGGGCTACACATTAATATGACTCCTTTTTGGGGACTATCTATTGTTCCACTCTTAGCATTTGTATGGGCTAATGGCAGTAAGGCCACATTTAAATAAAAAAAATATAAATAAAAAAATATATAATTCAAATAGCTAAAGGATCCTTGGTATGACCTTCTTAAAACAATTCCATATAGCTTAGTAGAACACCCCCCCCACACATCTGTTACTTGAACTTAACGCACCTGTTACTGAAATGGTTGTTCCAGTTTAGATGCTTTAGGTAGACTCATATTTTAGTCTTCCCAACCCGGCAGCAGTGGTGTAAAATATTTAAGTAAAAATACTTTAAAGTAGTACTTAAGTAGATTTTGTGGTATCTCTACTTTACTAATTATATTTTTGACAACTTTTACTTGCGGACTGCAATGCAGACATAGTGTAAAATATATTTTGTTTTGTTTAACACTTTTTTGGTTACTACATGATTCCATATGTGTTATTCATAGCTGTGATGTCTTCACTATTATTCGAAAATAGTACAAATAAAGAAAAACTCCATCGTGTCCTCCTCCCAGAGTGCTAAGAGCCTTGGCGTGACCCTGGACAACACCCTGTCGTTCTCCGCTAACATTAAGGCGGTGACCCAATCCTGTAGGTTCATGCTCTACAACATTCACAGAGTACGACCCTGCCTTACACAGGAAGCGGCGCAGGTCCTAATCCAGGCACTTGTCATCTCCCGTCTGGATTACTGCAACTCGCTGTTGGCGGGGCTCCCTGCCTGTGCCATTAAACCCCTACAACTCATCCAGAACGCCGCAGCCCGTCTGGTGTTCAACCTTCCCAAGTTCTCTCACGTCACCCCACTCCTCCGCACACTCCACTGGCTACCAGTTGAAACTCGCATCTGCTACAAGACCATGGTGCTTGCCTACGGAGCTGTGAGGGGAACGGCACCTCCGTACCTTCAGGCTCTGATCAGTCCCTACACCCAAAGAAGGGCACTGCGTTCATACACCTCTGGCCTGCTCGCCTCCCTACCTCTGCGGAAGCACAGTTCCCGCTCAGCCCAGTCAAGCTCAGTCAAGTTCCCGCTCAGCCCGACAAGCTCCCTCACGACGCCAGGACAGCGGAGTCAATCACCACCTTCCGGAGACACCTGAAACCCCACCTCTTTAAGGAATACCTGGGATAGGATAAAGTAATCCTTCTAACCCCCCCCCCTCCAAAAAATATATAGATGTACTATTGTAAAGTGGTTGTTCCACTGGATATCATAAGGTGAATGCACCAATTTGTAAGTCGCTCTGCATAAGAGCGTCTGCTAAATGACGTAAATGTAAATGTAGGTGGGTCCAAACTTTTGACATGGTACTGTATATGCGGGGAATTAACGTACTGTTTGTCCAAAATATATTTATGAAATATATAACTTACACATCACATCATATATGTAAATATATCTTAAAATATACAGTACCAGTCAAAAGTTTGGACACACTTACTCATTCCAGGGTTTTTCTTTATTTTACTATTTTCTACATTGTGAAATAATAGTGAAGACATCAAAACTATGAAATGAAACATATGGAATCATGTAGTAACCAAAAAAGTGTTAAACAAATCAAAATATATTTTATATTTGAGATTCTTCAAAGTAGCCACCCTTTGTCTTAACTAGCTTCATGAGGAATGCTTTTCCAACAGTCTTGAAGGAGTTCCCACATATGTGACCGACCTCTGTGATTCGGTCCTATGTAGCATAAGTAGCAAATTTGAAATGGTGTTTTTTACACGCTGGTTAAGTGTGCCTTGAATTCTAAATAAATCACTGACAGTGTCACCAGTAAAGCACCCCCACACAATCACACCTCCTCCATGCTTCACGGTAGGAACCACACATGTGGAGATCATCAGTTCTCCTACTCTGCATCTCACAAAGACATGGCAGTTTGAACCAAAATATCTCAAATTTGTACTCATCAGACCAAAGGACAGATTTCCACCGGTCTAATGTCCATTGCTCATATTTCTTGGCCCAAGCAAGACTCTTCTTCTTATTGGTGCCCTTCAGTAGCAGTTTCTTTGCAGCAATTCGACCATGAAGGCCTGATTCACGCAGTGTCTACTGAACAGTTGATGTTCAATCTGAGGTGCTGTTAACTCTAATGAACTTATCTTCTGCAGCAGAGGTAACTCTGGGTCTTTCCTGTGGCGTTCCTCATGAGAAACAGTTTCATCGTAGCGCTTGATGGTTTTTGCGACTGCACTTGAAGAAACTTTCAAAGATCATCACATTTTCCTGATTGACTGACCATGTCTTAAAGTAATGATGGACTATCGTTTCTATTTGCTTATTTGAGCTGTTCTTGCCGTAATATGGACTTGGTCTTTTACCAAATAGGGCTATCTTCTGTATACCATCCCTACCTTGTCACAGCACAACTGATTGGCTCAAACGCATTAAGAAGGAAAGAAATTCCACAAATTAACTTTTAATAATGCACACCTGTTAATTGAAATGGTAGTTGGTTGAGAGAATGCCAAGAGTGTGCAAAGCTTTCATCAAGGCAAAGGGGTGGCTACTTTGAAGAATCTCAAATATAAAATATATTTAGATTTGTTTAACACCTTTTCGGGTACAACATGATTCTATATGTGTTATATCATGTAGAAAATAGTACACTTAAAGAAAATCCCTTGAATGAGCAGGTGTGTCCAAACGTTAATACAATACAAATATTAATTTGTATTTGAACTGTTTGTCAATATATTAGGCTTTGGCATTGGAAAGTATCGGTGTTAAAAGGGCAACACTTTGAAAAGTGTAAATTCAACACTTTCTGGTGTTTCTCATATAAACACTTCAAAAGTGTTTAGTTGAACAAGCACAGTGTTCTATTTACCGATCACATTTTGCTGTGTGTGCTGCTTGTTTTCAGACTGTCTTATGGGCCGGTGAAACTCCTGACATTAACTACAGTATAGCTGACAGGGTTCACACTAGTGTGTAGCTGATGGTCTCTCTGTGTTATTTGTATCTGTGATTTATTATTTATTTAACCTTTGTTTATTTAATTTATCCAGATTAGTCTCATTGAAATGTACTCTTTTTCAAGAGTTATGATTTCAAGAACAGCTCCTCATGTACAGCGCAGCTTCTTGACTTCTGTGATGGGATGTTATTTCCAGTCTGTGGAAGTCCAGTAGATATGTCTGGGTCTGTGTTTACCTGTATTTACCTGTTTGCTCTGCTCAGAATGTGTGTTTACCTTTGCAATCTTCTTTATTCTCACAGTCTGATGATCTTCCCTCTCCGGTGTAGTTTCCGTAGCGACGTTGTCATACACCTAGTTTTGCTTACCACCATTGCTGACATATGTAGGGGGTTGTGTGTGTGTGTCGGTTTGTGGGTAAATGGAGACATTGATGATGTTAATGTGTATGGCCAGGATTCTAACCAAGCCGCGCTATAGTGCAGCTGTGCTAGACAGACTGCAATGCTGGTGTTAAAGGGATTTTACGCTTGAGCCACATCCACAGCCTTCACCATGAATGTGAACTCCGCAAACTGGGAACTTTTTAAAATGTAATTGTCGGTTTTCTAGCACAGCTGCGCTTTAGACTGGTTCGGATTGAATCCAGGCCTAGGTTTTGTGTTATAGCGGGTGTAGCTGTGTGTGTGCAAAAGGTGTGTGTAAGCAGAGATTTAAATCATAAATCAGGATGCCATTGGCCAGTTGGATATCTGGATGTCCTTCTGGTGTTATCATGGTGATGCATTACCTGGGTCCAGCAGAGGAAGGTCCATAAAAGGAGAACTTACCTGACCAACTCTCCTGGTAAACAACAACAACACACTTAAAGAACCACTTTAAACAGTTACAACTGTCACATTAAACTACACAATTGACGCTCATCTTCTCCACATTACTGCACATCCTTTCTTCTTTGTTGTCAGCTAAAGTAATGGTGTTTTTTCCTGCAAGATATTTAATTTTTACACATGTTTTACAATGGTGTTCTTTATTTAGTTATACAGAAAGAGAAAGAAACCCGATCCTTCCCAATTATCTGCCTGTGAGGTGAAAGAGAATAGTACTTTTCTGATTCCTTCAAACAAGAATGCCCTTAATCTCGCCAATTAGATGCTGTATAGTGTCTGACATTCGGTCTGTAGCGTGGAAATCAAGGCTAGAATAGTCTTAACATCTTTGTAAAGTAAGCTTTGATCGCACTCCATGTAGTCGTGGCCAAAAGTTTTGAGAACACAAATATTAATTTTCACAAAGTCTGCTGCCTCAGTTTGTATGATGGCAATTTGCATATACTCCAGGACGTTTTGAAGAGCGATCAGATGAATTGCAATTAATTGCAAAGTCCCTCTTTGCCATGCAAATGAACTGAATCCCCCAAAAACATGTCCACTGCATTTCAGCCCTGCCACAAAAGGACCAGCTGACATCATGTCAGTGATTCTCTCGTTAACACAGGTGTGAGTGTTGACGAGGACAAGGCTGGAGATCACTCTGTCATGCTGATTGAGTTTGAATAACAGACTGGAAGCTTCAAAAGGAGGGTGGTGCTTGGAATCATTGTTCTTCCTCTGTCAACCATGGTTACCTGCAAGGAAACACGTGCCGTCATCATTGCTTTGCACAAAAAGGGCTTCACAGGCAAGGATATTGCTGCCAGTAAGATTGCACCTAAATCAACCATTTATCGGATCATCAAGAACTTCAAGGAGAGCGGTTCAATTGCTGTGAAGAAGGCTTCAGGGTGCCCAAGAAAGTCCAGCAACCGCCAGGACCGTCTCCTGAAGTTGATTCAGCTGCGGGATCGGGGCACCACCAGTACAGAGCTTGCTCAGGAATGGCAGCAGGCAGGTATGAGTGCATCTGCACGCACAGTGAGGCAAAGACTTTTGTAGGATGGCCTGGTGTCAAGAAGGGCAGCAAAGAAGCCACTTCTCTCCAGGAAAAACATCAGGGACAGATTGATATTCTGCAAAAGGTACAGGGATTGGACTGCTGAGGACTGGGGTAAAGTCGTTTCCTCTGATGAATCCCCTTTCCGATTGTTTGGGGCATCCGGAAAAAAACTTGTCCGGAGAAGACAAGGTGAGCGCTACCATCAGTCCTGTGTCATGCCAACAGTAAAGCATCCTGAGACCATTCATGTGTGGGATTGCTTCTCAGCCAAGGGAGTGGGCTCCCTCACAATATTGCCTAAGAACACAGCCATGAATAAAGAATGGTACCAACACATCCTCCGAGAGCAACTTCTCCAAACCATCCAGGAACAGTTTGGTGACCAACAATGCCTTTTCCAGCATGATGGAGCACCTTGCCATAATGCAAAAGTGATAACTAAGTGGCCCGGGGAACAAAACATCGATATTTTGGGTCCATGGCCAGGAAACTCCCCAGACCTTAATCCCATTGAGAACTTGTGGTCAATCCTCAAGAGGAGGGTGGACAAACAAAAACCCACAAATTCTGACAAACTCCAAGCATTTATTATGCAAGAATGGGCTGCCATCAGTCAGGATGTGGCCCAGAAGTTAATTGACAGCATGCCAGGGCGGATTGCAGAGGTCTTGAAAAAGAAGGGTCAACACTGCAAATATTGACTCTTTGCATCAACTTCATGTAATTGTCAATAAAAGCCTTTGACACTTATGAAATGCTTGTAATTATACTTCAGTATTCCATAGTAACATCTGACAAAAATATCTAAAGACACTGAAGCAGCAAACTTTGTGGAAATTAGGATTTGTGTCATTCTCAAAACTTTTGGCCACGACTGTAGTTAGTTTTCTCTCCATGGTCTCCTAAACTAGCCCGTTGGGCTGAACGGAGTGATTCCTATAACACTGTAGTGTAGATATTCACGGCGCTCTTTTGCAGTCATCATGGCATTATAAAGGGATAATGATTATATCATAACTGTGATGCTCAGATGCAAGTGTCGAATAAAGAGTTACAATGGAACTTTTATTAATTTGACAAACTAAACATATTTTCAACAGTGAAGATGTCGGACCCGATTCCCCAGAAAGAATCACAAAACACTTCAGAAGTTCGACTGAGGGACCTTATAGATAATTGTATATATGAGGTACAGAGATGAGGTAGTTATTCAAAAATCATATTAACACTATTATTACACACAGAGTGAGTCCATGCAACTTATTATGTGACTTGTTAAGCAAATTGTTACTCCTGAACTTATTTAGGCTTGTCATGACAAAGGGGTTGAATACTTTTGGCTCATGACATTTCAGCTTTTTATTTGTAATTCATTTCTGAAAAGGTCAACAACAACAACAACAAAAAAATCCACTTTGACAGTATGGGATATTGTGTGTAGGCAAAAAGTTGTAAGAGCTGTAAATACTTTCTGGATGCACTGTATGTATGTGTTGTATGGTTATTGTTGTAATTTAGAACTGATTGTGTTCTGTGACATACATTATTGATATTTCTATTTAAAGTGAGTTTAATATTAACTAGTTGTTCCTATTGGCTTCGGCGGTCTAAATGTTAGTGCGTTCATGTTTGCACACATGGTGTCGGCATGGGTTCAAATCATTCACCACTGCCTTTCTGACACATTCTCTGTCTATCTTCCCAACTATCTCTCCTGTGTCCAATAAAATAAAAAATGTATACAGTATATAAAACAACTAGTTGTCCTATTTTTTTGTTCATATAAATTGGCAGTCCAGAAACATTATACTAATACCTTACCACATAACGGGCTCCACTGTCACAGAATAGCTCTATCTTTAGATTGAAACCTCTAGTAGGGATACAGTCACGCCAAGAACAATGAAATACAATAAAACTTGATTGCCCAACATGGGAATATTTGCTTTGCATTTGCATTCATATAGCAACACAGGCGGAGAGCATGTTTCAGGTGATGCTATTCATATGTGAAGGCTAATGTTCTCAGATGTAGGAACAGCTCACTTACCACGCTCTCTCGATGTGTGTTGATGTGTTTTGCTCTCTCTCTGTGTGTGTGTGTCGCTGTCTGCAGAGTAGATGGATCCAGTTCACAAGCCAGTGGATTTAAGTAACATAAGATAAGTCTTCCTCATCTTAGAACTGTCAGGTCCTTCTGTTGTGAAAGCTCTCCCTTTCTCTCCTGGTCTCTCCATCTCGTCTGCCTCTCTCTCTCTCACTTTCTCTCTCTCTCCCTCTCTTTCTTCACCTCATGTTCTCTCTCTCTCTGAGTCTGGTTGAGGCGTGTGAGCGGTTTTTACATTTGTGTGGCTGTGTGTGGAGGTGACAGCCTCACAGTGGGTGTGTGTGGGACGAGGTGTTGTCTCTCATCTGCGTCATGCGGTACGCACACACACACTGTGAGGGGGTGGCTGTGTTGTGTAAGAGCCCAAGGCATTGTGGGAGTTAGGAGTGAGAGTTTGCCATTATGGAATACTACATTGTTGTGTGTGTGTGTGTGTGTGTGTGTGTGTGTGTGTGTGTGGTTTTGTGTGTGTGTGTGTGTGTGTGTGTGTGTGTGTGTGTGTGGTTTTGTGTGTGTGTGTGTGTGTGTGTGAGAGAGAGAATGTGATTGTGTGTGTGCGTGCATGCCACTAAGGGGACTATGTGTCACAGAGGAGATTCTGCAGAGTGTGTGGGAGAAATTACTCCTATTCAAAAGGACTCTCAACGTTAACGTCTTTATATTTCACTCTAACAGCTGCATATCCACATGTGCAGAGATACGGGCTGAGTGAGTATTACCTCAAACAGGTGAATCGGGTGAGGAAGATGGACTGTAGAGTGATGTTTGATGTTTTTTTATGTATTATTTCTTACGTTGTTAGCCCAGAAAATCTTAAGTGTTATTACATACAGCCGAGAAGAACTATTGGATATCAGAGCGACGTCAACTTACCAGCACTACGACCAGGAATACGACTTTCCCAAAGCGGATCCTTTGTCCGGACTACCAAGGGCATTTGAACTGATTCCAGAGGCTGACCCACAACAACACCGCCGGAGAAAATGCAGACGAAGTCGTCTTCTGGTCAGACTTCGGAGGCGCACACACCACCCACCGCTTCCGACTATATTATTAGCTAATGTCCAGCCTCTAGATAACAAGGAAGACGAAATTAGGGCAAGGGTTGCTTACCAGAGACATCAGGGAATGTAACATACTCTGTTTCACGGAAACAGGGCCCTCTTGGGATATGCTGTTGGAGTCGGTACAGTCACCTGGATTCTTTGTGCGTTGCGCCGAAAGGAATAAACATCTCTCCAGGAAGAAGAAGAAGGGGGTGTATGTTTCATGATTAACGTCTCATGGTGTAATTGTAACAACATACAGGAACTCACTCCTTTTGTTCACCTGACCTAGAATTCCTCACAATAAAGTGCCGACTATATTATCTTCCAAGGGAATTCTCCTCGGTTATTGTCACAGCCGTGTATATCTCCCCTCAAGCTGATAACACGACGGCCCTCAAGGAACTTCACTGGACTTTATGCAAACTGGAAACCATATATCCTGAGGCTGCATTTATTGTGGCTAGGGATTTTAACAAAGCAAATTTGAGAACAAGGCTACCTAAATTCTATCAGCATTTTGACTGTAGCACTCGCACTGGTAAAACACTGGATCACTGCTACTCTAACGTTTGCTCCTCCCTTCCTACAGACAGAAACTCAAACAGGATGTACCCGAGCTAAGGACTATTGAACGCTGGTCTGATCAATCAGATTGTTTTGATCATGCAGACTGGGACATGTTCCGGGTAGCCTCAGACAATAATATCGACGAATACGCTGATTCGGTGAGGTGAGTTTATAAGGAAGTGTATTGGAGATGTTTTACCTCCTGTGACTATTAAAACCTACCCTAACCAGAAACCGTGGATAGATGGCAGCATTCGCACAAAACTGAAAGCGCGAACCACTGCATTTAACCATGGAAAGGTGACTGGGAATATGGCCGAATACAAACAGTGTAGTTATTCCCTCCGCAAGGCAATCAAACAAGCGAAATGTCAGAATAGAGACAAAGTGGAGTCGCAATTCAACGGCTCAGACACGAGACGTATGTGGCAGGGTCTACAGACAATCACGGACTACAAAAAGAAAACCAGCCATGTCACCGACACCGACGTCTTGCTTCCAGACAAACTTAACACCTTCTTTTCCCGCTTTGCGGATAATACAGTGCCACCGATGCGGACTGTGGGCTCTCTTTCTCCGTGGCGGCCCAGACGGCATCCCTAGCCGCGTCCTCAGAGCATGCGCCTCCAACTCAATCATCTAAGTTGCAGACGATACAAAAGTAGTGGGCTTGATTACCAACAACGACGAAACAACCTACAGGGATGAGGTGAGGGCACTCAGAGTTTGGTTCAGGAAAACAACCTCTCACTCAATGTCAACAAAACAAAGGAGATGATTGTGGACTTCAGGAAACAGCAGAGGGAGCACCCCCCCTATCCACATCGACAGGACAGCAGTGGTGAAGATGGAAAGGTTTCAGTTACTCAGTGTACACATCACGGACAAACATCACAGACAGTGTGGTGAAGAAGGAGCAACAGCGCCTCTTCAACCTCAGGAGGCTGAAGAAATTTGGCTTGTCACCTAAAACCCTCACAAACCTTTACAGATGCACAATTGAGAGCATCCTGTCGGACTGTATCACCACCTGGTACTGCACCGCCCACAACCGCAAGACTCTCCAGAGGGTGGTGTTGTCGGCACAACTCATCACCAGGGAAAACTACCTGCACTCCAGGACACCTACAGCACCCGATGTCACAGGAAGGCCAAAAAGATCATCAAGGACAACAACCACCCGAGCCACTGCCTGTTCACCCCGCTACCATCCAGAAGGCGACGGCAGTACAATGCATCAATGCTGGGACTGAGAGACTGAAAAACAGTTTAAATCTCACGGCCATCAGACTGTTAATCAGCCATCACTAACACAGAGTGGCTGCTTTCTACATACAAACTAGAAATCATTGGCCACTCGTCACTTTAATAATGGCAGTTTAATAATGTTTACATATCTTGCATCACTCATCTCATATGTATATACTGTATTTTATACCATCTATTGCATCTTGCCTATCATCTTTCATTGCTCATCCATATATTTGAATTCTTATTCCATTCCTTTACTTAGATTTGTATGTGTTAGGTAGATGTTGTGGAATTGTTAGATTACATGTTAGATATTGCTGCACTGTTGGAACTAGAAGCACAAGCATTTCACTACACTCGCAATAACATCTGATAACCATGTGTATGTGACCAATAAGATTTGATTTGGTTTGGCCAAAAAATACATCCTTGTGACTGTTAAATTAAAATATGGTATATTTGTGATGCCAGCTGTCCTTATTTGTTACCTAAACCTGCAACCCTCCTTTCTACCAAGGAATTTAGGAATCCTCTGAGCTGGAGCTCGTGTAGTCCAAAAGAGAGTTGTGGAGATCAGAATGAAAGTTTTTCTGTTCAGTCTTCCTTCTCCACCCTCCCTCTCACTCAGATTAAATAAACAAAGTAAAGTATGATGGGGAGTAAGGGGGTGAATGGGTGAGTTGATGAGTGAGGGGAAGCGAACGATAATTATGTACTCACAAGGGGCACTGGTGAGCAGCAACATGTGAATACGTGTTTTCTCGGTGCTCCTATCTAGGGCAAACTATTTATTATTAATACTTCACCAACACCTCCCCTACCATATTAATTTTGTAACCTTTAATTAGGAATCAAACCCAATTCACTAATTTGGCAATTTTTCCTGACATTTTTGGCCTTTTCATCATAAAATGTTGAAAAAACAACAGCCACGAGTCACAAAAGAGCAGGCCTCTGCTAAAGCCTCGGGCTCACCGGACACTGACATGGACTCTGACCCCTCCGACCTAGCTAAGATAATGTTGGTTATCATTAAGTCTGAACAGACTGTGCTGGCTAAGGTGGAGTCACTATCCACTGACCTATCCGCACAAATAGCAACACTCGCCAATGAGGTCAACACAAAGATCAACTCCGTTAAAGAAGATTTGGCAAAACAGGACACACGTCTTTATAGCCTGGAGGGTGGCGCAAATACTTACTCCGACAAAGTGGTGACAATGGAAGGGCAAGTCACACGGCTATCATCAGATGTTGTCAAACTTTCTTCCAAGGTCAAGGACCTTGAGAACAGACAGCACCGGGGGAACGGTCGCCTTTTCCGCGTGAGAGAGGGACTCAAGACCGTTGGCAGATTGCGGCCTAGCCTGTTCGTATCTAAATGGCTACAGGAAATCCTAGGCCTCGATTACGCCCACACCCTTGACCGTGCGCACAGAAGCCTACAGTCCGCACCGAAGAATGGGGAGTCGCCCAGACCCATCATAGTCAAATTCCACTACTTTCAGGAGAAGGATGGTGTCTTTCGTAAGGCATCACGAACAGCTCCCATCACCCACAAAGAGGTCAGCCTTCAACGAGGTGAGGGGGCTCCTAGATCGGGAGTCCAAGTTCGGCATTCTCTACCCAGCAGTGCTAAAGATCAATACTCCCTCCGGCGAGCAGAAGACATTCGTTGGACCCACCCAGGGCCAAAGAATACATCGTTGCGCACCTACATCCATCCACAGGACAGACAGTATATGACTAGCTAGCCTTTGTAGGCCCATCCTTTGCCCCTGGCCCTAATACACTAGCCATTCTAACGCGACTAGGTACCACCTAACTAGTGAACTCATCTCTTGATGAGAGACGTGCCTCCACCCTGCCAAAAAGGACAATTATTCTTCCAGTAACTTAACGTTATAAACAAGGATGGTATGTATATGGTGACATGTTTTCACAACGACAATATAGTATTTTGTTGACATGGCAAAATTAGCTTTTACCAACTAGCTGCGGCTGGACAGCCTAGATGGCGCAGTACTAATTAGTCTAGTCGCTACCTAAGACTAGCCACTGAGCTTTATATGTCCATGCCTTAATAGGATACCCTACCAGTATACTGTGGGCATGTTTAACCTCTCTGGGCTAGTGGGACGTCACCGTGGCGCGAAATACAAAAACATAAAAAATGCAATAATTTCAATTTTTCAAACATACGACTATTTTACACCATTTTAAAGATAAGACTCTCGTTAATCTAACCACATTGTCCGATTTCAAAAAGGCTTTACAGCGAAAGCAAAACATTAGATTATGTTAGGAGAGTACATAGCCCAAAATAATCACACAGCCATTTTCCAAGCAAACATATATGTCACAGAAACCCAAAACACAGCTAAATGAAGCACTAACCTTTGATGATCTTCATCAGATGACACTCCTAGGACATTATGTTATACAATACATGCATGTTTTGTTCAATCAAGTTCATATTTATATCAAAAAACTGCTTTTTACATTGGCGTGTGATGTTCAGAAAATATATCCCCACCGAAAACTTCCGGTGAATTTACTAAATTGCTCATCATAAACGTTGACAAAATACATAAATTATTTTAAGAATTATAGATACAGAACTCCTTTATGCAATCGCTCTGTCAGATTTTAAAATAGCTTTTCGGCGAAAGCACATTTTGCAATATTCTGAGTACATAGCTCAGCCATCATGGCTAGCTATTTTGACACCCGCCAACTTTGGCGCACACTAAACTCAGAATTAGTATTAGAAAAATGGTATTACCTTTGCTGATCTTCGTCAGAATGCACTCCCAGGACTGCTACTTCCACAAGAAATGTTGTTTTTGTTCCAAATAATCCATAGTTATGTCCAAACACCGTTTTGTTTGTGTGTTCAGGTCACTATCCAAAGGGTAACGCGCGAGCGCATTTCGAGACAAAGAAATTCAAAATGTTCCATTACTGTACTTAGAAGCATGTTAAACGCTGTTTAAAATCAATTTTTATGGTATTTTTCTCGTAAAATAGCGATAATATTCCAACCGAATGAATGAACAATAGTGTATTCATTCAAAGAGGAAAAGAAAAAACAGCGTGGTCTCGTGAACATGCATATCCAATCTCTTAGTCACCAGGCAGACCACTGAGAAACTGAGCTCCTATTATCTGTCCAGTGACAGGAGAATGCTTAAACCACTTTCTGAAGGCTGTTGACAGCCAATGGAATCCTTAGGAAGTGCAACATCACCCCACAGACACTGTAGTTTTGATAGAGAATCAAAAGAAGAACTACAATTCTCAGACTTTCCACTTCCTGCTTGGATTTTTCTCAGGTTTTGCCTGCCATATGAGTTCTGTTATACTCACAGACAGCATATTTCCTTCATTAAAATGCAAATCATTTTATAACATTTTTGACATGTGTTTTTCTGGATTTTTTTGTTGTTATTCTGTCTCTCACTGTTCAAATAAACCTACCATTGAAATTATAGACTGATCATTTCTTTGAAAGTGGGCAAACGTACAAAATCAGCAGGGGATCAAATACTTTTTTCCCCCCACTGTAGTTGTTATTTTCTATGGTAGAGTAGGTCAGGGCGTGACAGGGGGTGTTTGTCTATGTTTTGTATTTCTATGTTCAGTTTCTAGTTTTGTATTTCTATGTTGGTTTTGTTTGGTATGATCTCCAATTAGAGGCTGCTGGTTGTCGTTGTCTCTAATTGGAGGTCATATTTAAACTGATGTTTGTCCCACCTGTTTTTGTGGGTGATTATTTGTGAGTAGTGTTTGGTTCTCCTCTGCGTCACGGTTTGTTGTTTTTGTAAATTTCAGTTATTTGATGTTTTGCATAGTTTCACGGATTAAATAAATATGTGGAACGAAACACACGGTGCACTTTTGACAGCCGTGACACTCTCACTGTTCAAATAAACCTACCATTAAAATTATGACCATTTCTTTGTCAGTGGGCAAATGTACAAAATCAGCAGAGGATCAAATACTTTTTTCCCTCACTGTAGCATTCCAGTTCTGGTATAGGAATGGAATGGTGTTTTTTTATGACCTATTTGTTGATAACACATTAGTCTCATTTGATACTGAGGGTTGACCATAATATTCCCACTTTTTTAGGTACCTGCAAACTCGCAGCTTTGCTAAAAAAACATTTCCCTTCATTTCCACTCAAGCCAGCTCAGTGTCCAGTCGAGAGGTGCTTAGAGCTTAAGCCGCATCTGAAGGGCTCAGTCTCCAGATAATACGACATAATTCAGAATATTAATCCGCCTTCCTGAACAAATACAACATTTGCATGGGAGCAAGACATGGGTGGCGAGCTACCCGATTATACATGGCAACACAGTATTAAGCGTATCCACACCTCGTCATTTTCCAGAAGGCATGGGTTCATTCAGTTCAGTTTTTCAAATGACAGATTGGCAAAAATATATCCAAATATTGACCCCAGGTGTTTTGCAATGCCACCATAGTCCAGCAACTGTGGGACACATGTTTTGCTCATGCCAATCTTTGAGTGGCTTATGGGACCCCATTTTTGAGGCATTCTCACATATTTGTAGTACAACTATTAGCCCCAACCCGTACACCACACATCTGCCTCGCTGCTACCTCACCACACATTTGCCTCGCTGCTAGCTCACCGCCTTGTCCTCTTTCATTGGAAGTCTGCAAAGCCGCCTTTCTTTATGAAATTGGTTAAGGAGGTTGTGTCATCTCTGCCTCTGGAAAAGATTAAGTACACTGCGCATGGGTCCTGATAAAAGTTCTAGTACTGTTTATATTTTTGTCCTATTTACTTTTCTGTGTTATCCTTGTATGATGCCTTGGGTGGGGTGGATGGATTGGAGGGAGGATGGGCGGGTGGATGGATGGATGGATGGATGGGGGAATGAGGGGTTGGGGTTGTTCTGAAAATCTATAAATAAAGTAAAATAAAATAAAAATGTAATCACCAATTGTGGATGAAGAACAGGGCAGGCCATTCACAGTATTGATCTGCAATAAAATGGCCCTACATTTCAAGCAAAAAACAACATCAGCAAAGTACTCACCATGTAAGCACAAGCTGACATTAATCCACTATCTTTGACTACTGTCATATGTGACCGACCACCTTGATTCGGTCTTATGTAGCAAAATTTGAAATTGTGTTTTTTACTTTGGATAAAAGTAGAGACTCAGAGCTAGAACATGGTATATCATACGCTACAGTTGAGGAACAATGGGAAAGTAATTATGCTTTGAAAGTTGATAAACTTGTAACCCCACTTTCGATAAAATGGACCTTGAATATTTTGGTACACCTACTGGAAAGCTCTTCTTTGTCTACACCCATTCAGCATCGTTCACACCCTCTTAAACCTCAAGCCAGCAAGCTAACATTCGCTAGCTAGCGAACTGTACACTTTAACTTCCAATGAAATTATTTTCTGACAAAATTAGAAACGTATAGTATCTGAAAATGTAGCTAGACTCTTACCTGTATATTTGGATGAACGTTTCATGGCAGACTGGAACTATTCAACTCGTTTTGTTTGTAGCTACATCTTATTTGGGAAGCATTGTGTCAAGTCACTCCGGTTCACACTGACTGTGGTGTGTACAGAAAGTAGCCCATCACTTTTTCCAACCGATCTGTCGAATGCGCCTGCTAAATTCAGGGCATCAATGTTGTTGAGAAAAGTAGTAACATTTTTGTAGTTCTCAATGGCTAACGATATATTTTTCAAAAACGGCGTGGAGAAAGGGCTATCAACACAAACTGAGCAGCTCACATTATAAACAGAAGAATCCTAAATGGCAGACCAATCCAAACTCGTCTCCCGGCATGTCCAGGCCATCCATTATCTCAGCCAGCTGAGATAGCTGTAAAGCTAGCTGTAAAGTGGCTTTTTATGTGGCTAAACCAACTAGGCTCGTAATTTAACATTTTCATTTGTACTTACGGATGGAATACAAATTTGTTTTTAAGGCGCATGTTCTAGAAGACATTTCTGCCCCAAAAAACACATTTTGATAAAATACCTCTCCTGTGAAGTAGTGACGTGCGACATACACCTAGTTTCCTGAAACGAGTCACATATCACACTTACAGTGCATTCGGAAAGTTTTCAGACCCCTTCCCTTTTTCCACATTTTGTTATGGTAGAGCCTTATTCTAAGATTGATTCATTTAATAGTTTTCCTCATCAATCTATCCACAATACCACATAATGACAAAGCGAAAACAGGTGTTTAGAAATATTTGTACATTTATTCTTAATAAAAAACAGAAATACCTTATTTACATAAGTATTCAGACGCTTTGCTATGAGACTTGAAATTGAGCTCAGGTGCATCCTGTTTCCATTGATCATCCTTGAGATGCTTCTACAAGTTGGTTGTAGTACACCTGTGGTAAATTCAATTGACTGAACATGATTTGGAAAGAAACATGCCTGTCCATATAAGATCCCACAGTTGTCATGAGGTCGAAGGCCATGAGGTCGAAGGAATTGTCTGTAAAGCTCCGAGACAGGATTATGTCAAGGCACAGATCTGGGGAAGGGTACCAAAACAATTCTGAAGCATTGAAGGTCCCCAAGAACACAGTGGCCTCCATCATTCTTAAATGGAAGACGTTTGGAACCACCAAGACTCTTCTTAGAGCTGGCCGCCTGGCCAAACTGAGCAATCGGGGGAGAAGGGCCTTGGTCAGGGAGATGAAAAAGAACCTGATGGTCAGTCTGACAGAGCTCCAGAGTTCCTCTGTTGAGATGAGAGAACCTTCCAGAAGGACAACCAACTCTACAGCACTCCACCAATCAGGCCTTTATGGTAGAGTGGCCAGACGGAAGACACTTATCAGCAGCAGGGACTGGGAGACTAGTCCGGATTGAGGGAAAGTACAGAGAGATCTTTGATGAAAACCTGCTCCAGAGCACTCAGGACCTCAGGCTGGGTCAAAGGTTCACCTTCCAACAGGAGAACAACCGCAGGAGTGGCTTTGGGACAAGTCTCTGAATGTCCTTGAGTGGCCCAGCCAGAGCCCGTACTTGAACTCAATCGAACATCTCTGGAGAGACCTGAAAATAGATGTGCTGCAACGCTCCCCCTCCAACCTGACAGAGCTTGATAGGATTTGCAGAGAAGAATGGGAGAAACTCCCCAAATACAGGCGTACCCAAGAAGACTCAAGACTGTAATTGCTTCCAAAGTACTGAGTAAAGGGTTTGAAATCTTATGTAAATGTGATATTTCAATTTTCTTAAACACATATTTATTAGTTCCAAATAGGGCAATCAACAATTTCAGAAATACTTTTCCCACCATACATACCCCCCCAACCCAAAGAGACAAAAACATAACGAACATAAAATCACAGAAAAAAAAAAATGAAGCCATCACATTTTCAATAATAAAAACACATAAAAAGTATAATATACATTTGCAGATAATGCAGATTACGCATCAACTATAGCCAATATTCACCTAAAAAATAGAGAATATACAGATTTACAATTCGAAAGCTTCTACAATATCACTGTTTTGCTAAAACTCACAAAACAGATCCGAGATATCATGAAACTCTGGGGCTTTCTTTTTCAATACATAAGTCAATTTTTTTAAGAGCCAGTCTTGACGTTAATTATTTTAACCAATGACCAAGTGAGGGGGAACTGACATACTTCCAGTGGAGAGCAATTTAACATCTAGCTTGTAATAGACAGAGGTCAACAATTTTCTTCTCGTATGTAAAGAGATATTCTCTGGGAAAAGATTTAGGATGCAAAGTTTAGGGATTAGTGGTATTGGGTTAGAGGTAATCTCAGAGATATAGCGCAGGACTGATCTCCAAAACATTTGTATCTCAGCACATTGATACAAGGTGCCTAAATGTGTGTTACATGTAACACACAGGTCTGAGATATTAGGGTCAAATTTGTGGATCATCCACAGGGGTGATTGATATATGTGACCGACCGGCTCAAATCGGTCTTATGTAGCAACATTTGAAATTATGTTTTTTTACAGTGGATAAAAGTAGAGACTCAGAGCTACAAAATGTTATATCATATACTACAGTTGAGCAACAATGGGAAAGTAATTTTGCTTTGAAAGTTGATAAACTTGTAAACTCACTTTTGAGAAAATGTTCTTTGAATCTTTTGGTACTACTACTGTAGAGCTCTCCCTTGTCGACACCCATTCAGCCTCGTTCACACCCTCTTAAGCTTTAGCCCCACCCATCTCTTTAAGGGTTGATCCGAGCATTCTGTACTAACAACTGAAGTCAAGCACCCAAGCTAACTTGCTAGCTACTTCCAGACACAAATGACAGAACAGAACAATTGTATTGCAACAATCTCAGGCGGGTGTTTATTGTCTGTATCTGAGCTCTAGAGCATATCATACCCCAGTCCTCTGCTGAAATATCTTCCTGCATATCTTGAATCCACTGAAGTCTCTTACTATCAGAGTTGTCTTTATGAGTAGCTACCATTTTCCCATGTAATAACGTCATTTGACCTCTCCCATAACACATATTACAGGGATGCAACTAGTCACCTTTTGGCGAAAGTCACTGCTTTGAATCCAAAATAGGTGACCTATGTGATTTGTGTAGATCCGATGAGAAAGGTTTGGGAGGGGAGGGGGCTTTGGAGCAATACTGGCTGTATCCAAGGCTCAGCCAATCATTCACATAACAACAGAATGTAGCGCAGCACGTGACTAAAGAGAGAACCAACTGAAGAGAGAACCAACTTGCTAGTTACAGCATTAGCGCGCTCTGGAAAGACAGCGGAGAGTGGAAAGGCAGCTTGCCAGTTAACTTACAGCAGAGCTTCTCCTGAATGATAACGAAGAGGTAACGTTAGGTGAGAAGCCTGACCACGGAGACGGGGGTGAGAAGGTGATGATGCGTACTTCATGAGCTGTACCCGAAAAACAACTGGCATTTGGAAAGTTTGATGTGAGGGAGAAAGTGTTATGGAACAAGTATTGTTAGCATGGTTAAGAATCTTGCTAGCTGGATCGAATTCTCCATTAGCTAGCCAGAGAAATGTTGAGCAACATTAGCCAATTTATCTGATCAGATTATTGACTTTATGAAAATTAGCTGGCTAATAAAGTCAGACAGCTAACATTAGCTAGCTAACATTACAACATCGGATGAGCTAACATTAGTAACCTAACCAATTCGCTGCAGTATTAACTGGTATACGACTCCTTGCCGTTCCACAAGTTATAACGCGTTAGTTGCTTACTGGACCCTGGCAATATGTGTGAAATGTTAACTAGTTATCTAGCTAACGAACTAACCACTATCTGTTAATTAATGTTTTCCCTCTACAGTATGTGGTTAATTTTCAGAATGAGAGAATTAGGTGAAAAAGAGTCATTGCTTGTTAAACAAGTGGATTCAGGGATGAAGTGTACTGTAGCTGGAGATGGGCCTGGCTTAAGCTGGATGCCACTCTATAGAGGTGAAAGGAACACCACACACTCCCTCTTTCTCACTTTTTCAATACATTGGATGAAAAGGGGTATGCTAGGTGTACTCTCTGCCTGAAAGAGATCAATTATGCCAACAAACAGTATCATGCTCTGCTGGCACATTGTAGAACAGATGTCCACAGGCAGAAAGTGTACAATGTAATAATGTGCAGTGTAGCCCAAAGATATTGCTTTTGTTGTGTTGAATTTGACAGTAACACTTGTGTGTCAGTGAGGGGGGATTATAAAATGTTTTACTCAGTAAACATTATTTTTGCACACATGTAGCCTTGTGCACTTGATCGATGTCTGCTATAGTGGCCACTATAATAGAGCAAAAATAGAATGCCTGTTTGTTTCATTCTATTTCTACTTTAAGACACTCTATTATAAAGGCTGTCATGGCTAACTGCAATATTAGTGTATTGTTTTTTCTCAAGAGTGTCATTTGCTGTAAAGTCTAGGCAACAAATAACAGTGTCACGATCGTCGTAAGAACTGGACCAAGGTGCAGCGTACGTAGTGTTCCACATCTTTATTATAAAGTGAAACTTCAGCAAATACAAAACAATAAACGAACAAACGAAACGTGAAGCAAGTGAAGTGCTCACAGGCAACTACACAAAAACAAACAAAGATCCCACAAACACAGTGGGGAAATGTCTACCTAAATATGATCCCCAATCAGAGACAATGATAAATGGCTGCCTCTGATTGGGAACCATACCAGGCCAACATAGAAATAAAACAACCTAGATTACCCACCCTAGTCACACCCCGACCTAACCAACATAGAGAATAAAAGGCTCTCTATGGTGAGGGCATGACAGTACCCCCCCCAAAGGTGCGAACTCCGGCCGCAAAACCTGACTCTATAGGGGAGGGTCCGGGTGGGCATCTAGCGTCGGTGGCGGCTCCGGTGTGGAGTGAAGGAAGGCTCCGGCCATGGAGCTGAGTTGGCCGCCGTGCCTGGACTGGGCACCGGCGCAAAGGAAGGCTCCGGCCTTGGAGCGGGACTGGACGCCGTGCCTGGACTGGGCACCGGCACAGAGGAAGGCTCCTGCCATGGAGTGTCGTAGGAGATTCCGGACTTTGGACCGTCGTAGGAGGTTCCGGACTGTGGACCGTTGTAGGAGGTTCCGGACTGTGGACCGTCGTAGGAGGTTCCAGACTGTGGACCGTCGTAGGAGGTTCCAGACTGTGGACCGTCGTAGGAGGTTCCGGACCGTGAACTGTTGCCGGAAGCTCTGGACTGTGAACCGTCGCCGGAAGCTCTGGACTGTTGATGCGCACTGGAGGCCTAGTGCGTGGAGCAGACACAGGACATGCCGGACTGGGGAGGCGCCCTGGAGGCCTGATGCATGGGACCGGCACAGGTTGCACCGGACTGGTGACATGCTCTTCAGGGCGAGGAGTTGGCACAGGACGTACTGGGCTGTGGAGGCACACTGGAGACCTGGTGCGTAGGGCCGGCACAAATCGTACCGGAACTATGACACACTTCGCACGGTGAGTGCAGGGAGCTGGCACAGGACGTACTGGGCTGTGGAGGCGCACTGGAGACCTGGTGCGTAGAGCCGGCACACATGGTACCGGACAAATGATACGCTCCTCAAGGCAAGTGTGGAGAGCTGGCACAGGACTTACAGGGCTGTGGAGGCATACTGGAGACCTGGTGCGTGGAGCCGGCACAGTTTTTACCAGACTGCTAGCACTCTCCTCAGGGCGAGTACGGAGAGCTGACTCAGGTGGCATCAAACAGATAACACGCTCCTTTGGGGTGAATGTCGTGCATCATACACCAACACAACAACTCTCTCATTTCTCTCTCCTCCAATTTCTCCATCAACTCATTGACGGTCTCTGACTCTCTCCGTACACTCTCCCTCTTCTCCCAGATTGGCTCTGGTTCGCTCCTCGGCTCCGCCGACCACCCCGTGTGTCCCCCCCAACATTTTTTTGGGGGGGGGGCTGTCCTTTGGGCTTTCCTTGTGGCCGCGAACCCCGGCGTCGTCGCTGTCCTCCCTTCTCTCCTTGCATCTGCCGCTAAGGAAGGCGATCCTGACCTGCCAGGATTTCCTCCCAAGTGTAGGATCCCTTCCCATCCAAAATCTCTTCCCAAGTCCAGGATACTCTCTCCTCCTGGGCACGCTGCTTGGTCCTGTTGTGATGGGATCTTCTGTCACGATCGTCGTAAGAACTGGACTAAGGCGCAGCGTATGTAGCGTTCCACATCTTTATTATAAAGTGAAACTTCAGCAAATACAAAACAATAAACGAACAAACGAAACGTGAAGCAAGTGAAGTGCTCACAGGCAGCTACACAAAAGCAAACCAAGATCCCACAAAACACAGTGGGGAAATGGCTGCCTAAATATGATCCCCAATCAGAGACAATGATAAACGGCTGCCTCTGATTGGGGACCATACCAGGCCAACATAGAAATAAAACAACCTAGACTACCTACCCTAGTCACACCCCGACCTAACCAACATAGAGAATAAAAGGCTCTCTATGGTCAGGGCGTGACAAGCAGGAACTAAATTAACTCCAAACTCTGCTAAACGAGATCTCTGAATATCTTAAATTCACCATGCAGACTGATGAGAGAAAAATAAACTACCTGGACTTACGGATCCTGAAAGAGAATGATGCATTACATACAGACTTATACACAAAGCCCACAGACCGCAAGACCCTGCTATGTGGAGATAGTATGCATCCTCAAGAATGGTCTACCATATAGCCAGTTATACAGGGTCAAGCTAATCTGTGGCCACCAATCAGATTTTGATAGCAATGCTAAGAAAATGACAGATAAATTAAAAATGAGAGGCTACAAATCCAAAAAACTCTTGATGTTGCAATGAGGAAAATATCTCAAAAACCAAGAGAGGAATTGCTGAAAACTAAACCAAAGAAGAAAAACAATGCATCAGTCTTTTGCACTAAGTACACAAAGTGTTCAGAGAAAATGAATACAATCCTGAAAAAGCACTGGCATATTCTGCATTCAGACAAACAAATTGCACACCTCTTCAAATAACCCCCACTGGTGGTCTATAACTGTGGTTGCAATATTGGGGATAGCTTAGTGAGATTTGACCTTCCCCCTGAGCCCACTCAGACTCTCTTGACACCCATTCCAAATGGGAACTACAAATGTGGCTCATGCGCACAGTGCAATAGCACTACAAAAACATCCTGCTTCAGACACCCGCATACAGGTTGAAAAATCCCTGTCAGGGGTATCATCTCATGCAAGACAAAGGGAGTAATCTATCTCATCACCTGTTCATGTGGGAAAGCCTACATAGGATAAACAAAAATACAATTAAAACACTGCATAGCTGAACACCGCAGCTCAATCAGGTGTAAGAACACTGACTATCCAGTAGCAGCTCACCATCCCATCTCCTCCCTCAAATACACAGGCATTGAGCATGTTGCTCTACCAAGGAGAGGAGGTAACATCGAGAACCTACTACTACAGAGGGAGGCTTACTGGATATCCTATTTAAAAACATTGACCCCTAGTGATCTGAATATTGACATCTCAGGCCCTTATGAACAATTATATTTTCTATGAACAAGTTTTATAAGTGAATATATTCTTTCTACAGCTTATCCATGTACACCCAATATGTTCCCCCTGTTGATGACATGCCTAGTTAAATAAAGTTAAAATAAAATAAAAATGATGCTTATTATGCATTATGGTTGAACCAAAAGATTCCATGTAACAAAACAATTATGAAATTAGAAACAATGAAATATATATGTGAAATGTAATTAAACAATAATGTATGTTGATGCTAATCTTATGCTAATACTAATGATAACAATAGCCTAATATATTCAATATGCTGTAAACTATTGTCTTTTAACAGTTCCACTCAATTAATTGTAATCAACCTAATAATTAAGACACACCCCTCACTATTGTCATTGGTTGCACTAATTGCACTGTTTTGTCTACAGAACCTGGTTCAAGCATTCATGACATTACCCTGAAGAAGGCACATTGATGCCGACACGTTGGTGGTTTAACCAATAAATTACTGGGAGTTTATACATAGAGTGTGCGACTCTCTTTGATTTTATAGCTTAAAGTTTATAAACCCAAAAAACAGGATACGTGAGAAAAAGAGATACCATTGAATATGTGCTACGTCGTTACCCAAAGTCCCTTTGCACATAATGTTGATGTCAGGCTTGCACGTGAGTGTCAATCATTTTAGCCCAAGGATATGATCGAAACTTAAGTCTTCATATAAAGTCCTCCGGATGCTACTCGGTGGTGCAGGATGAATGAATAAGGCCCCGCTATCTAAAGGCTGGTTCACTGGCTAAATAAGTGAGGTAACGTTAGTCATTTCAAGTCCGTTGACATGGAGCTAAACATCTTCGCTGGCATTTTACAGTATTTTATGTAATCCAATGGAAGAGAATTATCAGCATAACAAAAATAAACTTAAACATGACATCAACGTTCAGTGAACAGCTATCTCGCCTGTCATATAGAAGAAACTGAGCTAACTGATGTGCACATACAGGCTACAAATAATATAAGGAAACTTTGAGTGGGCTAGCTCACCATATTATTCACTTTACTGTTATGCTAGCTGTACCACAGTAGCAGCTAGTAAATTAGCTAATGTTCGTTAGCTTGCCAACAGTCACATAATCCAAGGTGGTTTAATTCTCCGTACTCCAGAATGGTGCTAAACTTCACAGAGGAAACATGACTAGGAAGAAGATTCACATTGTATGCCACGGATGAACGCCTCGGCTTGAGAGGGAGATTCAAACTTGTGTGACCGTCCATTGTAAGTCAGACATAGTTTAGCTGGGAAGGCAATTCCATAGGCAATGTTGAGGGACATGAGCTGGCGTTTGACCCCGTCATAGCCTTTTCTTTTTTTGGTGCAGGTCTGCGGTAAGGTCAGGGAAGAACATTATCTCTTGGTCCCCGTACATCACCTTTCCCTTAGCCCTGGCTTTCCACATCACTCTGACTTTGTCTTGAAAGTTGAGAAACTTCATGATAAGGACTCGAGGAGAGGGGTGGTTTCTCGGGCCAGTAGGAGCCGGAAGCCGATGGGCTCTTTCAATGTACAGGGGGTCCGGAAAGTTGTCCGGCCCCAATGCCTCGGGAAGCCATCTCTCAAGTAGGCTTGAAGGTCACATTTAACCTCACTAATCCTCGTTAGGACACCTTTGACTTTGGTGGAAAAGTCGGCCCTCATGGCAGAGATTGCTTCCAAAGCCCCTTGGTTCTGGTTTAAGCCGTCGACATCGTTGGTAGTCATGTCGGACTCGTGGTGTCAGGAGCATGCAGGGCTAACTGGGTTAGTAGAGCTGGCTGAATTAGCAGGGCTAACTGGCCTAGCCTGGACCACGTTGTTGATGCGAGATGTTCTTCTTGTTTTAGGAGAACTATGTTTAAGTCAATTCATAATGGATGTAGATGCGCCTGAAATTGTCCAAGAAAATACTGTTTGTGTTACAAGGATTTAAAATAAGAGATTAAAATAATTTAAAAGAAGTTTAGCCGAAATGATCAAGAGAACAGTAAAACCACTTCCGCTCAGTTCAACGCCATAACCACCCACTTGGCACTTTCAATGATGTTTGGACTACTGATGTTTTCATCATCTGATTATCATCTGGGTATTTTTTTTTGTTATAAAAAGAAGCTGTTACTGCACTCCACAATGAACAATTTGTTGAACACATTAATTTTTTGTTTTTACATATAGCCTACAGTAACATAAACTAATAAAAATGCTATTGTGTTATTATTTTTATTTTTTTACATATTCTAATGTCAAATCAAATGTTATTTGTCACATTTTTGTATTTATTTAACTTTTATTTAACTAGGCAAGTCAGTTAAGAACAAATTCTTATTTACATTGATGGCTTACCCCGGACAAACCCTAACCCGGACGACACTGGTCCAATTGTGCACCGCCCTATGGGACTCCCAATCACGGCCGGTTGTGATACAGCCTGCAATTGAACCAGGGTCTGTACTGACGCCTCTAGCACTGAGATGCGGTGCCTTAGACCACTGCGCCACTTATAAGCTCTTAACCAACAATGCAGTTCAAGAAATAGAGTTAAGAAAATATTTTCTAAGTAAAAAAATCTAATCAAATCAAAAAGTAACACATGAAAATGACATAACAATAACGAGGCTATATACATGTTACCTAAAACCAAGTGATTCTTTTTTTTGCCCTAGCATATATGAAATGAATTAATTACACTGTTAGAATGTTGTGGTCAGAAAGGAGGGTCCCTTGAGGCCCAGATGTTCTAGTGTTAAATGCCTTGCAGTAAAAATGTTAACAAATCCTTGGTTCTCTATAGAACTTTCAGATCTTGTTATGATGATGAATCAGGCCTTGGCCAAAAATAGAAGAACGGATTGTAGTTGATTGGCAGCTTTTCAGGCAATTGAGAAATACACTGAACAAAAATATAGACGCAACATGTAAAGTGTTAGTTCCATGTTTCATGAGCTGAAATAAAAGATCCCATAAATGTTCCATACGCACATAAAGCTTATTTCTCTAACATTTTGTGCACGAATTTGTTTACATCCCTGTTAGTGAGCATTTCTCCTTTGTCAAGATAATCCATCCACCTGACAGGTGTGGCATATCAAGAAGCTCATTAAACAGAATGATCATTACACAGGTGCATCTTGTGCTGTGGACAATAAAAGGCCACTAAAATGTGCAGTTTTGCCACAACACAATGCCGCTATCTCAAGTTTTGAGGGAGCGTGCAATTGAAATGCTGACTGCAGGAATGTCCACCAGAGCTGTTGCCAGATTATTGAATGTTAATTTCTCTACCATGAGCCACCTTCAACGTCATTTTAGAGAATTTGGCAGTGCGTCCAACCGGCATCACAACCGCAGACCACGTGTATGACGTTGTATGGGCGAGCAGTTTGCTGATTTCAAAGTTGTGAACAGAGTGCCCCATGATGGTGGTGGGGTTATGGTATGGGCAGGCATAAGCCATGGACAATGAACACAATTGCATTTGATCAATGTTGAATGGACAGAGATCCCGTGATGAGATCCTGAGGCCCATTGTAGTACCATCCATCCGCTGACATCACCTCATGTTTCAGCATGATAATGCACAGCCCCATTCCTGGAAGCTGAAAGTGTCGCAGTTCTTCCATGGCCTACATACTCACCAGACATGTCACCCATTGAGCATGTTTGGGATGCACTGGATAGACGTGTACGACAGCTTGTTCCAGTTCCTGTCAATATTCAGCAACTTCGCACAGCCATTGAAGAGGAGTGGGACAACATTCCACAGGCCACAATCAACAGCCTTATCAACTCTATGCGAAGGAAATTTGTTGCGCTGCATGAGGCAAATGGTGGTCACACCAGATACCGACTGGTTTTCTGGTCCACGCTCCTACTTTTTTTTTAAACAGTTGTATATCTGTATTCCCAGTAATGTGAAATCCACAGATTAGCGCCTAATGAACTGATTTAAATTCACTGATTTCCTTATATGAACTGTAACTCAGTAAAATCTTTAAATTGTTGCATGTTACGGTTATATATATGTTTTTAGACTGCTGGTGAGCCGTCAAAATTTTGGAAAACAGTTAATGCACTGTAGCGTGGAAATTAATCTCCCTCCCTGCTTCATCAAGTTGTGTCAGGGTCTAACATCTTTCTTACTGCAGCTTTCTGCTCCCCTAATTGTGGAATCATTGACACATATTTTAATCAGTGTCACGGTTGTCTAAAGGATCGGACCAAAGTGCAGCATGGTTGTAGTTCCACATATTTATTTATTCCGTGAAACGTAGCAATACACAAATAACTTGAATAACAAAAACAACAAACCGTGACGCAGAGAGAAATAAACACTACTCAAAAGATAATCACCCACAAAAACAGGTGGGACAAACCTCAGCTTAAATATGACCTCCAATTAGAGACAATGACAACCAACTGCCTCTAATTAGAGATCATACCAAACAAAACCAACATAGAAAATAACAACTTACTATGGTCAGGACATGACAATCAGACAATTATTTTGGGTGCTATCCCTAAGGCCTGGAAGGCTGCCCATGTGCTCCCTCTCCACAAAGGTGGTGGCCCCTCTGACATGAACTATCTTGCCTAGCAATTAAAACAAATATTTAATCACACTCAGCTTAGATCTTTTCTAGCTTCAAAATGTATTCTAACTGTCCATTAGTCGGGTTTCAGGCCATATCATAGCATTATATCGGCTGCTTCTTTGGTGATAAATGAGACTGTAAATTATGTGGACAAAAGGCAGCATTGTGCTGTCCTTTTCATAGATCTGTTGAAGGCTTTCGACACTGTTGACCATTTATTAATAATTTGTAGACTGTCTGAAATTGGCCTCAGTCAGGCAGCCTGCATTTGGTTTGAAAACTACCTGACAAACAGGACACAATGTGTTTCTTCTGATGAAACGGGACATGGTAGTAGGTGCCAGGTCTCACTGGTTTGTGTCAAGAATGGCAACGCTGCTGGGATTTTCATGCTAAACAGTTTCCCGTGTGCACCAAGAATGGTCCACCACTCAAAGGACATCCAGCCAACTTGACATAACTGTGGGAAGCATTGGAGTCAACATGGGCCAGCATCCCTGTGGAACGCTTTTGACACCTTGTAGAGTCCATGCCCCAATGAGTTGAGGGGGGGTGCAACTCAATATTAGGATGGTGTTCTTAATGTTTGTACACTCAGTGTACAGTACAGTGTACACTTCATGTGTATGTTTGATACAGGGCTCATCTGTAAAAGAGACCTTGGTCTCAGCATGACTAATCTCATCTCCTGATTACAGCGGATCGTCACATAGTATGTTACCTTTTCTTCTGTTATTATGAAGTAATCATGTTAATGTGTCCTCTTTCCCAGCCCCTCCATCAATAAGCACTGGGAGGCAGAGCTATCAGCTCTAAAGGGGAACAATGCTAAGCTAACAGCCGCTCTGCTGGAGTCCACAGCTAACGTCAAACAGTGGAAACAACAACTGGCTGCCTACCAGGAGGAGGCCGAGAGACTACACAAACGGGTGAGGAGGAAGAAGACATGGGAGAGAGATGGGAGATGGGGATGGTGTGTGGAGCATCAATGGTATTTGTTCAGTTTATGTGTGTAACTTATTTCTGATTTATTTTGTCTCTGTGTGTGTGCGTGCATGTGTGTCTAGGTGACTGAGCTAGAGTGCCAGAGCACCCAGACCCCTGTGATCAAATCCCAGAAGACGGAGCTAAACCAGACCATTGAGGAACTGGAAAGCACTCTGAAGGATAAAGAAGAGGTACGTGTGTGACATATTTGGAGACACCTATTTTATTTTATCTTTATTTTAGCAGGGAGTCCCATTGGGACCAAGGCTTATTTTCCAAGGGAGCTCTGCATGAACACAATTTATAACATTTACAACATTCAAACATTAAACATAACGAGAACATACAATACTACAAGCAATTTAAGAAGCAAACACATTCCCTAACAAAGAGGTCCTCAATTAACAACTTGAACTGCCCTAGAGGCACCAGAGCATCAAGGTACAGAGAGCTCTGCATATCATTCCATACATAGGTTGCAAAAAAACTGAATGCAGATTTACCTATAGTGATCATTGTGACATCTAGCATTAGCCATCCCTCTGATCAGGTCTGGTGACTCGTATGTCTGTAAGGTAAGGCGAAAGTTTGCACAAGAGAGCTTTATAAACAAAGAGAGCAGGGCATTGATCTATGAGACTGGAGATGGCCAACCTACTTTCTGATACAGAATGCAGTGATGTGTACTGAACCTATCGCCTGCATTAAAGCTTGGTGCGCTATGACACACTGGGTCCATTGCCTTCAATACAGTGGAAGCTGCATTCATATAGACGATATCACCATAGTGTAAAGCCGGAATGTCGACTGAACAATTTGTTTTCTACTATTTAATGAAAGGCATGCCCTATTCCTATAAAGGAAGCCCATTTTAATTCTTAACTTTTAACTAACCCATCAATATGATTTTTGGAAGATAGCTTGTCGACAATCCAGATACCCAGATATTTATAAGCAGGGAAACGTTAGATGCTATATTCACCAGTTTTTCACATTTGTGTTTTTTCATCAGAAAATATTTACGTGTACCTTCGTCAGTGTGTAAAATATGACTGTTCTCAAATTTGTTTATTAATAGATTTTAGTATTAAAATGGGTTTTGTTGCAAAATGCTATATATTTATTGTTTAGCTGTAATGGAATGTTCGTATCATGTATATTTGACAGTGATATGTGGTTGTCTAACCTAGCGACCTTAAGATGAATGGACTAAGTCACTCTGGATAAGAGCATCTGCTAAATGACTCAAATGATAAATGTAAATATTTTACATACAGATCTCATGTTACTGTATTGATACGCACACACACACGTAACACACACGCATACCGACACAACACACACACACATACACTCAAACACACATACACACACACTTTTACACTCATCATATGCCGATGCTACTCTGTTCTTTATTTTACTACTATTATTATCTATCATGATGCCTAGTCACTTTACCCTGCCTTTATGTACATATCTACCTCAAATACCTCGTACCCCTGCACATTAATCTGGTACTCCCTGTAGTGCCTTCAGAAAGTATGAATACCTCCTGACTTATTCCACATTTTGTTGTGTTACATTCAAAATGTATTGAATGTATTGTTTTTCTCACCCATCTACACACAATAGCCCATAATGACAAAACAAAAACATGTTTTCGAAATGTTTGCAAATGTATTGAACATGAAATACAGAAATTTCTCATTTACATATGTATTCACACCCCGTGAGTCAATACTTTTTAGAAGCACCTTTGGCAGCAATAACAGATGTGAGTCTTTTGGGATAAGTCTCTAAGAGCTTTGCACACCTCAATTGTTCAATATTTGCCCATTTTTCGTTTTAAAATCCTTCAAGTTCTGCCACGTTGATAGTTGATAATTGCTAGACAGCCAGACTTGACATATATTTTCAAGCCGATTTAAGTCAAAACTGTAACTAGGCAATCTCAGGAACATTACATTTTGTCTTGGTAAGAAACTCCAGTGTAGATTTGGCCTTGGGTTTTAGATTATTGTCCTGCTGAAAGGTGAATTTGTCTCCCAGTGTCTGTTGGAAAGCAGACTGAACCAGGGTTTCTCTAGGATTTTGCCTGTGCTTATATCTGTATTCCGTTTCTTTTTATCCTAAAAAACTTCCTAGTCCTTGCCAATGACAAGCATAACCATAACATGATGCATCTACCACCATGCTTGAAAATATGAAGAGTGGTAATCAGTGATGTGTTGGATTTGCATCAAACAAAATGCTTTGTATTCAGGACAAAAAGTACATTTCTTTTTCACATGTTTTGCAGTATTACTTAAGTGCCTTGTTGCAAACAGGATGCATGTTTTGGAATATGTGTATTTTGTACCGTCTTCCTTCTTTTCACTCTGTCATTAAGGTTAATATTGTGGAGTAACTACCTTAGTTAGTATTGTATTGAGCATTGTGGAGTAACTATCTCTATCCTTAGTTTTCTCATATCAAAACAATTAAACTCTGTTGGTGAAAACCCTGAGCAGTTCCCTTCCTCTCCGGCAATTGAGTTAGGAAGGACAACTGTATCTTTGTAGTGACTGGGTTACTTGATACCCATCCAAAGCCTAGTTAATAACTTCACCATGCTAAAAGGAATATTCAGTGTCCGTTTTTTTTTGTTTTTGTTACACATCTACCAATCGTTACCCTTCTTTGCCAGGCATTGAAAAACCTCCCTGGTCATTGTGTTTGAATCTCTGCCTGAAATTCACTACTCGATTGAAGGACTTCACAGATAATTGTATGTGTGGGGTACTGAGGGGAGTAATAGTGGTTAACATAATTTAAAAATCATGTTAACCACCATTATTGAACACAGAATGCATCCATGCAACTTATTATGCGATTTCTTGAGCACATTTTTACTCCTGAATGTATTTAGGTGTGCCAAAACAAAGGGGTTGAATTGACTTAAGACATATCAGCTTCGACATTTTTATATACAGTGGGGCAAAAAAGTATTTGATCCCCTGCTGATTTTGTACGTTTGCCCACTTACAAAGAAATTATCAGTCTATAATTTGAATGGTAGGTTTATTTGAACAGTGAGAGACAGAATAACAACAAAAAAATCCAGAAAAACACATGTCAAAAATGTTATAAAATTATATGCATTTTAATGAGGGAAATAAGTATTTGACCCCTCTGCAAAACATGACTTAGTACTTGGTGGCAAAACCCTTGTTGGCAATCACAGAGGTCAGACGTTTCTTGTAGTTGGCCACCAGGTTTGCACACATCTCAGGAGGGATTTTGTCCCACACCTCTTTGCAGATCTTCTCCAAGTCATTAAGGTTTCGAGGCTGACGTTTGGCAACTCAAACCTTCAGCTCCCTCCACAGATGTTCTATGGGATTAAGGTCTGGAGACTGGCTAGGCCACTCCAGGACTTTAATGTGCTTCTTCTTGAGCCACTCCTTTGTTGCCTTGGCCGTGTGTTTTGGGTCATTGTCATGCTGGAATACCCATCCACAACCCATTTTCAATGCCCTGGCTGAGGGAAGGATGTTCTCACCCAAGATTTGATGGTACATGGCCCCGTCCATCGTCCCTTTGATGCGGTGAAGTTGTCCTGTCCCCTTAGAAGAAAAACACCCCCAAAGCATAATGTTTCCACCTCCATGTTTGACGGTGGAGATGGTGTTCTTGGGGTCATAGGCAGCATTCCTCCTCCTCCTCCAAACACGGCGAGTTGAGTTGATGCCTAAGAGCTTCATTTTGGTCTCATCTGACCACAACACTTTCACCAGTTGTCCTCTGAATTATTCAGATGTTCATTGGCAAACTTCAGACGGGCATGTATATGTATTCTTGAGCAGGGGGACCTTGCGGGCGCTGCAGGATTTCAGTCCTTCACAGCGTAGTGTGTTACCAATTGTTTTCTTGGTGACTATGGTCCCAAATGCCTTGAGATCATTGACAAGATCCTCCCGTGTAGTTCTGGGCTGATTCCTCACCGTTCTCATGATCATTGCAACCCCACGAGGTGAGATCTTGCATGGAGCCCCAGGCCGAGGGACATTGACAGTTCTTTTGTGTTTCTTCCATTTGCGAATAATCGCACCAAATGTTGTCACCTTCTCACCAAGATGCTTGGCGATGGTCTTGTAGCCCATTCCAGCCTTGTGTAGGTCTACAATCTTGTCCCTGACATCCTTGGAGAGCTCTTTGGTCTTGGTCTTGGCCATGGTGGAGAGTTTGGAATCTGATTGATTGATTGCTTCTGTGGACAGGTGTCTTTTTTACAGGTAACAAGCTGTGGTTAGGAGCACTCCCTTTAAGAGTGTGCAACTAACCTCAGCTTGTTACCTGTATAAAATACACTTGGGAGCCAGAAATCTTTCTGAAATAATAAATTTCCCTCATTAAAATACAAATCAATTTATAACATTTTTGACATGCGTTTTTCTGGATATTTTTGTTGTTATTCTGTCTCTCACTGTTCAAATAAACCTACCATTAAATTATAGACTGATCCTTTCTTTATCAGTGGGCAAACGTACAAAATCAGCAGGGGATCAAATACTTTTTTCCCCCACTGTATATTTTTTTCAACATTTTTACTTTGACATTATAGGGTATTATAGGGTATTGTGTGTAGATGTGTGACACAAAATCTCTATTTAATCAGGCTGTAACACAACACAATGTGGTGTCGTGACGTTGTATTAGTTAATGTGACGACTGTTGCTCATCGAATGATTAACTGTTTATAATTGCGTGCTTAAATGAATCAAGCAATTATTAACTCATTAACCTGGGGCACCATGGGAAAATTAGTTTTATTGAGTTTCTATTTCCCAAATTAACTCAAAGAATATTAGAATATCGATTTGTCAACAGTCGCTAAATTAATCAACCTCTAGTCTCATGTCTGAACGTCGCATAATCCGGGAATCTGCACGAACCCGGGCTACACCAATGAGTTTACCACACCAATCTTAGTTGATTATTTATTTACTAGCAAGCTAAAATGATGATAAAAATACACATACACAAAACACAGTCTAGGCTTTTGATTAGGACTTAGTATAACGGGCCAACACACTATGGCGCGTGTTACCCAAAATGGGGATTTAAAAGAGAGAGAAACAAAGAAAGTACACGAGAGAAATATACACTTGGGTTCATTTGTCAGCTATGCTTATTCAAACCTAGTCTTGCCCCGAACTGCCACTCTTATGGGTCAGAATATAATGATGTAATTACGTGTTGGAGATCTCAGATGGGCGTCCCGCGTGGCTCGTTTAGGCTTCTCAAGGGCGCACTGCTCCGACGCAACTCTCTGATTGTCCTCACGATGTCAGTGTCCTTCTTGGATTGTGGTCTGATTTCTTCCCTTTTCTCTGTGGTGTCGCCTGAGGACATACAGCTCTGTAGCTCAGAGCTCACAGCGTATGAATGAAATAGCGTAGATACCACGATTCGATGAAGAGTGGAGGCTAGATGGTTCAACTTGAATTCACCCGCTTAGACACAGCTACTCATCCGTAGCTTGGGTAGAAAAATATTTCTTTGTCTTCAAACTTTGTGTTGCGTTTTGGGGTTCGTTGACCATTTAGACCTTCGCTGCAGCTTGGGGTCTCTTTTAGTCTGATATGTTAATTCTCCAGTCTTCTGTCTTATACCCTCGGGTCAGAAGTGGGCGTAACCGCCTTTAGGGCAATTCTCTGGGCGTACCAAGTTAAGGGACAAGGCCTAGATTTTACTCAAATCCAATTTTAGACACTAACTTCACATCTCATCTTTACCAAAACATTCTCTTTGATTTGGATATTTTCCACACAACGTAGAATGTATAAACATCAGGCATATACTGGGAAAACTCTTAAAGGTACAATGTTTTCATAATAATATCATCTGTTAACCTTTAATAATAAAACAAAAATTACATACATTTTCATATTCCATCTCTCGTCATGACCACCATTGTGGCTGACGGAAAACCATTGTTCCAAAGTCCCTTTATATGATTTGCACTTTTCGCACCAAAGTACGTTAATCTCTAGGAGACAGAACGCGTCTCCTTCCTGAGCGGTATGACGGCTGCGTGGTCCCATGGTGTTTATACTTGCGTACTATTGTTTGTACAGATGAACCAGACTTGTGGAGGATGAATCAGACTTGTGGAGGTCTACAATTATTTTTCTGAGGTCTTGGCTGATTTCTTTTCATTTTCCCATGATGTCAAGCAAAGAGGCACTGTGTTTGAAGGTAGGCTTTGAAATACATCAACAGGTACACCTCCAATTGACTCAAATTATGTCAATTAACTTATAAGAAGCATCTAAAGCCATGATATCATTTTCTGGAATTTTCCAAGCTGTTTAAAGGCACAGTCAATATGTGTATGTAAACTTCTGACCCACTGGAATTGTGATACAGTGAATTTTAAGTGAAAGTAAACAATTTTAAACAATTGTTGGAAAAATTATTTGTGTCATGCACACAGTAGATGTCCTAACCGACATGCCAAAACTATAGTTTGTTAACAAGAAATGTGTGGAGTGGTTGAAAAAGCGAGTTTGAATGACTAAGTGTATGTAAACTTCCGACCTCAACTGTATGTATGCATGATTTGGAAAATAACATGTACATGGGTTTACCTGCATTAAGTACCAATTTCAGTTTCACAAAGGCTTTCCGCAGTGCAATAAATGCAGATTAAAGCTCTGACAGAACCTGGTCAGCTGTGGGGGAAATAGCAGGTCAAAGTTGAACTTTTTCACAGATAAAAAAATTGTGTTCCTATAAATAGTGAAAAGAACTGGCCCAAGAATCGATCCCTTTGTTATGTCCAGAAAACCTGATTTAACACCATCATTAATACACAATGTGGTCTGTTAAATCATTTTCAAACCAGCTACACACAGCCTGCCTGGTGCAGGACAATTGATGAAAGCTTCAGAATAATTACTGAGTGATCCACAGTGTCAAAAGCTTTAGACAGTCAATAAAAAGGGCTGCACAATGTTTATTTTTATCCAAACAATTAAGAACATAATTTAAGACCAAAGAAGTAGCAGAAATGGTGCTATGATCTGGTCTGAAACCTGACTGGTGTACATTTAGAATACATTTCGTAGATAAAAAGGATCTAAGTTGAGTATTTAACAAGGATTCTATAATTGTTTCTAGGCAAGAGAGTTTTTGAAAATGGAGCAATAATTATTTAGGTCATACGTGTCACCACCTTTGTGAAGGGGGAGTATATGAGCCGCCTTTCAGACCCCGGGGATGGTACCAGAAGTAATTGTAAGGTTAGAAATGTGTTAAAGATTCTGCATTCAGAGGAGCAGAAAGCTGAAGCAATGGCTCAAGCAAATCAGCCCCAGTGAATTTATTTTCCATCAATCTTGCACAAGGCGTCGAGCCCATCAGAAGTAGAAAGCTGTTGAAATTAAGCAAAGATTCACGAGAAGTTAACGGAACTTCCATCGAGCCAGCTAAAGGCTGGGAGAGGGGCAGGCAGTTGTCTGGCTGATCAGGGTTAGTTCCACCATTTATTTCAAATAAAAATACTGCAGAGATAAAATGTTAATTAAAAGCTTCACAAATCTGATTTTCTCAGTAATGATGCCAGAGTCTGACAACTTGCTTAGGCAGGAAAGGAGAAGATTTTCCACGCATCAGTGTATTAACTGTTTTCCAAAATGTTGACGGTTCACCAGCAGAGTCAGAGATAGAACTTAGATAGTAGCTAGATTTAGCTTTCTTGACAGAGGAAGTGCATCTGTTTCTAAATTGCCTGAAAAACTGCCAATCTGCTACTGAGTAATATTTTCTAGCTTTGGCCCAGACCATTCATCATAACAAGATCTGAAAGTTTTGTAGAGAACCAAGTACTTGTATTTTTTTACTTTAAGGAGTTTAAAGGGAGCTTGTTTGTCTGCCAGAGTGAAAAAAATAGATAATAAAAATTCTAGAGCTAATTCAGGGTCATGCATGCAGCTGATAGAGGAGAAGTCAGAGGAATAATATCATGAAGAAAAGCTTGTGGGGAACAATGTTTAAAATATCTGTTCATAATTATACGACACAAAATGGCACCTGACCAACTGCTATTTTGTGTGTTTTTGTACATAATGTTTCCGCCATCGTTTCCTGTGACCGAAAAAAGGCTTCTAGATATGAGAACAGCGATTTGGATAAAGATTTCTCTTTAAATGAGTCGGGGGCGCAGGAAATACTTCTCACCCCGGACCAGGCCCTAATTTCAGAGACTCGGAAAAGGAAGTGACGGCGTAAGAGGCCAACGTGCGGGCACTCTAATGAAACTACGTTGGCTAATAAATTATCCAGCTCTACCCTACGTTCTATTGGCGAACGTACCACTACTGGAGAACAAACTGGACAAGCTCTATTCTGGACAAGCTCTGTTTCTCGGAGTCCTAGCTGAACAAGGACATGGATAATCTATATCTAGCTGGTTTTTCTATGCATCAGCAGGATCGAACTGCAGCCTTGTGTAAGCTCAAGGGGGGAGGTGTGGGTTTCTTTGTTGACAACAGCTGGTGTGCGATCACTAATATTAAGGGAGTCTCAAGGTTCTGCTCGCCTGAGTTAGAATACCTCATGATAAGCTGTAGACCATGCTATTTACCAAGACAGTTTTCTGTGTTTTTCGTAGCTGTCTATTTACCACCACAAACCGATGCTGGCACTAAGACCACACTCAACGAGCTGTATAGGGTCATCAGCGAACAAGAAAATTCTCATCCAGAGGTGGCGCTCCTAGTGGCTGGGGATTTTAAGGCAGGGAAACTGAAGTCTGTTTTAACTAATTTTACCAGCATGTCACCTGTGCAACTACAGGAGACAGAACTCTAGATCACCTTTACTCCACACACAAAAATGCATACAAAGTTCTCCTTCCATTTATCAATTCTGAGCATAATTCTATCCTCCTGATTCCTGCTTACAAGCAAAACTAACATTTTGTTGTGTTACAGCCTGAATTTCAACATTTATTACATTGAGATTTACCCCATATTGTCAAAGTGGAATTATGATTTTAGACATTTTTACAAATTAATAAAAAATGAAAAGCTGAAATGTCTTGAGTCAATAACTATTCAACCCCTTTCTTATGGCAAGCCTAAATAACTTCAGGAGTAAAAATGTGTTTAACAAGTCACATAATAAGTTGTATGGACTCACGCCTGCTCCCACTCCCCCGAGCGAGGCTGCCATTCATTACGCTAACCTGTCACCATCATTACGCGCATCAGTGCTCATTGGACTCGCCTGGACTCCTTCACGTTGTTGATTGCCCCCTCTATATCTGTCTGTTCCTCAGTTTTGTTCCCCGTGTCAGCATTATTGTCGTAATGTCGTTTTGTCCCCCCCGTCCAGTTGCTGTTCATGTTTTGTTTGATGTCCGTTTTTGATTAAATGTCCACTCCCTGAACTTGCTTCTCGTCTCCAGCGTCGGTCCTTAGAGAATGCTGACACCACTATTTGAAGCATCAGGAAGTACTTGTTTTTTGTTTTTGGTGGTGATGTCGGGAAAGGGTGCCGCTGCCAATGGAACCGGGGGTGCCTCAGCTGGCTCGTCGGGCTTCCACGCCTTAGCTTGCTCGAGAGGTTTCCTTGCCTCGGTTGGCTCGGCAGGCACCCATCTCACATCATGCCTCAGTCTGCCCGTCAGGCTCTCACGCCTCAGTGGGATCGTCAGGCTTTCACGCCTCAGCCGAATTGTTGGGCTCCCACGCCTCAGCCGGCTCGTCAGGCTTCTTTGCCTCAGCCGGCTTGTCCAGAACCCATGCCTCGGCCAGCCCGCCAGGCTTGCCCAGGTGGGAAGGCTGCGCTTCTCGTCTCCAGTGTCTGTCCTTACACAAAGATCAGGTAGGTTTTTCCAATGCCTCGAAAAGAAGGCTGGTACATAAGTAAAAAAACAAAAACAAAGACATTGAATATCATGTTGAGCATGGTGAAGTTATTAATCACTACAAAGACACAGGCGTTCTTCCTAACTCAGTTGCCAGAGGGGAAGGACACTGCTCAGTGATTTCACCATGTGGCCAATGGTGACTTTAAAATAGTTACAGAGCTTAATGGCTGTGATAGGACAAAACTGAGGATGGATCAACAACGTTGTAGTTACTCCACAATACTAACCTAGATGCCAGAGTGAAAAGAAGGAAGCTTGTACAGACTAAAAATATCCTAAAACATGCATCCTGTTTGCAATAAGGCACTAAAGTAAAACTGCCAAAAAATGTGGCAAAGAAATTAACTTTATGTCCTGAATACAAAGTGTTATGTTTGGGGCAAATCCAACACAACACATCACTGAGTAACACTTCATATTTTCAAGTATGGTGGTGGCTGCTGGAGTTGCTTACCAAGATGACATTGAAAGTTCCTGAGTGGCCGAGTTACAGTGTTGACTTAAATCAGCTTGAAAATCTATGGAAAGACTTGAAAATGTCTGTCTAGCAATGATCAACAACCAACTTGACAGATCTAGAAGAATTAAAAAAGAATAATGGTAAAATATTTTACAAACCAGGTGTGCAAATCTCTTAGAGAGGTCTCACAGCTGTAATCACTGCCAAAGACGATTCTAATATGTATTGACTCATGGGTGTGAATACTTATGTAAATTAGATATTTCTGTATTTAATTTCCAATAAATGCACAACAATTTAGATTTTTTATTTCTTAACTTTTTCAGTGTGGGATATTGTGTGTACAGTGCATTCGAAAATTATTCAGACCACTTGACTTTTTCCACGTTTTGTTACATTACAGCCTTATTCTAAAATTGATTAAATCGGTTTTTTTTTCATCAATCTACAGACAATATCCCATAATGACAAAGCAAAACAGGTTTCTATGAATAAAAATAAATAAATATCACATTTACATAAGTATTCAGACCCTTTACTCAGTACCTTCGGCAGCGATTACAGCCTCGAGTCTTCTTGGGTATGACGCTACAAGCTTGGCACACCTGTATTTGTGGAGTTTCTCCCGTTCTTCTCTACAGATCCTCTCAAGCTCTGTCAGGTTGGATGGGGAGCGTCGCTGCACAGCTATTTTCAGGTCTCTCCACAGAGAATTTAGATTGGGTTCAAGTCCGAGCTCTGGTTGGGCCACTCAAGTACATTCAGAGACTTGTCCCAAAGCCACTCATGTGTTGTCTTGGCTGTGTGCTTAGGGTTGTTGTCCTGTTCGAAGGTGAACCGTCACCCCAGTCTGAGTTCCTTAACAATCTGGAGCAAGTTTTCATCAAGGATCTATCTGTACTTTGCTCTGTTCATCTTTCCCTTGATCCTGACTAGTCTCCCAGTCTCTTCCCCTGAAAAACATGGTTTTGGCCAGGTATAGAGCAGTGCCTGGTTTCCTCTAGACGTGACTCTTGGCATTCAGGACAAAGAGTTCAACCATGGTTTCATCAGAGCAGAGAATATTGTTTCTCATGGTCTGAGAGTCCTTTAGGTGCCTTTTGGGCAAACTCCAAACAGGCTGTCATGTGCCTTTTACTGAGGAGTGGCTTCCGTCTGGCCACTGTACCATAAAGGCTTGATTTTTGGAGTGCTGCAGAGATGGTTATCCTTCTGGAAGGTGTGGCGGCTAATTTCTGCATTACCAAATGAGATGAGTTACAAACTTCACACACCAGTCAGAGTTATATTTAAAACTACATCTTTAATAATTAAGATGCTTTTACAAAAGCCCTTTGACTTTCAATGACGCGCTATCTCTAATGAACCATTGAAAAGTGATTACACAAAAGTACAAAGATCTTTTATAGCCAAGATACATCCCTCTCAACGTACATGACGCACCACAGATACATAGAATGGGTCACAAGGTTAAGTTTTGTATGAAAGATATCTATAAAACATAGAAGACAGCAACTGCTGTGTCAACAGAGTTCATTGTATAGACCAGTGTCTGGTCCTCCTACTCCAAACTGGAACCGTTTCTCAATGGTACGGTATAGAACAGAACCATTAGCTCATGTCCTCTGGAATGCTCTTTAGGCGTTATTATCAAAATACATCGTTAATCTCCTCTGTCCGTGCTATCTCATAGAGGCCCATCCTCAGTAAAACACACACACATATGTAGGCAATGTTCCATTCTGTCCTCTTCCCTTTCTGATATTCTGCATAACACCAGAGACATGTAAAAGACAAGCATGACCTCTCCCCTCTCTGGGCCCCAAGTGACTGAGCCCCAGCTGAGGGAAAAGTGCAACTGAAAGACACCAGTCCAAAGGGATACATTCTAATGACAATTGTCTCACATAAGCATATTATGCAAATAAAACATCTTAATTATCTATGTTACCCAACTAATTCTGATTCATCCACCACAAAGGTTCTCCCACCTCCACAGAAGAAACTCTGGAGCTCCGTCAGAGTGACCATCGGGTTCTTGGTCACCTCCCTGCTTCAGTGCTGCAGAAATGTTTTGGTACCCTTCCCCAGATCTGTGTCTTGACACAATCCTGTCTCGGCGCTCTAAGGACAATTCTTTCGACCTCATGGCTTGGTTTTTGCTCTGACATGCACTGTCAACTGTGGGACTTACATAGACAGGTGTGTGCCTTTCCAAATCATGTCCAATCAATTGAATTTACCACAGGTGGACTCCAATCAAGTTGTAGAAACGTCTCAAGGATGTTCAATGGAAGCAGGATGCACCTGAGCTCAATTTCGAGTCTCATCAAATCAAATTTATTTATATAGCCCTTCGTATATCAGCTGAAGTCTCAAAATGCTGTACAGAGACCCAGCCTAAGACCCCAAACAGCAAGCAATGCATGTGAAAGAAGCACGGTGGCTAGGAAAAACTCCCTAGGAAAAACTCCCTAGAAAGGCCAAAAATCTAGGAAGAAACCTAGAGAGGAACCAGGCTATGAGGGGTGGCCAGTTCTCTTCTGGCTGTGCCGGGTGGATATTATAACAGAACATGGTCAAGATGTTAAAATGTTCATAAATGACCAGCATGGTCAAATAATAATAATCATAGTAGTTGTCGAGGGTGCAACAAGCACGTCCGGTGAACAGGTCAGGGTTCCGTAGCCGCAGGCAGAACAGTTGAAACTGGAGCAGCAGCATGGCCAGGTGGACTGGGGACAGCAAGGAGTCATCATGCCAGGTAGTCCCGAGGCATGGTCCTAGGGCTCAGGTCCTCCGAGAGAAAGAAAGAAAGAGAGAAAGAGAATTAGAGAGAGCATATTTAAATTCACACAGGACACCGGATAAGACGAGAATACTCCAGATGTAACAGACTGACCCTAGCCCCCCGACACATAAACTACTGAAGCATAAATACTGGAGGCTGAGAGCAAAGGGTCTGAATACTTATGTAAATAAGGTATTTCTGTTTTTTGTTTTGCAAACATTTCTAAAAACCTGTTTTTGCTTTGTCATTATGTGGTATTGTGTGTAGATTGATGAGGATTTTTTATTTATTTAATCCATTTTAGAATATGGTTGTAACGTAACAAATTGTTGAAAAAGTGAAGGGGTCTGAATACTATCCGAATGTACTGTAGATGTGTGAAAAAAACAATCAATATAATCAATTTTGAATTCAGGCTGTATCACTACAAAATGTGGAATAAGTCAAGGGGTGTATAAGGCACTCTTTCCTCTGGTCCCCCAAAAATATCCAATGCCGCAGAGCAGTGATTGGGGACATTCCCCTGGCTAAGGTGCCGTTATTCGGAAGGGACGTTAAATGGGTGTCCTGACTCTCTGTGGTCACGAAAGATCCCATGGCACTTATTGTAAGAGTATGGGTGTTAACCCCAGTGTCCTGGCTAAATTCCCAATATGGTCCTCATATCATCATGGCAACCTAAACATCCCCAGTTTCCAATTGGCTCATTCATCCCCCCTCATCTCCCCTGCAACTATTCCCCAGGTCATTGCTGTAATTGAGAATGTGTTCTCAGTCAACTTACCTGGTAAAATAAAAAAGATGACTTAATGAAGGCTGTATCCCAACCAAAAGCCATGGATTACAGGCAACATCTGCACTGAGCTAAGAGCTTGAGCTTCCGCTTTCAAGGCGGAGAACACTAATTCGGACGCTTATAAGAAATCCCACTATGACCTCGGAGCCATGAAAACAGGCAACGGCATGTCTTGCAAACTATCACCGATTACAAAAGGAAACCCATCCGCGAGCTGCCCAGTGACGCGAGCCTACCAGAAGAGCTAAATGCATTCTATGCTCGCTTCAAGGCAACCAACGCTGAACAATGCATGAGAGCACCAGCTGTTCTGGATGACCTTGGGATCACGCTCTCCATAGCCGATGTAAGACCTTTAAACAGGTCAACATTCACGAACTATCAGGACATGTCCTCAGATTATGCGCTGACCAGCTGGCAAGTGTCTTCACTGACATTTTATACCTCTCCTTGACCCAGTCTCTAACACCTACATGTTTCAAGTAGACAACCATAGTCCCTGTGCCCAAGAACACCAAGGTACTGTAACCTGTCTAAATGATTATAGCCCTGTAGCACTCACATCTGTAGCGATAAAATGCTTTGAAAGTCTGGTCATGGCTCACATCAACACAATCATTCCAGACACCCAGTACCCATTCCAATTTGCATACCGTCCAAACAGAACCACAGATTACGCAATCTCTATTTTACTTCACACTGCCCTCTAACACCTGGACAAAAGGAACACCTATGTCAGAATGCTGTTCATTGACTACAGCACAGCATTCAACACCATAGTGCCCTCCAAGCGCATCACTAAGGTAAGGACCCTGGGACTGAAAACCTCCCTCTGCAACTGGATCTTGGACTTCCTGACGGGCTGCCCCCAAGTGGTGAGGGGTAGGAAACATATCCTTTCAACACGGGGGCCCCTCAGGGGTGCATTCTTAGTCTCCTTCTGTACTCCCTGGTCACCCACGACTGTGTGGCTGTGCACGACTCCAACACCATCATTAAGTTTGCTGAGTACACGATGCTGGTAGGCCTGACAGTGTGATGCCAGGACAACAACTTCTCCCCCAATGTCAGCAAGACCAAGGAGCCGATCATGGACTACAGGAAACAGAGGGCCAAGCACGCCCCCATTCACATTGACATGGCTGTAGTGGAGCGGGTCAAGAGCTTCATGTTCCTTGGTGTCCACATCACTTATGATCTATCATGGTCCACACACACCAACGCAGTCGTGAAGAGGGCACGGACACGCCTCTTCCCCTTTGGGAGGCTGAAGAGATTTGGCATGGGCTCTCCAGGACCATCCAGGACCTCTATACAAGGCAGTGTCCGAGGAACTCCGTAAAAATTGCCAAAGACTCCAGCCACCCAAGTCATACACTGTTCTCTCTGCTACCGCACGGCAATCGTCACCGATGCACCAATTCTGGAACCAACAGGACACCTGAACAGCTTCTACCCTCAAGCCATAAGACTGCTAAATTATTTAGTTAGTCCAGGTAGCTATTTTGTTAATTATCTATCTGCATTGACCTTTTTTGCACTAACTTTTTTGACTCATCACATACTCTGCTGCTACTGTTTATTATTCATCCTGTTGCCTAGTCATTTTATTCCTAGTTATATGTACATATCTACCTCAATTACCTCATACCCCTGCACATCAACTCGGTACTGGTACGCCGTGTATATAGCCAAGTTATAGTTACTCCTTGTATATTTATTATTAAGTGTTATTACTGTTATATTATTTCTCTATGTTCTTTCTCTCTGCATTGTTGTGAAGGCCCTGTAAGTAAGCATTTCACTGTTAATCTACACTTGTTGTTCACGAAGCATGTGACAAAATAACTTTTTATTTTATATGAGGATCAGTGTTAATCTGTTTAGTATCTCTAATATGCAGTAGGACCGTGATCACTGAGATCATTAGCAAAGACACCACTGGGCAAGTACTTGTGGGGGCTGTTTGGTAGAATTATGTAAATCGGTGATGAGTTGCTAGATTTATTTTTACACTAATCCATGTGGGTTTTGCAATCAGTTGAGTCGTGTTAAAAATCATGACAAATAGTCTTCAAATGGTCAGAGGCCGGATAAACAGATACATGTGTATTTTGGCTTATGGCTACATCTATAACCAAAAGCAAAAATTTTGGGGGGGATAGTGATATTTCGAGAACATGATGTCACAGAAGTTGACTTCACATATATAGCCACCCCTCCCCTTTTTTCAGTCTGTCACACCTGACTATGTTGTAATCAGCAATGTCAATGTCCTTGTCTGGGATCGAGCCATTTAGTCAAGTCTCCGTGAGAACAAACTCCGGGCTCGTGTCATGCACCAGATATGAAATAAATCCATCTTTGACTTCAAACACCGTACGTTGATATGTAACAACCCAATCACTGTATGCGATTTGAAAACAGTGGGTGTGTCCATATTTATGTTATTTGATATAATAGCACTGGACAAGCTTACCATAGTGGGCTTCTTAATTGGGCTAACAGTAACAGAGCTAACAGTGGAATTCAACTTCATGGTCACAAGATTATTACTGACAATACCCCTGGGAATATGGTTATAATGCTGTGAAATTGTGGGAATGGGAAGAATTACCTGAGCAGGGGTTATATACAGTGCATTTGGAAAGTATTCAGACCCCTTGACTTTTCCCACAATTTGTTACGACAACCTTATTCTAAAATGTATTAAATTGTTTTTTTCCCCTCATCAATCTACACAGAATACCCCATAATGACAAAGCAAATACAGGTTTTTAGAAATGCTATTTTCAGGTCTCTCCAGAGATGTTCGATCGGGTTCAAGACCGGTCTCTTGCTGGACCATTTAAGGACATTCAGAGACTTGTCCCGAAGCCACTCCTGCGTTGGCACTCCACCATGAAGGTCTGATTGGTGGAGTGCTGCAGAGATGGCTGTCCTTCTGGAAGGTTCTCCCATCTCCACAGAGGAACTCTAGACCTCTGTCAGAGTGACCATTGGGTTTTTGGTCACCTCCCTGACCAAGGCCCTTCTCCCTCGATTGCTCAGTTTGGCCGGCGGCCAATTCTAGGAAGAGTCCAAACTCATTCCATTTAAAAATGATGGAGGCCATTGTGTTCTTGGGGACCTTCAATGCTGCAAAAATGTTTAGTACCCTTCCCCAGATCTGTGCCTCGGCACGATCCTGTCTCAGAGCTCTATGGACAATTCCTTCGACCTCATGGCTTGGTTTTTCTCTGACATACACTGTTAAAACCTCTTGAGACTCTCATCCCGTTAGCGGGATCATTTTCCAGCGAAAAACTCCTAGCGACATTAGCATAACGAAATTCAATATTTTTTTTTTTCAAATATAGGACTGTCTATCGTTTTATAGATACACCTCTCTTGAATCGACCCTCATTGTCCGATTTCAAAAAGGTTTTACAGGAAAAGCACAATATTAGATTATGTTAGAGGAGTACATGGTAAAAGTAGCATCATATGAATTTTCCAACCAGGCACATGCATCACATATAACCAAAAAACAGCTAAATGCAGCACTAACCTTTTACAAACTTCATCAGATGACACACCTAGGACATCATGTTACACACAGCATGCAATCTTTTGTTCAATAAAGGTCATATTTCTATATAAAAACAGCATTTTACATCGGCACCTGACGTTGACTAACTTTTTTTTCATAAAATGCGTCCCGGGAAACAGTGCTACAATTTTATAAATTACTATTCGAAAACGATTTTTTTTTTTTATATTGTCAATCTAAGATTTATAGATGAATATCTCTTGAAAACACCCGTCATAACAGATTTTAAATTAACTTTACAGGGTAATCACACTTTGAGATAAAAGGGGATGCGATACTCAGAAAATGAGCTAGAAAGCCTAGCTCGTCGCCATCTTGGAACAATCGCACATCACATCTGATCTTGTATAATATTGCCAATAATCCCTCACCTTTAGTTGTCTTCATCAGAAAGCACTTCCAGGAATCCCAGGTCCACGACAAATGTATTTTCGGTCGAAAAAGTCCATCCTTTATGTTCCATTAGCTTGCTGTTGTTAGCGCGTCCTAAGGCTGTAACCAAATGTTGATCCGTGCGCGGCACTTGGCTAACGAAAAATGACTATTTTCCCTTCGTTAGGTTCGTTCAAACATGTCAAACGTTGTATAACATTAATCTTCAGGGCCTGTTTCAACAAGAGAGCCAATCAGATTCGAGTGGGACGATTTCATTGTGTTTCAAAACGTTTCCAAAGGTGGGGGCAGACACGGCCGCCGACGTCACAATGCTGATAGCCCTCCTACTGTGACCAATTGCCACATCGTCTCCTGCACTGAGTTTCGACAGTAGAAGCTTCAAAACACTTTGTAAAGACTGGGGATATCTAGTGGATGCACTGGAAAGTGCTCAATTATCATTTTTTTCACGTTGTGAATTACAGGGAAGGCTGTGAAGTCGAGTCCACAATTCAGAATCCCACTTCCTGGTTCAATCGGTCTCGGGGTTTTGACTGCCATACGAGTTCTGTTATACTCACAGACACCATTCAAACAGTTTCAGAAACTTTAGGGTGTTTTCATGCATGTCCTAGCTTCTGAGTTTGATTAGTAGGCCGTTGAAAATGGGAACAAATTTTTTCCAAAATGCGCTGTGGCGCCCCCAGTGGTAGGATATACGCAAGAGGTTAACTGTGGTACCTTATTTTCAGTGGGCTCCAAAATTACTGCCACCCCTGACTGGCAATGCACAAACAATACTTAAAAAAATATAAACAATGTAATTATAGAGAGAAACTCAAAATACCAACATGTGACAAATACTGTACTTTATTAATGTTTCAATGGAACCAACCAAAATCATACAATTATTTAATACAAAATAAATGTAACCTAAATGAAGGTTTCATAATTATTGGCACTCCTCATTTAGTACTCAGTGCAACCACCTCTGGCAAGGATAACAGCATGGAGTCTTTTTTAGTAATGTTTGACAAGGTTAAGGAACACATTCGGAGGGATTTTGGACCATTCCTCTATGCAGATCCTTTCAAGATCCTGGGTTTGCGCTTATCAACTGCCCTCTTCAACTGAGCCCACAGGTTTTCGATTGGATTTAGGTCCGGCGACTGAGATGGCCATGGCAGAACATTAATTTTGTTGTCACAGAACCATTTCTGTGTGGATCTTGAGGTATGTTTTGGGTCATTGTCTTGTTGGAAAGTCCACCTATGGCCAAGTCCCAGCCTTCTGGTAAAGCCTCCTCTTTCCCACAGCAGTAACATGTCTGCTAGGGAGACCTAACAGTAAAGAAACTGGGTCCAATTCTAGATCGACCCTAGAATTTTTTCAATTTCTTGCAGAACACCAGACCAGTCTCATTGTATTTTAGAACATGACCATAAACAATGTGTTAGGGTGCCTGTATCAGTTTTACATTTAAGACACTGAGGAGAAGAGGAAGAGGGGCTAAAAGTGTGTCTGCGATTTGGGGATATATGCAATCTGTGTATTATTCTTAACTCGATTGCTCTAGTACGATTACATATAGATATTGTTTTTGCATATCTCCAAATGTCCTCCCTCATCTCTTCGTCAATAGTAACAGACAATTCTTTCTCCCACACTTGCTTCACCCTCTGTGTGTCAACAGTAAGCATCATAAAACAAACTTACAGATATTCCTTTGATTCCTTTGTGGGAAAAAAAGCATTCTTTCAATGACAGACACATCAGGGTTGCCAATTAAGGTGGTGCTCTTCAAAATATAATGTCTTACTGTAGAAAGCGAAAAAAAGTCCTGCTTTGGGAGTCGGTATTTCCCAACCATCTGCTCAAATGACCAAAAAATCTTATCAGCAAATAAATAATGTAGTCTGCCTATGCCCTGATTAAGCCAAAAGTTAAAGCTAGCATCCAGCAATCCTGGACCAAAATCTGTGTTGTTAAGAATTGGGGTAAGAGCAGAGGTTAGTTTGGACCTTCCCAAAAAACGTTGAACTGATCTCCATACTTTGAGTGTGTTAAGTGTAGTTGGGTTATTGCAGTGATCTTTTACAGACTTGAAACTTCTGAAAAATAAAAGATCCTGAAAGGGGTATTTTGAAAAAGAAGTCTCAATGTCTAACAAAATAGAGGAGTCATCATTTGTGATCCAGTCAGAAATGTGACATAGGTGGGCACACCACTGATAGAACCTAATATTGGGCAGATCCAAGCCGCCCATAAAACTTGGCAGCTGCAATATTGCCATCTTAAGTCTTGGCTTGTGTTTACTCCATATAAAGGAACTTAGCCATCCATTTACATCCTTTATTACCTTATTGGAGAGTAATACTGGGATCATTTGGATTGGGTAAAGTAGTCTAGGTAAAATGTTCATTTTCAAGAGGGATAGTCTATCCAACCATGAAATCGGAACAGAGTTCCAGCACACCAGATCCTGTCTTATTGCATCAAACAAGGGAACAAAATTGGCTTTGTACGTTTGCTGGAATTTAGGAGTTACAAATATACCCAGATACGTAAAACCTGGGGGAGATCATTTAAAAGGAAAGAGGGTAAAGAATGAAGGTTACCAAGTGGCATAGCCTCTGATTTAGTTAAGTTAATCTTGTAGCCTGAGAATTCACTGAATAATTCAATAATATTAACAAGAGATGTAATTGAAGTCTCGGGACTAGAGATGAATATCACGACATCATCAGCATACAAGCTTATTTTATGGTGAACGTCACCAATGAGCAGGCGTTACTCTGATGGCCTCGGCCAGTGGTTCCATAGCGAGTGCGAATCGGAGAGGGGACAAAGGACAGCTCTGTCTGGTACCTCTGAGTATAGAGAAGCTAAAACTTTTGACCTAAAACTTTAACCCATTTTATAAAGTTGTTCCCTAGACCAAATTTAGTCAGAGCAAAGAATTGTTTTATTTACCTTTATTTAACTAGGCAAGACAGTTAAGGACAAATTCTTATTTTCAATGACAGCCTAGGAACAGTGGGTTAACTGCCTTGTTCAGGGGCAGAACGACAGATTTGTACCTTGTCAGCTTGGGGATTCAATCTTGCAACCTTTCGGTTACTAGTCCAACGCTCTAACCACTAGGCTACGCTGCCGCCCCAATAGGTAAGACTACTCCACACAGTCAAAAGCTTTCTCAGCATCTAGGGAGAGCACAAGACCATCCTTAGCACTTTGTTGGTAGGCTTGAATAACATGAAGAAGCCGCCTGACATTGTTACATGACTTGCGGCCCTTAATGAAGCCAGTTTGGTCTCCTTTCATAATTAGTGGCAGTGAGTCCTCTAATCTTGTGGCTAGAATTTTAGAAAGCAATTTTCTATCCACATTCAGATGGGAAATGGATCTGTACGAGGAACAAGACTGGGCATTTTCCCTTTTTGAGAATAAGGGATATGTTGGCTTCTCTCAGCGTTTGAGGGAGATGGTCATTTGAACATTAGTGGTTAAACATATCAAGCAATGGCTCAAGGATCAGGCAATGGAACTCTTTATAGAACTCACTACAGAACCCGTCTGGTCCTGGGGCCCTACCATTTTGCAGATTCTTAATTGCGAGCATTATCTCTTCCTTGGTAATAGGGGCGTTAAGGAAATACCTCTGTTCTTAGGAGATAGTAGGGAGCTCAATCTTAGAAAATAAGTCCTCAATTAATTTGGGTGGGTCATTTGTCAGATCTGAGGCATAAAGATTTGTATAAAATTTCTTAAATGACTCATTCGTCAATTTATTTTCATATAAATGATTGCCATCAGAATCAGTAATAGTAGCAATTGACTGAGTCAGCTCTCTTTTTAGCTAGGTACGCCAAATACTTTCCTGGTTTATCATGTTCAGACAGTTTTTGCCTGACAAATCTCATTTTCTTTTCAGCGTCCTGTGTTAGGAGAGAGTCCAACGTTGATCTAAGGACTGATATTTCCTTTAATAGGGCAGGAGTGGGAGTTTTAATGTAATCCTTCTCTTTAGTTCCTAATTCACCCTCTAAAGTTTTTTTGCTTTTCACGCTTTTTCCGACTCTTAGTGGCTGTGTATGACATAATCAGACCCCTGGCGTACGCTTTACAGGTGTCCCAAAGGAGCGAGGGGTTATCTGTTGATTGAAAGTTAATAGAGAAAAATGCTTTAAACTCTGAAATAAAATATGATGTAAATGTAAGGTCTTTAAGAATTGTTATATTCAACCTCCGATGTCTTGACAGATTGGATGCCCCATTGAGTTTTATGTCCAGGATCACCTCTGCATGATCAGATATGACTATGCTTTCTATCCTAGCGGATAAAACAGACTGAAAAGACGTCCTGGACATGAAAAAGTAATCTATTCTAGTCTGACATCCATGAGGTGCAGAGAAAAAAATGAACTCTCTGTTGGAGGGATGAAAGGTTCTCCAAACATCAGCATACCCCAGATCATCACAAATAGCTTTAAGTGACCTAGCTTGAGGAGAGAGTGACGCTATACCGCTGGGAAACTTGTCAATAAGGGGGTTCAACAAACAATTAAAATCTCTTTCAACCACTGCAGTGTCTGAGTTTAATTCTGAAAAGTCTAGAAATACCTTAGTGAGGAAATCAGGGAGGTGGGCAAGGGGAAGTAAATATTCATTATGGAAATGTTCTGCCTTTGTGAAGTACCATTAATTTAAAAAAACGACCAAATGTATCTTTCACACAATTCAACACCTTAACTGGTAGGTTCTTTTTCACAAGAATTGCTACACCTCTACTTCTGGATGTAAATGATGAGAAAAACACTCACTTGTTGCAATTTCAGATGCTCATTATCATCAAAATGAGTTTCTTGCAACAGAGCAATATCAATATTTAATTTTTTCAAAAAAGACAGTATTGTCTTCCTTTTAATGGGGTTATGGCTCCCTCTAATGTTCCATGTGCATACACACAGTCTGTTACCTGTCATTGCACTTTGACCAACCCAATATCCAGACTGAATAATACTATAAATCTCACCGAGCATAAACAAACGATATGAACCCTGAACCCGAACTATACTAAACCAAAAAATTAAACATGTAAAGATCCAAAAGGGGGTTTTCCCACTAGCTAACATGCAGGGGATTGCAACTCTCCAATGTAGACTCTTAAGTCCGCATAGCCACTCTATAGCCTCATCCTTTATATATATAGAAAACTAAAATCAATAAAAGAAGATTGAGGCTCTTCCACCTAAAACCAAGCCTGGGCACCAATATAGATTCACACATATCTCAGTCTTAGCAAGAAAAATAATAAAGATACGAATATTACTGAACAGGACCACTTGAGAACTCACATCACTGCTTCATGATCAGATTCAAATAAAAAAGTTATCCAATGCTGCGGAGGTGCAGCTTAAAGTTATTTAACCGAGAGAGTCAATAAACGCAGAAGCCTCTTCAGGTGTGTAGAGTTTCTTAGGCCATCCGTTGACCATCATCTTCAATGTGGCCGGGTACAGCAGTGTGTAGTCCATCTTCATTCTCTTGAGTCGAGCCTTCACCTCATTAAATGCCTTGCGTCTTCGTACCACCGCTGTGGAGTAATCATTGAAGAATGAGACCCTTGACGTTGACTACCGTCAGAACCGATATGTCTGGCCGTATCCATGACGCGTTGCTTGTCGGTGAAGTTGTGGAACTTTATAACCACTGGCCTTGGGCGCTGGTTGGGACTGGGTATCGGTGCTTGAGAGCGATGGGCTCTGTCCAGCTTCACAAGACCAGCCTTAGTGTCCATTTGAAAGGTAGCCAGAAAATCTTTACTGAACGTGTCCCTTCAGAATTTTCCGGTAGTCACACAACACGGATATTGCATCTGCGTCCTCGATTATCCAAGTCTTCAATGTGCTCCGCCATTTCGTGCACCTGTTTCTCAAGTGCCTTTATCTTAGTGTCCATTGATGTAGTTGAAGTTTCCACAGTAGCAATTCTTCCTTCCGCCACATCCACACGCTTGACAACCCTCTGTAGTTCAGCTGAATGGCCTGCTATTGCTTCCAAGACCATTCCTATCTTAACATCGATCACTTTAGTAATGTTATCCATCATACTTTGAATCACCAGGTCCATTGTGCCTCGATCCGCAATGGTGTTAGCTTCGCTAAAGTTAGCTAGCTCCTCCTGCACATTTACAGGGGTGGTGGTTTTTGTCCAGTTTTTAGTAGTTCTGCTGGGCATGTTGTCGGAAATATTTGAGAAATAGCCATCAAGACTCATTGTAGGATAACTTATTTAGCAAATTTTACCACTTTTTCAAGCTAGAAAATGAATATAAAAAGAGAAATTAACAAATGCCACGGGAGCTCGCTGAAACACAGTGTTCTCTCTTAATTAAGACGCCATTTTGTCACCACTCCTGACGTTGATTTTTAATTGAATCAATAAATGATTTTGGTGTGTTTCATTGAAACATTAATAAAGTACAGTATTTCTCACATGTTGGTATTTTGAGTTTCTCTATAATTATATTGTTTATATTTTTTTAAGTATTGTTTGTGCATTGCCAGTCAGGGGTGGCAGTAATTTTGGAGCCCAATGTAGACAGGTGTGTGTTTTTCCAAATCATGCCCAATCAATTGAATTTACCACAGGTGGACTCCAATCAAGTTGTAGAGACATCTCAAGGATGTTCAATGTACATTTTGAGTTTCATAGCAAAATACTTATGTAAATAAGGTATTTCTATTTTAAATGTTTAATACATTTGCAATTATTTTTTTTCGCTTTGTCAATATGCGGTATTGTGTGTAGATTGATGAGGAAAATGTTTTATTTAATACATTTTATATAAGGTTGTAACGTAACATAATGTGGGAAAAGGGAAGGGGTCTGAATACTTTCCGAATGCACTGTATAGCAAATAACAATCTGTAACAATGTGTATCTTGTTTCTCTGAAACTCCCTGTCTCACCCACAGGAAATGGAGCGGTTGAAAGAGGAAGTGGAGAATGCTAACGAGCTGCTAGAGCAGAGACACTCCTTGACACAGAAACTACAGGTGAGTACATTGTACTGACAACAGTTGCTTTAGACTTTTGTATTTGTATTTATTATGGATCCCCATTAGCTGCTGCCATGTTTAAAATCAGTAAGCAGCCCATAACGCCCTGGACCAGAGCTAGCCGTAGCTAGTTTAACAAGCTTTGAAAACACATCTTACTTTTTTAAGTTAATAACTCCAATGTGAACTGTACTTAAAATATCCTTATCACTAGCCTTAAAAATACGTGAATCTATGCTGCTGCCACATAGGGATGAGGGGTGGATGTGGTAGTGTGCTGTCTATCTATGTGTAAACACTAAACTACCCCACATATCATAACAATTCTTCTCTCATTAAAACTCTTTACCTATCTTCTGATTTGCACAGTATGTTTTATTTTTAATTAGGGCTCAATTCAATCCGTAGCATGTAAGAGCTGCCTTGTTGCATGATTGCCATACAATGGCAATTTTACGGCGTTTGCAGAGACTGCATTCACGGTAAACGCTGCGTATGTCGGCTCAATCGAAATATTACCTTTAAATTTCAATCATATAATGCGGATCTTCAGCACTATGGATTGAATCGAGCCCTTAACCTATATTTAACAGGAGTCCCATTGAGACCAAGGTCTCTTTTGCGAGGGATCCCTGCATCTCAACAATTACACAACAATTACACAATCAAGGCAGTATAGGAGCATAGGAAATACAAAATACAAAACACAATCATGAAAAACAATCACATTCCTAGGTAAAGAGGTCTTCAACCAAAAATCTGAATTGCCCAGAGGGCACCAATGCATCCAACTGTAGGGTATTCTGAAGATTGTTCCATAAGTGAGGTGCGAAGAAACTAAAAGCTGTTTGGGTCATTCCACCAATTTAGTACCTTTTGAGAAGTGTATATATTTTTTTACATTCTGTGATAAAGAGCATATGTTCAACTTCATAAAAAACATGTTTTCCCATCTCAAGATGTTCAATAAAAAATTAAGATAGTAAATGCCTGTTACGTGCCAAATAAAGTAACAGAGTTGACCGTAACAGGGTTGAAGATTTCAGCAATTGAATGCAGGGTTCACAAAAACAATGTAATCATTCAAACATTTCTAGCCTGTCTATCTATGGGTAACAGGGTTGACGTGTTATGCTCAACCCACTCACAAAACATCAGAAAAAGAGAAGAACCAGCCCACCTGCTTTTACACTATGATTTGACTTTTAGCTTAAATTTTTAAAATTAATAGTTTCATATTAAAACGAGAGTTCAGTTCACGTAACAGGGTTGACCTTAAAATTAAGGACAGACGTAAATGGGACATATCAAAACTTTTTAGGAAGTCTTTATTCATATAAAAAATCTTGATTTATTGACTCATGTGGTCTATATTAAAAGGCACTTAATTTAATATAACAGACTTTTAAAAATCAATATTGGGTGCATGTCTACTTAAAATATCAAAGGGACGCAAAAGGCACTCTTTTTGTGGAACGACCCTTTTATCTAAATCTGTAGTAACAGACGGAATTTGAAGTATTATCCATCCCTGTGACTGGGTATGGTATCTCGTACTTCCATAAGTTAGTAGTAACAATGTTAAGTAATGCAGGAGTTTTTGCAAAAAGGCTTTATAAATTAACAGGATGCAAAGTTTTCACCTATGCAACATCAAACATGACTAACCTACTTTATGATAAAGGAAGCAGTGATTAGTGCAAAACCTTTCCACCATGATAAAAACAAAGTGCACTGTGGTAAACTGCAGTTCATTCAAATGTGAGTTCATTCAACCTTTGATTGGATGGGAAAGACGTAAATTGCTACTGATCTGATTGGTCATCTGTTCATTCTCCCCTGAGCAGCAGCATCATCATCATAGGTTTCTAGGGAGGGTGTTTTCTTCACCATAAGCTGGATGGGTTTGTGTTGAAGTCACTGGGAGATTCTCAATTGGTTTTTCTCAACAGCTCCCATCGTCTCCTCCTTCCTCTTCTCGACTACTTTTGGAAAAGGTGCTGATTGAGCACCCCCTAATGGCCATTGCAAAACAGTTTTTAACCAGATATTTAGTCATTTGAATATATTAACTATAGATTTATCTATAAAATTGTTTCTATTTTTATGTTTCATAATTTCAGATTTTCTTGAATTCAGATAGAGGGTGTTCCTCCCCTTCCTCCAATGACCAGCCTTCTCCGAGTGACACAAAGTGACACACTAATACAGCAGTGTAGTGACAGTGAAGTTTGTTAGATTCAAGTTTCGAATTCCACCACTGCCACCATGTTCCTACCAACATATTCAGGTTAGAGTGTGTGTCAATACTGAATCTCATTTTCTCTGCACCAAGCAAAAACGAGAAACCACACATTCATGGTTGTAGCCGGTATTATTTCTCACTGTCTCTCTCCCAGAATCACATGACTTGAGACTCAACTTGATAGAAAATAAAATAACTTCAAGACTCGACTTTGACTTGAGATTTATGGCTTGAAATTATCTGGCCAGGTTTTGTAACGTTTTGTCACTCATTTTGTGGCACAGAATCTTTGTGGATTACTCTCCACACAGCCAGAGACAGTAAAAATCTGATTGGGTAGTGAAACGCACACTCGGCCCTCTGCTTGGACCAGCAAACTGTCAATCAACACAGGTCGGGTGAGCTAGGGCAGTAAGAAGGTTGCGAGTGTGAAACTGAATTGGAAAAATACATGTATTTCATACATATTTTAATAGGCTACATATAGCCTACCATTTGTAATTAATATTTATACCTTTGCTTATTCGATCTGGTCACTAAGATAGATATACGGCATTGCACCAAATTCTTGTTTCAAAAATATCTAATCTGTGTTTAAGAACCAAAACGTTGCACATCTTGACTGTTGACCAATGACCAATCAGCATTGGCGCACAAATGTGGATGCACATATCCAGATTAGTGACCAGAAAGTGCTGTAACGATGACGCTGTGAGTTGAGAAGCAGGTGCAGGTGAAACATTTACTAAAACAACAAACATGAAACAAGACAGCGTAACAGTGGCGAGATAGCATGAAAACAGGAAACAATACCAACTGAGGAATGAACATAAGGGAGGGACATATAAAGGGAGGTAATGAGGAAGATAATGGTGTCTAGGTGTGAATCATGATGATCTGCAGGTACACGTAATGAAGGATGCCAGGTGTGCATGATGATGAATCCCAGGACTGGTGGTTAGTATTCCGGTGTGTTGCGCGCCGGAGTAGACGAGACAAGCGCTTTTTTAATATTAATATTATTATTAAAGTACCATTTAGCAATCTGTATGAAAGCATCTTTGCCACAACAATAGGCTACCTGGTGATTTCATTGATAATTTTTATATTTCAGATAGTCCTAGTAGTTTGGGTGGGTTATAATGTTATACCTCAGTGGTACTGGATATATGTCTAAAGATAGCTGTAACATCGCAGTACCTTCAATACTTATGGGATGACGATGTAACATATTCTGGCAAATTAATTACAATATTTGTGAGGAAGAAAAAGGCTACAGACAGATCATGCTTCCATCTGATCCTACAACCTCCGCTGCATACAGGTTGGCCATATGTGACCGACTGGCTCGATTTGGTCTTATGTAGCAAAATTTGAAATTGTGGCGAAGTAATTACAATATAGCAATTAAACACTGGAATGGTAGGGTGTGCAGAAGATGAATGTGCAAGTAGAGATACTGGGGTGCAAAGGAGCAAGATAAATAAACAAATACAGTATGGGGATGAGGTAGATTGGATGGGCTATTTACAGATGAACTATGAACAGGTGCACGGATCTGTGAGCTGCTCTGACAGCTGGTGCTAAAAGCTAGTGAGGGAGGTAAGAGTCTCCAGCTTCAGAGATTTTTGCAGTTTGTTCCAGTCATTGGCAGCAGAGAACTGGAAGGAGAGGCGGCCAAATGAGGAATTGGCTTTGGGGTTGACCAGTGAGATATACCTGCTGGAGCGCGTGCTACGGGTGGGTGCTGCTATGGTGACCAGTGAGATGAGATAAGGTGGGGCTTTACTTAGCAGAGATTTGTAAATGACCTGGAGCCAGTGGGTTTGGCGACGAGTATGTAGCGAGGGCCAACCAACGAGAGCATACAGGTCGCAGTGGTGGGTAGTATATGGGGCTTTGGTGACAAAACGGATGGCACTGTGATAGACTCAATTTGTTGAGTAGAGTGTTGGAGGCTATTTTGTAAATGACATCGCCGAAGTCGAGGATCGGTAGGATGTTCAGTTTTACGAGGGTATGTTTGGCAGCATGAGTGAAGGTAGCTTTTTGCGAAATAGGAAACCGATTCTAGATTTAATTTTGGATTGGAGATGTTTAATGTGAGTCTGGAAGGAGAGTTTACAGTCTAACCAGACACCTAGGTATTTGTAGTTGTCCACATATTCTAAGTCAGAACCGGTTAGAGTAGTGATGCTGGATGGGCGGGCAGGTGCGGGCAGCAAACGGTTGAAGAGCATGCATTTAGTTTTACTTGCATTGAAGAGCAGTTGGAGGCCACGGAAGAAGAGTTGTATGGCATTGAAACTCATCTGGAGGTTAGTTAACACAGTGTCCAAAGAAGGGCCAGAGGTATACAGAATCGTGTTGTCTGCGTAGAGGTGGATCAATGAATCACCAGCAGCGAGAGCGACATCATTGATGTATACAGAGAAGAGAGTCGGCCCGAGAATTGAACCCCGTGGCACCCCCATAGAGACTGCCAGAGGTTCGGACAACAGGCCCTCAAATTTGACACACTGAACTCTATCGGAGAAGTAGTTGGTGAACCTCGCGAGGCAATCATTTGAGAAACCAAGGCTGTTGAGTCTGCCAATAAGAATGTTGTGATTGACAGAGTCAGAAGCCTTAGCCAGGTCGATGAATACGGCTGCACAGTAATGTCTCTTATCGATGGCAGTTATGATATCGTTTAGGACCTTGAGCATGGCTGAGATGCACCCATGACCAGCTCTAAAGCCAGATTGCATAGCGGAGAAGGTACGGTGAGATTCGAAATGGTCGGTAATCTGTTTGTTAACTTGGCTTTCAAAGACCTTAGAAAGGCAGGGTAGAATAGATAAACGTTTGAAGCAGTTTGGGTCTAGAGTGTCTCCCCCTTTGAAGAGGGGGATGACCGCAGCAGCTTTCCAATCTATGGGAATCTCAGACGATATGAAAGAGAGGTTGAACAGGCTAGTAATAGGGGTTGCAACAATTTCGGCAGATAATTTTAGAAAGAGAGGGTCCAGATTGTGTAGCCCGGCTGATTTGTAGGGGTCCAGATTTTGCAGCTCTTTTAGAACATCAGCTATCTGGATTTGGGTGAAGGAGAAGTGAGGGAGGTTTGGGCGAGTTGCTGTGGGGAGCGCAGGGCTGTTGACCGGGGTAGGGGTAGCCAGGTGGAAAGCATGGCCAGCCGTAGAAAAATGCTTATTGAAATTCTCAATTATTGTGGATTTATCGGTAGTGACAGTGTTTCCTAGCCTTAGTGCAGTGGGCAGCTGTGAGGAGGTGCTCTTGTTCTCCATGAACTTTACATTGTCCCAGAACCTTTTAGAGTTAGTACTACAGGATGCAAGTTTCTGTTTGAAAAAGCTAGCCTTAGCTTTCCTAACTGCCTGTGTATATTGGTTCCTAACTTCCCTGAAAAGTTGCATATCACGGGGGGCTATTCGATGCTAATGCAGAACGCCACAGGATGCTTTTGTGCTGGTCAAGGGCAGACAGGTCTGGAGTGAACCAAGGGTTATATCTATTCCTGGTTCTAACGGTTTTTAATGGAGCATGCTTATTTAAGATGGTGAGGAAGGCACTTTTAAAGAATAACCAGGCATCCTTTACTGACGGGATGAGGTCAATGTCATTCCAGGATACCCAGGCCAGGTCGATTAGAAAGGCCTGTTCGCTGAAGTGTTTTAGGGAGCGTTTGACAGTGATGAGGGGTGGTCGTTTGACCGCAGACCCATTACGGATGCAGGCAATGAGGCAGTGATTGCTGATATCTTGGTTGAAAACAGCAGAGGTGTATTTGGAGGGCGAGTTAGTTAGGATGATATCTATGAGGGTGACCGTGTTTACGGATTTGGGGTTGTACCTGGTAGGTTCATTGATCATTTGTGTGAGATTGAGGGCATCAAGCTTAGATTGTAGGATTGCTGGGGAGTTAAGCATGTCCCAGTTTAGGTCATCTAGCAGCAGGAGCTCAGAAGATAGATGGGGGGCAATCAATTCACATATGGTGTCCAGGGCACAGCTGGGGGCAGAGCGTGGTCTATAGGAAGCGGCAACGGTGAGAGACTTGTTTCTGGAAAACTGAATCTTTAGAAGTAGAAGCTCGAATTGGTTCGGTACAGACCTGGATAGTAAGACAGAACTCTGCAGGCTATCTCAGCAGTAGATTGCAATGCCGCCCCCTTTGGCAGTTCTATCTTGGCGGGAAATGTTAGTGTTAGGGATGGACATTTCATGGTTTTTGGTGGTTTTCCTAAGTCAGGATTCAGACACGGCTAAGACACCCGGGTTGGCAGAATGTGCTAAAGCAGTGAATAAAGCAAACTTATGTGAGGCCATGTAATGTGAGGCCATGTACTAAACAATCAAATATTTAAAGACTAAAGGCTGGTTTATAAACTCAGCAAAAAAAGAAACAGCCCCTATTCAGGAACCTGTCTTTCAAAGATAATTTGTAAAAATCCAAATCACTTCACACTTCACAGATCATTCTAAAGGGTTTATACACTGTTTCCCATGCTTGTTCAATGAAGCATAAACAATAAATGAACATGCACCTTTGGAATGGTCGTTAAGACACTAACAGCTGACAGATGGTAGGCAATTAAGGTCACAGTTATGAAAACTTAGGACACTAAAGAGGCCTTTCTACTGACTATGAAAAACACCAAAAGAAAGATGCCCAGTGTTCCTGCTCATATGCGTGAATGTGCCTTAGGCATGCTGCAAGGATGCATGTGGACTGCAGGGGCAATACATTGCAATGTCCGTACTGTAAGACACCTAAGACAGCGCTACAGGGAGACAGGATGGACAGCTAATGGTCCTCGCAGTGGCAGACCACATGTAACAACACCTGCACAGGATCGTTACATCCGAACATCACACCAGGTACAGGATGGCAACAACAACTTCCCGAGTTACACCAGGAACGCACAATTCCTCCATCAGTGCTCAGATTGTCCGCAATAGGCTGAGAGAGGCTGAACTGAGGGCTTGTAGGCCTGTTGTAAGGCTGGTCTTCACCAGACATCACCGGCAACAACGTCGCCTATGGGCACAAACCCACCGTCGCTGGACCAGACAGGACTGGCAAAAAGTGCTCTTCACTGACGAGTCGCGGTTTTGTCTCACCAGGGGTGATGGTCGGATTTGCGTTTATCGTCGAAGGAATGAGTGTTACACCGAGGCCTGTACTCTGGAGAGGGATCGATTTGGAGGGGAAGGGTCCGTCATGGTCTGGGGCAGTGTGTCATAGCATCATCGGACTGAGCTTGTTGTCATTGCAGGCAATCTCAACACTGTGTGTTACTGGGAAGACATCCTCCTCCCTCGTATGGTACCCTTCCTGCAGGCTCATCCTGACATGACCCTCCAGCATGATAATGCCACCAGCCATAATGCTCGTTCTGTGCACTATTTCCTGCAAGACAGGAATGTCAGTGTTCTGCCATGGCCAGCGAAGAGCCCGGATCTCAATCCCATTGAGCACATCTGGGACCTGTTGGATCGAAGAGTGAGGGCTAGGGCCATTCCCCCCCAGAAATGTCCAGGAACTTGCAGGTCAATCTAGCAAACTAGGCAACTAAATGTAGCTTGCTAAACAATGTTTTGGTTCCTTTCTAACTAGTTAGCTTGAGCTTGCTAGCCAGTTCAAATAATGACCTTATATAGCTGACAATGTCTTCACTTTAGCTCATTTGTCTTCATTATTACAGGAAAATAAACTCTAAAAACAAGATCGTTATTTAGTTAATGGCGAGCCATGACAAAATAAAAGCATGTCATTCTACTAGAGAATTTTAGAACTTGGGCACTGTCTCAATTGCCTAACGTTGGGTCTGTTCGAAAATTTGCTCTGGCTACATACTCCGGTTTCAGAGCACTCTCGTCTGATTGTGCCAGAGCGCAGAATAAATGATACATTTGCGAACGCTCAACACCTGTTGAATATGGCCGTTGTCAGTAAACGTTGGCAAAAAAGCGTAATTAAAATGTTGCCAGCAGCACAGTTACAGTCACTAAAGCTCTGGATAACATGAAAACAGCCTAACCAGCTCTGCTAGGGCGAGTAAAATGGTCAGAGTGAGGTGTTCTCTCAGTTGTGTCTGGAAGTTGCTAGCAAGCTAGCCAACGTTAGCTTGGGCGCTTGACTGCCGTTGTGAAGTCAGAACGCTCGGATCTACCCTACTCATTGGCCAGAGCATCCAGTGTGCGCTCTGAACGCTCCGAGAGCGAAATGCTCTGAATTTACGAACAGACAATCAATCTGACAACGCTCTGAATTTACGAATGCCCAGAGCACACTCTGAGCGCACTCTGGCACTGCAGTTTGAATTTATGAACACACCCATTATATCCTAATTTGACTTTGGTGCAGGTCATGTTCTTCACATTACTCTCTCTGGTAAACACATACTATATCAAATAAAATCAAAGTTTATTTGTCACATACACAGGATACAGAAGGTGTAGTGAAATAGTTACTTGCATAATGGAGTCTTTTGTTCAGACATGTAAGTAGCTAGCTAAACAATGAACCATAATCCCAACTCATAAAGTTACTACCCTGCATGAATCTGCAGGTAGCTAACCAAACAGGTTCAATGTTAGCTAGCTTGCTAACATTAGGCTATAACTAGCAATGCAGTGGCTCTGAGATACGAATAATATTACTACACAGATCATACACATAACGTTAGTTAGTGAGGCTGCCAGATAACGATAGCTAGCTAGCTAACGGTGCGCTTTAACTTGAAGGGAAAATGACTTTCTTAAATCTATCTGAAAATGTAGCTAGCTATCTTACCCGTATACATGGTTGGACACTTCTCCCTCTCTGTCACAGATGCCATGGGTGACCTACAGTGGGGGGAAAAAAGTATTTGATCCCCTGCTGATTTTGTACGTTTGCCCACTTACAAAGAAATGATCAGTCTATAATTTTAATGGTAGGTTTATTTGAAGAGTGAGAGACAGAATAACAACAAAAAAATCCAGAAAAACGCATGTAAAAAATGTTATAAAATGATTAGCATTTTAATGAGGGAAATAAGTATTTGACCCCTCTGCAAAACATGACTTAGTACTTGGTGGCAAAACCCTTGTTGGCAATCACAGAGGTCAGATGTTTCTTGTAGTTGGCCACCAGGTTTGCACACATCTCAGGAGGGATTTTGTCCCACTCCTCTTTGCAGATCTTCTCCAAGTCATTAAGGTTTCGAGGCTGACGTTTGGCAACTTGAACCCTCAGCTCCCTCCACAGATTTTCTATGGGATTAAGGTCTGGAGACTGGCTAGGCCACTCCAGGACCTTAATGCGCTTCTTCTTAAGCCACTCCTTTGTTGCCTTGGCCGTGTGTTTTGGGTCATTGTCATGCTGGAATACCCATCCACGACCCATTTTCAATGCCCTGGCTGAGGGAAGGAGGTTCTCACCCAAGATTTGACGGTACATGGCCCCATCCATCATCCCTTTGATGCGGTGAAGTTGTCCTGTCCCCTTAGCAGAAAAACACCCCAAAACATAATGTTTCCACCTCCATGTTTGAGGGTGGAGATGATGTTCTTGGGGTCATAGGCAGCATTCATCCTCCTCCAAACATGGCGAGTTGAGTTGATGCCAAAGAGCTCCATTTTGGTCTCATCTGACCACAACACTTTCACCAGTTGTCCTCTGAATCATTCAGATGTTCATTGGCAAACTTCAGACGAGCATGTATATGTATTTATATCTTGCGAAAGCTGCAGGATTTCAGTCATTCATGGCGTAGTGTGTTACCAATTGTTTTCTTGGTGATTATGGTCCCAGCTGCCTTGAGATCATTGACAAGATCCTCCCGTGTAGTTCTGGGCTGATTCCTCACCGTTCTCATGATCATTGCAACTCCACGGGGTGAGATCTTGCATGGAGCCCCAGGCCGAGGGATACTTGACAGTTCTTTTGTGTTTCTTCCATTTGCGAATAATCGCACCAAATGTTGTCACCTTCTCACCAAGCTGCTTGGCGATGGTCTTGTAGCCCATTCCAGCCTTGTGTAGGTCTACAATCTTGTCCCTGACATCCTTGGAGTGCTCTTTGGTCTTGGCCATGGTGGAGAGTTTGGAATCTGATTGATTGATTGCTTCTGTGGACAGGTGTCTTTTTTACAGGTAACAAGCTGTGGTTAGGAGCACTCACTTTAAGAGTGTGCTCCTAATCTCAGCTCATTACCTGTATAAAAGACACCTGCGAGCCAGAAATCTTTCTGATTGAGAGGGGGTCAAATACGTATTTCCCTCATTAAAATGCTAATCATTTTCTAACATTTTTGACATGCGTTTTTCTGGATATTTTTGTTGTTATTCTGTCTCTCACTGTTCAAATAAACCTACCATTAAAATTATAGACTGATAATTTATTTGTCAGTGGGCAAACATACAAAATCAGCAGGGGATCAAATACTTTTTTCCCCCAGTGTATACAACAGTGTGTTCTCTTTTCGACTCCCTCTGCATATTTGCAATCAAATGGGAGAATTGTAATCATCTCCTTAACTATCATACTGTAATTCCACTGGGCATTCCACTGATTTCAAAACTTGGTCCTCCAGAAAGTGAAGAGCAACTTTTTCAGTTCTACTATGTGATATCTTTCAAAAAAGCTGCGTTAAAAAGGATTACCTACACATACTGTCCAGCTCATATTATAGACAGAAGTGTGCCATATGGCAGACCAATCCAAACTCATCTCTCGGAATGTCCAGCCCATCCATTATCTCAGCCAATCATGGCTAGCCGGAAGGTTCCAGTCTTTTTCCAAGTCACAAATGATCCTGCTTGCTCTGGACTCCAGAGAAGTGACAATGTGATATGATATCCTTAATTGATATTGACTGCTAACATGAATGACTTTCAGCTCAAAATGCAGGTGAAAAACACAGTTTATTTCTGATTGTTGCGTTGTGAAAATCTGTCACGTTTATGGCTGTAATGACAGCCTACATTTGCGCAGCGATTGTGCACATGTGCATGTGCGTGCGCGGGGTCACAAGCTTTGATCCACTCCTTTTTGGTGGTCACGTGTCAAAAAGTTTGAAAACCACTGAACAAATTGCTGATTTGCTGAAATGCTATAGGATCGGGTGCAGAGCAAAAGTGAAATTTTAGGGAGAGAGGACAGCCATAAATTAATATGCATCTGCAGCTCCGATAAAATGTTGGTGATCAAGAATATGAACTGTTTACTTATGAAGCTTGACATTTGGGATTTGTTGTTCAAATTAATTTCATAATCAAAATGTGAAAAGGGCTGTCTTGTAGCCTTAATAATTACAAAAAGATTTGTTGTTAAACAAGTCATATTTTGACCCGTTCTACTTGGGACTCGACTTGAGACTTGGGCCTTGTGACTTGAGACTTGCTCTCTCCCCCCTCTCTTCCCTCCACAGGAGACGGAGTTGCATGGGCGAGTGTTAGAGGAGCAGCTCTTGGGAGCTGAGCAGCGATTGGAAGAAAGTCAGGAAGAGCAGGAGAACTTCAGGAAGAGCCTAAGGACCCTACTGGAGATGCTGGATGGGAAGATATTTGAGCTGACAGAGCTCAGGGACAGCTTGGCCAAGCTCATAGAGGGCAGCTAGATAATCACACACCACCTCCCACTGGCCAAACACTGAATTACACAGAGACACACTGACCCCTACTGGCAGAGTCAGAGAACTACACACACAGATACACCACAGGAGTGACATGGCTCATAGAGGTCCTATAGAGCCCACTGGCTCACAGTGCCCCTTAATGTTAGACATACAGAACAGCACTCTCACAGGTTAGTGCCCCCTTCTGCCAGACCCATAGAACAATAATATACACTGCTGCCAGACCCACACAACAACATAACCCAGTGCTGATGACATAGAACAGCACCCCTTATTTGGCTCCTAGGTGTATTGTAACTGTACCATCTCCTTCCAAAATAACCTCCTGCAGCTGCTGCCACACTGCCCTCAGCTGTTGAACACACAGAACAGGTGCCCCATGCTGACTCTCTGAACATATGTCTGAGCAATGACAACCTTTGCAGACTGACAGAACAGCAATCCTTGCTGGTAGACTCACAGGAATACGGCTTTACAGTTAATTCATATACAGTATTCAGTATCTGGCCCATGCAGAAATAAAGGCCACAAATCTAGTGTTGCCAGCACCATATTACAACACACTGAGCTATTGAAAACCATAGAACTACAGGAGAGCCCTAAATCAACCACTGAAACCCACAGAGCAGGAGCAGGAGTCATGTCCAACACACAACCACACACCTTGGCCTAGGATTTACAAAGGCTGCTGTAAATTGGAGTACTGTTTACATTGATATTCAAGTCTTCATGAGTATGACTGAACCTTCGCAATATGAAAATAATATACCATACTATCACAAGAGAATCTTCCAGAAGCATTGGTCATGCTTTATTTAGAACTCCAGGTAGCCTAGCGGTTAAGAGCATTAGGCTAGTAACCAAAAGGGTATTGGTTAGAATCCCTGAGCCGGCAAGGTGGAAATATCTGCTGTTCTGTCCTTGAGCAAGGCAGTTAAGCCCCAACAACAACTGCTCCCTGGGTGCAGATGACGCCAATTAAGGCAGCCCCAGCACCTCTCTGTTTCAGAGGTTGGGAAACTGACTCTTGACTGGGAAATGTCTTTATGGTTTATTCCTCACTTCTTATTCCACCAGCCCAACTGGTTTATTCCTCACTTCTTATTCCACCAGCCCAACCCTAGAGACCTGGGGAATGTTCCCTCTAAACTGCGAGCACTTCCTCCAGGACTGCAGCGCAGAAGAAATGCCATGCTGTGCTCAGAGATGCAAGAGATTGTAATTCACTGAGTTCGCCCTATATAGATCAACGTCTTTCCTGTGATCGAATCAACATTATATCAGGCCCTTTTCAATGCAACAAACCAAAACAAATCAAACTCTGCAAGATTGAGTCTGTGATTGTGTTGTAGGCAAGACCAGTGCGCAACAGAGTAGAATTATATTGTCGGGGGTAACCCACAAGCGGTCTTTCAATCACGGAGTGAATGCGCTTTTCAGATGATTTCAGATCAGAGTGCAGAGCCAAGCAAGTGCACATTTGTTGATATTCTTTGCTAGTTATTAGACCAGTTATAGATAAGTATAGGTCAGAAATGGGGAGTTACTGCTTCCTACAAGAGCACAAACCTTGTAGGCTACATTTCAAGCACTTGTGGAAAAGCCAGTCAGGTAAAAAGCTTTTGTCTTAATTAAAGGGTCAATGTACTTTGAGTCAGGCTTGAATATGCAAATAAGCCAATAGACAGAGGGGTAGCCTATATTGTCTAATTCTCTGTATGGTAATAATAATTCATTTTATTTTGTGAAATGGTTTCTTCCGTCATACAACACAATGCAATCACCTTTTTGGCCCATGATGTTACAGACCAAGTAAAAAATAATGAATTAATGTCAATGTAAAAAATGTTTTTAAAAGTCTCATGCAATGTAGGCCAGCATTGAACAACACATATAGGCTACTGTAGGCCATAGAAAACGAAAGCTATTTCCATGTGAAAATGTTATGGGATTTGCTCCATTGGTTGTGTTGGTAGGCCTACATTAAGCTCAAATAGCCACAATAGCCTATTGGCTACTTTCTAAAACTGTAAGGGTACAGCCTCAGTGTTCATTGTAAATGCGTGCTGGAAGTTGCACAGAATTCTCACAATGTTGCTAAGTGCCCCCCAAAATTTGAGGAAACATTGGACCTGGGGTTTGGAGAAAAGTTTCAGAACGTTTCAAGCAGTTCAGAGTTAGCCCTGTTCATTTGAAAGATGTTTAAATGTTTTAAAACCTTACACGTTCTGAATCCACCATTACTTCCTCCTGAACAGAGAACAGAGAACACACTGCTTGAGTGTGTTGGAGTGTGTGTATGTGTCTAGAGAGACACATGCACACAGAGGCCTGTACACACACTGAGCAAAACCAGACATTCTCTGGATGACAGACACTTTAATCGAACAATCAGGTATTCAACTCAGTGGGCTGACTCGGACACCAATACCGCACCTCAAATGACACTCTATTCCTCATATAGTGCTTTACTTATTAAAAGATACATAGAAAGACAGATAGGTAGTTAGAAAGATAGATAGTTGAATAGTTTATTTATGTAACTCTTCAATAAAAAAGCATAGTATGACATTTATGCATAGGCACTTTAACATTCAAGATTATTATATGGCTCAAAGCATAAATGCCGTATGTGCAAGGAAAGAAGAAAAATGGTACCATTCATGTGTCTCTACTGCACTTTAAGGCGAATAAGGGGAAGAGATGCACACTAAAAGTCTTTGGTTTCAGAAACACTGGGTACACCCACATGAAAAAATACTATGGTTTACTATAGAATACTACCGTACTTACTATAGAATTCTGTAGTAAACTGTAGAATACTATACCACACACTGTAGTATCCCATGATCATGTGTAGTACTTACTATAGAACTGAGGAGACTGGTGGGAGGGCTATAGGAGGACGGACTCATTGTAATGGCTGGAATGGTGTAAATGGAACAGAGTCAAACATATGGTGTCCATATGTTTGATGTGTTTGATACCATTTTATTTATTCCATTCCAGCCATTACAATCCTCTTATAGCTCCTCCCACCAGCCTCCTCTGCTATAGAATGTTGTAGTATACTGTAGAATAATATAGTATTATCTGCAAAAAAACACTGTAGTATATACTATATAGATCAGGGGTGGGCAACTCCTGTCCTCGGGGGCCTGATTGGTGTCACACTTTTTCTCCATCCCAAGCAAACACAGCTGATTAATCAAATTGTATTCTAAACTGAAGATCATGATTAGGTGATTATTGGAGTCAGGTGTGTTAGCTGGGGCTGGGGCAAAACTGTGACACCACCCCTGATATAGATACTACTAATTAAATACTGTAGTATATTTTTAGAATATACCTGCCCATTCCCCACCCCCATATCCCAATTTGTGCTACCCATAAGTGAGAAACCTAGATGTCAAGTATGCGTTCACTACAGGGTATGGAAAAGAGCATAAGCGGTGAACTTTCTGTGCAGACCTGCCTGCCTGCTTGCCTGCCTGCCTGCTTGCTTGCCTGCCTGCCTGCTTGCCTGCCTGCCTGCCTGCTTGCCTGCCTGCCTGCCTGCCTGCCTGCAGGCAGCCTTCACTTCCATGTCAAAGATAATAAAACAAAAACGCTATAATAAATACTACAGTAATGTCTGCAGAAACACTACAATAAATACTACAGTATACTACAATTTGCAAAAAACACTACAGTGAATACTATAGTATTGTTACACCATAGTACACTATAGTATTTTTTTCATGTGGGCAGTTCTTCACCATGGACCTGGACTGCGATGAATACAAAATAACTGTCCTTAGTTTATATATTTTTTTATATTCAGTATATATTATGTATATTAAATATAAGACATACTGTATAATATAACTTTATACTTGGGCTCGGGTGTAACCAGAAAGTTGGTTAAATCTGCTAAATCATTTTCTGTTGCTTTGCTGTACGTTTTTGGATTACAGAAATCAATATCTTAATTTTGACATGAATGATGTTATACTGTAAATGAAAGGCTTTGTTGAGATAATGCGGAGGATATAAGAATTTGTTTTCCCATTTTGTAACTTATGGTACTTAAGTTAAGTATGAGTGTATTTAAAGCTGTGAGAAAGCTGGCAATATTTTTTATTATTTAAGTAATTTTTAACAAAAGTGAGTATGCTATTTAATAAGACGTACCTCAGGCTTTGGATAATGATGCTAGGGTGTACGGCTGGTGTGTTGAAGCAAATGTGATGAAATATGTGGTTGTGGTGGAGATGAATTTGCCAAATTGTATGGAGAATTCAGAGCTTTGACACTATTTCAAAAGTTTTGTAATCGCCATGTCCATGTTGTAATAATATTACTACAGGAAGGAATCACTGTTTAAGTAAGTTCTTAAAATAGTTTCTAGACTGACCAGCTTTGCAATGGGACACATTGATTGAAATGACATCAGGCTGACATATTCTGGTTGATGTATATTTCAGAAAATGTCCAGCCTTTTTCCAGACTTATTCTATTGGTCGTGAAAAAGACATCTTGAGACATTTGGATATCTGATGTAAAAACAGATTTCAACCACAACAATTACATATTTATGACATTGTATGCTCACTGGGTCATGTTGAGAAATATGTTGGATTTAGATTTCAGGGGTTCCCTGCACTGTCTGTTTCTTGCATTCACAGAACCATGGACATGAGAATGGACTACTGGAAAATTGTTGGGTTTTATTTTTCAAAACAGCTGATGGACTAAACTGTGTAGCTTCTTTTATAAACACATAATAGCTCTCCTTGGTCTGGCTATAACTGCCATGGAGTCAATTTGTATTTCCCTGGTGGAGGTAGTGATACTGTTTGCAGAAGCATACCTTCATTATACATTGACAAAATTGCACAGAATGTCAGGAAATTCAACACATAAGTAAAATACACAAAACACCATGAATGGAATTTTAAAATACTTAAATTAATTAACTAGGCTAAAATATTAAAACATGTCACAATTTATATTTTTCACAGAAAGAGGCAACTTCAGTACTCGGTAAACAAGGTTTTATTAAGCTTTGAATACATATGAGAAACAGAGAAAAGGCAAAAAGTTATTTTTTTTAAAACTTGCTACATAAATGTGTCGGAGAAACCATTAAATGTTCAAATAAAGACATAATTTGACCGTTTTAGTCAATCATATGGATGCATTTCTTGTTGAGATTTGTTTATCATTAATTCTCTAACTGCAATATGTTGCACTTCTGAAGTGACTGACCAATCAAAATCCAGGACCCGTGTGAGAGTCCAGGTGGAGTAGGATGAAGTTGCTCCAAGACACTGATCTATGGTCAGTTTTGTGTTCCCTTCTAATTGTGTATATTCTGATTTGGAAAGGGTAAGCTGATCCCAGATTTGTACCAAAAGTCAACTTTACCCAGAGCTGCGAGTCAAAGGTATACAGTACAGTGTCATGACTTTACTTTCAATAATCTGATTACTGTTATCCAGTACAGTACAGTGTCTGATTACTGTTATCCAATAATCTGATTACTGTTATCTGATTACTGTTAATCCACTAACTATGTTTTGTTACCGTATTAAATTAATCATGTAACAATTAACTCATTAGGATTTGGGGTTGTTTAAAGAGATACCATCTCCCGAATTAAACTATATAAGGTATATATCTATTTCATCGATAAACAGTCATCTTAATAATCATTACTTCTTATCATATCATCATTCTGAACACTCGTAACCTCATGCATCTACAAAAACCCCAGCCTTACTCATGATTCAGGATTACACCTATTGGTTTAATTATTTATTTACTAGCTAACTAAAATGAGAAAACAGGATAACATACACACTTAATACCTGAGACAAAGGTCCCTAGCGGACTGACACAATATGGTATTTTACCCAACCACATGGAGAGAGAGGAAGAGAGAAAATACACTTATCTTTGAATCATTTCAGAATTATTCTCACATTAATCGTATAGTTGGCACACCAACCGCCACCTGTTTGAAATAAGAAATCATGAATGTATTTACGTGTGGGTGTCCTTCTCCATCGTGTAGTCCTGACCAGAACTACAGAGTTCACTCTGTTCCATTTGCTCCTGAAGCTGCTTATTTGAAGATAAGCCAGCCGTGCCAATGGTTCCAGTGGGGTGATGAGAGTAGTGTACTACAGTGATTTTACAAGGGTAGTAGGATGGTTTGAAGAGTTTGTGATATTTTACTCAGGACAGCTAATCATCTGTACCAGTGATTGTCTGAGAGGGGAGTTTGTCTTCCTCTCGTGTTGATAGTCAGGATTCAGACCACGATGGACATGAGCTGCAGCTTGCCATCTCTCATGTTGAGTTTCAAAGTTCCAACTATTCCAAATGTTTAGCTCCCGCCTCACGTTTCCTGGTCTAATGTTAATTTTGTTACCAAGACTTTTTATGCACTCTGGGCGAAGGGGACGGCTCCGTCCGTGTGACACGCTCTCCGACCTCACTTGGGGCATAGCTACTTACTAATGCACAGTTTATAGGAGATAGATTCTCTTATACCTCCTAAAATCACATTCCTATCTTAATCCAAAATACTTTAAGCATTTGTTATATTATATGCACAACGTATTGGATGGAAACTTGACAGATAAAGGGGATATACATTCCAAGTTACAGTATTTCGTCCATACAGTTTTTAATAACATCACAAAATGAAAATCAAATCAAAGTTTATTTGTCATGTGTGCTGAATACAACAGGTGTAGAGTGAAATGCTTACTTACAGGCTCTAACCAACAGTGCAAAAAAGGCATTAGGTGAGCAATAGGTAAGTAAAGAAATAAAAAGAACAGTAAAAAGACAGTGAAAAATAACAGTAGCGAGGCTATTTACAGGCACCGGTTAGTCGGGCTGATTGAGGTAGTATGTACATGTACATATGGTTAAAGTGACTATGCATATATGATAAACAGAGTGTAGCAGTAGCGTAAAAGTGGGGTTGGCGGGTGGTGGGTGGCGGGACACAATGCAGATAGCCCGGTTAGCCAATGTGCGGGCGGGGGCATTATTGTCCAATGATTGCACGTTGGTGAGTAATATTGACGATAATGGCAGCTTTCCCACTCGCCTTCTGTGGATCCTTACGATGCACCCTGCTCTGTGTCCTCTGTATCTGAGTTTCTTCCTCTTGCAAATGACTGTGATGTAATAACTTGCAAATAATGGGTGCTCGGAGAATGTCCTATGCGTCCTGCTTGTTGAAGAAAAAATCTTGGTCTCGTCCGAGGTGAGTGATTGCTGTCCTGATATCCAGAAGCTCTTTTTTGCCGTAAGATACGGTTGCAGAAACATTATGTACAAAATAGGTTACAAATAATACGAAAAAACCCACATAATAGCACAATTGGTTGGGTGCCCGTAAAACTGCTGCATTTCTTCCGGTGCCATTTTAGAGACCAATATTACTTTCGTTCTCCATAGCTCCACACTGACCACTCCCCACATTGTTATGCTAGAAATATTGTTCCATTATCCACGTTTGACCGTGTTAGAGTTTCAAAGGGAAAACTGTCTGTGAAACAAAGACATTCCTTTGGTTGATACTAAAGGGGGAGAAAGAGCCTTCTACTTAAATTTACGACAGTGTGGATGTGTCAAAACCCCCAAACCAGTTCCCTCCTCCCCTCCATTGCCAAGCTGATCTGACCCATTGTGATCCTCACATGACAGTTATGACAGTCCCCGTCTGGTGGGTTCAATCTTGGAAGGATTCTGCAAGTTGCAACCCCCCATAAAAATGAACACGGGATGTCCTGGTTTGTGGATCATTGTAGCAGTCCCCCTCTGTTGGTTTACCCTGGTAGGATTTCTGTAGACTGCAGACCACCACAAGAATGGCCACGGGATGTCCTGGTTGTGGATAGTCGTTGTCCAGGTTGGTGGATCTAGGCAGTAACTTAGGCAGACGTTAACAACGCACAACACTCAGGCAATACATCATTACATTTCTTCCCCAAATGAGCGGTGTTCTGTCACTAACTGGTGGTTGTGTGGGGAACATGTTTGTGGCTCTATCACTTCCTAAGTGTCAAAGAAAATGAAACAAAAATGAATAAAAACACAAAGAAAAGATACTCAAACTATAGTTACCACACTTTAATAATCTAATTGGATTATATTCTATAGACAGTACCAGTCAAAAGTTTGGACACACCTACTCATTCCAGGGTTTTCCTTTATTTTTTACTATTTTCTACATTGTAGAATAATAGTGAAGACATCAAAACTATGAAATAACATATATGGAATATTTTATATTTGAGATTTTTTAAAGTATCCACCCTTTGCCTTGATGATAGCTTTGCAAATTCTTGCCATTCTCTCAACCAGCTTCATGAGGTAGTCACTTGGAATGTATTTCAATTAACAGATTTGCCTTGTTAAAAGTTAATTTGTGGAATTTATTTCCTTAATGGGTTAGAGCCAATCAGTTGTGTTGTGACAAGGTAGGGGTGGTATACATCTTGTGTCTATATACAGAAGATAGCCCTATTTGGTCAAAGACCAAGTCCATATTATGGCAAGAACAGCTCAAATTAGCAAAGAGGAACAACAGTCCATCATTACATTAAGACATGAATGTCAGTCAATCCGGAAAATGTCAAGAACTTTGGACATTTCTTCAAGTGCAATCGCAAAAACCATCAAGCGTTATGATGAAACAGTCTCTCATGAGGACCGCCGCAGGAAAGGAAGAGCCAGAGTTACCTCTGCTGCAGAGGATAATTTAGAGTTACCAGCCTCAGAAATTGCAGCCCTAATACATGCTTCACAGAGTTCAATAACAGACACATCTCAACATCAACTGTTCAGAGGAGACTGCGTGAATAAGGCCTTCATGGTCGAATTGCTTGTGCCAAGACACACAAGCAATGGACATTAGAGAAGTGGAAATCTGTCCTTTGGTCTGATGAGTCCAAATTTGAGATTTTTGGTTCCAACCACGATGTCCTTGTGAGACGCAGAATAAAAAGTGAACGAATGATCTTTGCATGTGTGGTTCTCACTGTGAAGCATGGAGGAGGAGGTGTGATGGTTTGGGGGTGCGTTGCTGGTGACACTGTCGGTTATTTATTTAGAATTCAATCCACACTTAACCAGCATGGCTACCACAATATTCTGCACCGATATGCCATCCCATCTAGTTTTCACTTTTTGGGACTATCATTTGTTTTTCAACAGGACATTGACCCAACACACCTCCAGGCCGTGTAAGGGCGATTTGACCAAGAAGGAGTGATGGAGTGCATGCATCAGATGACCTGTCCTCGACAATCACCCAACATCAACCCATTTGAGATTGTTTGGGATGAGTTGGACTACAGAGTGAAGAAAAAGCTGCCAACAAGTGCTCAGCATATGTGGGAACTCCTTCAAGACTGTTGGAAAAGCATTCCAGGTGAAGCTGGTTGTGAGAATGCCAAGAGTGTGCAAAGCTGTCATCAATGCAAAGGGTGGTTACTTTGAAGAACCTCAAATATAAAATATATTTTAATTTGTTTAACACTTTTTTGGTTACTACATGATTCCATATGTGTTATTTCTATAATGTAGAAAATAGTACAAATAAAGAAAAACCCTTGAATGAGTATGTGTGTCCAAACTTTTGACTGGTACTGTACATACATATTCATACAGTGGTTCCTCAATTTTGAGATTATACCGCGGGACATTGAGGTCATTTGTGGTTTAGTACATTACCCTGCGTCACGGCTTCATTGCTCTTAACCACTGCAAGGGGGAGTTAGAGCGCTGATTATGCTTTTGTGTACAGTGTGAAACGTTGGTCCCAAGGCACTAATGTGTTTCTACCTGAATGAATGCTGTCAATGAATATAAACCAAATAGAAACTGATAATTGTGCACGACTTCACAATTGAATTTGAATTAACTGAATGATGAAGATGAAGAAGAAAGATGTAATAAAGTTGTTAAATTATGAGTTGGTTTAGCCAACGAAAAAGTCAGGAACCTTCCCGCTAACCATGATTGGCTGAGATAATGAGTGGGCTGGACATGCCGAGAGCTGAGTTTGTTCTGCGGTGTAGCATCTTGTGTCTATAAAACTAGCTGCTCGTTATGCGTAGATATTCCTTTCTACTGCAGATTTTTCTAAAGATATAACATTACCCATGGAGAACTGCAATTATGTTGCTACTGCTCTCTATAACATTGCTTCCCTGAATTTATCAGGTGCTATCGACAAAGGTCAGTGGGAAAAAGTTGTGCTGGACTACTTTCTGGAGGACGATTGTGCCATGCTGACACTTTTCTCCCCAATTTCATGGTATCCAATTGGTAGTTACAGTCTTGTCTCATTGCTGCAACTCCCGTACGGACTCAGGAGAGGCAAAGGTCGAGAGCCATGCGTTCTCTGAAACACGACCCAACCAAGCCACACTGCTTCTTGACACAACGCCCACTTAACCCGGAAGCCAGCCGCACCAATGTGTCGGAGGAAACACTGTACACCTGGCGACCGTGTGCATGCGCCATAAAAAAAAAAGAATGTTTACGTTCCAATTCCTCGCCTGTGAACTGGTGACGCGCGACATATGCCTAGTTTCCTGAAACGAGTCACATTTGATCTTAGCGAATCATACAACTGCGAGGTGTCGCACCGTTCATCAGACATATGATGTGCTTGGAGGGAGGTTTGAAGGTAGGTGATTGATTAGACATTTTATTTTGGAAGGCCATGCTTTACCCACCAAACCTTCTGGGCATGGGGCAGAAGTGTCTGGGTAAGATATTAGTCCTTAATTGAATATGCTGGTTAAGTGTGGGTCAATAATCAGCACATAATTGTTGACAGTGGCTGAGTTGTGTTCCATCTCTGTTGTGTTCCACAAACAGCAGAAAACAGCCTCCAGAAGGAGAACTGAGGTGTGTTCAGTCTCCCAGGCAATATTAGCATCAGTTTTTGATTTCCACTAACACGTTTGTCATGAAGCTCTGCTTTGTAACAAGTCGCCGTTGAGTAGCATGTCCATCTTTGTGTGTTTACTGTACAGTGTCAGTTCAAGAACTTCTGATTCCCCAACCCAGTGTCATTGTTTCAGCTGTACAGTAGATCATACAGTAACACTTGTGCTGTTTATTTGGATCCCCATTAGCTTATGCAGAAGCATCAGCTACTCTTCCTAGGGTCCACAAAAAAAACACAAAGCATGACAAGTAACAAACATGGAGACACTGACAGACGAGGAAAGTCACACAAATTGTAAATACTTGTGTGTACATGTGGGTAGGGGTAAAAGTGACTAGGCAATCAGGATATATAATAAATAGAGTAGCAGCAACGTATGTTTTATTTTTTTTATTTCACTTGTATTTAAATAGACCATGGTGGCGAAGTAATTACAATATAGCAATTAAACACTGGAATGGTAGATGTGCAGAAGATGAATGTGCAAGTAGAGATACTGGGGTGCAAAGGAGCAAGATAAATAAATAAATACAGTATGAGGTAGGTAGATAGATGGGCTGTTTACAGATGGGCTATGTACAGGTGCAGTGATCTGTGAGCTGCTCTGACAGCTGGTGCTTAAAGCTAGTGAGGGAGATATGAGTCTCCAGCTTCAGAGATTTTTGCAGTTCGTTCCAGTCATTGGCAGCAGAGAACTGAAAGGAGAGACGACCAAAGGAGGAATTGGCTTTGGGGTTGACCAGTGAGATATACCTGCTGGAGCGCGTGCTACGAGTCGGTGCTACTATGGTGACCAGTGAGCTGAGATAAGGTGGGGCTTTACCTAGCAGAGACTTGTAGATAACCTGTAGCCAGTGGGTTTGGCGACGAGTATGAAGCGAGGGCCAACCAACGAGAGCGTGCAGGTCGCAATGGTGGGTAGTGTATGGGGCTTTGGTGACAAAACGGATGGCACTGTGATAGACTGCATCCAGTTTGTTGAGTAGAGTGTTGGAGGCTATTTTATAGATGACATCACCGAAGTTGAGGATCGGTAGGATTGTCAGTTTTACGAGGGTATGTTTGGCAGCATGAGTGAAGGATGCTTTGTTGCGATATAGGAAACCGATTCTAGATTTAATTTTGGATTGGAGATGCTTAATGTGAGTCTGGAAGGAGAGTTTAGTTGTGAAGTGTGTTAGTGTGTGTGTGGCGTCAATATGCATTGTGTGTGTGTGTGTGTGTGTGTGTGAAAGAGAGAGAGAGAGTGTCAGTGTAGTATGTGTGAGAGTGTGGGTAGAGTTTACTGAGTGTACATAGAGTGAGTGCAAGGGAGTCAGTGCAAAACAATTAATAAAAAAGTGGGTCAATGTAAATTGTCCAGGTAGCCATTTGATTAACTAACTGTTCATCAGTCTTATGGCTTGAGAGTAGAAGCTGTTCAGTTGCCTTTTGGTCCCAGACTTGGCGCTCCAGTGCCGCTTGCCGTGTAATAGCAGAGAGAACAGTCTATGACTTGGGTTGCTGGAGTCTGACCATTTGTTGGGACTTCCTCTGACACCAAGCAGTGATGCAGCCAATCAAGATGCTCTCAGTTGTACAGCTATAGAACCTTTTGAGGATCTGAGGGCCCATGCCAAATCTTTTCAGCCTCCTAATGGGGAATAGGCATTGCCGTGCCCTCTTCACGACTGTGTTGGTATGTTTGAACCATGATAGGTTCTTAGTGATGTGGACACCGAGGGTCTTGAAGCTCTCTACTTGCTCCACTACAGCCACTCCATTTCCTGTAGTTCACGATAAGCTCCTTTGTCTTGCCCATGTTGAGGGAGAGGTTGTTGTGCTGGCACCACACTGCCAGGTCTCTGACCTCCTCCCTATAGGCTGTGTCAACGTCGTCGATTAGGCCTACTACCACCCTTCTGTCGTCGGAAAACTTAATGGTGTTGGAGTGGTGCACAGCCACACAGGTGTGGGTGAACAGGGAGTACAGGAGGGGATTAAGCACGAACCCCTGAGGGGCCCCCGTGTTGAGGGTCAGCGTGGCAGATGTGTTGTTGCCTACTCTCACCACCTGGGGGCGGCCCGTCAGGAAGTCCAGGATCCAATTGCAGAGGGAGGTGTTCAGTCCCAGGGTCCTTAGCTTAGTAATGATCTTTGAGGGCACTATGGTGTTGAAAGCTTAGCTGTAGTCAATGAACAGCATTCTCATGTAGGTGTTCCTTTTGTCCAGGTGGGAAAGGACAGTGTGGAGTGCAATAGAGATTGTGTTACCTGTGGATCTGTTGGGGCGGTATGTGAATTGGAGTGGGTCCAGGGTTTCTGGGATGATGGTGTTGATGTGAGCCATGACCAGCATTTGAAAGCATTTCATGGCTCCAGATATAAGTGCTATGGCGGAGGTAGTCATTTGGACTTGGGGACTGTAAATGTTACATTGGCGTTCTTAGGCACAGGGACTATGGTGGCTTGCTTGAAACATGTAGGTATTACAGACTGGGTCAGAGAGAGGTTGAAAATGTCAGTGAAGACACTTGCCAGCTGGTGTGCGCATGCTCTGAGTATGCGTCGGCCTTGCGGCCTTGTGAATGTTAACCTGTGGTCTTACTCATCTCGGCTACTGAGAGCGTGATCATACAGTCATCCGGAACAGCTGGTGCTCGCACACATGGTTCAGTGTTGCTTGCCTCAAAGCGAGTATAGAAGGCGTTTAGCTCATTTGGTACAGTGGTTCCTCATTTGAAAGTTTCATAATACAGTAGTATAGCGTGCGGTATGCTGTGATATCATTCAGTGTGTCGAAGTACTTGCCACTAATGTTCATTTGAACCACCAGAGGACATCTTCGAGCACATTACTCCATCTAGTCTTTTTTATAATAATTGTATTAACGAAAACACCAAGATTTTGATGAACAAATACTGTATATACATCTTTCTATTGAATATATAGTATATAAATCATCACCCAGTGGAAGGTTGTTATTGATTATTATGTGGATTATTAGACATTTACAGTGGTGTTGTAGTGGGTTGATGCATTTTCATTCAGGCAAATCAGGTCTGTGATATTGAGTTATAAATGTCAAACTTTAGTCTTGTGTCAGGTGAAGTGTTGTGTCCTCACCTTTGGTCTGAATTTTATTCAAGAATTGAAGTTCTAAAAAGAAATAACAAAGGGAGCCCTGAATAATTAAACAATAAATGAACCACAACTTGTTTGTTAAAGCAAATGCAATCACGAATGTATCCGACTGTTTTTAATCTTTGCTGTACGATTATTGTATTTGTTGTGCTGTTTACACTGTTCCAAATGGTCTAATACTTTTTTGTAATTAACAGCACATGTTTGTTACACATAATTAGCACGCAGCGTTCACTCCTCCTACCCTCCTTTATCTCCTTATTATAACAATTATTTGTATTATTATCATTATAATAATAAGTAATGTGATTATCATTAGTAGGCTTAGTAGACTTGTAGCCTTGTATCAAGCTGAAGGCCTGAGAGCGTGCATTTTATGGTAGCCTATGTATAGCTATAGCTAAATCATCCATGAATACATTTCAAGTCCCTAAAAAGTCAACAAGTCTATTATCCTGCTTATCAAGGGGTGGATGGCTTCTTTTGTATTCCAATAATATGTTAGGCTGCCGAATGATTTACACCTGGCCCACATATGAGGCATCGCCAGTTGTGAACTCTACAGCATGCTTCAGACAACCATGGTAAATGTGACAACATCAAATGTTGCAATTGTACAACATTTGATAACTATAATTTTCGCCTGACACAATAACTTTGCTTATCCTTAATTTGTGCCTTATATGTTGGCATGCATATCGTTATTTAACTAATTCTGATATTTTGAATTATGTGATCGCATTGCACTGAATCATGCAGTATTATGCCATGTGAAAGCAGAATTTGTATAATATTACCGTTATATCAACACACTCGTCACTCCCGTTCAATTACTATAAATCTCTTTTGCATGCGCTCAAAAGGGATAACTTGAAATAACATATAGGTTAATTAAATAATAAAAAGGAAAATTAGATATTTTTTTTTGGCTAGTGGTTATAAGTATTTTAGGCATATCACATGAATTAGGCCTCATGTAAAATTGTCAAAAGCGCAAAAGATACTGTTGCATCTAGGTCAATAATATTTATGGGTTGATCACATAGAAATATCAAAACATTATTTTAACAACTGCAGGGCAATTGCCTGTCTATGGCATATGAACCACTGACACTAACAGCCTTTTTCTATAATCAAGACATATGCTGATAACTCTTAACTGTTACACAGAACCCAAACCGGCTGCGCACGTGTGCCATTGTGCGCCATTGTGCATAAATGTATTTTGTCCCACCACACCAAACGCGATCACGACACGCAGGTTAAAATATCAAAACAAGTCTAAATTGTGGCACAAATTGGGGGAAGTCTCTCTTCTCTCGCACTAGAGTCCTGTATCTGGCAAAATAAATCAGCTTGCGGGTGGTCCCAGATTTGAGAAAGAACTTACAGTTGGCATGTGGGCCGACGATTTTCTAAAAATAGAATACTTGTGCCTTACAGCCCATTATACAAACAAAGAGTGGGTGCTCGTGGAGAGGGTGCTATCCACCATGGAGTGGGACAGTTCACAGCTCAACTCCAGAGGGCAGATAATGTGAAAGAGTACTTATGGATCTTGTTGATTTCCTCTATCATTTCAAAGAGGCCACACTTGCCATGGAGGCAAGCCAGCAGCCTACTCTTCACCTGGTAATTGTGTGGTTCCAAAGGATAAAGCGTCATCTACAGATGGTGTCAGAGGGAAGCCGGTGGTGTCAGAGAGAAGCCAGCTGCGAGCCTGTGACCAGGCACAGTGCTTGACATCCTTTTTCTGTACAGCAATTGGAAGAAATCCAAGTGATGAATGGACTGTTTTTGAAGTTCTTTTAGTAGCTTTATTTGTTGGCTAATATTAGAAGGCATTTTCAAAGTGATTTGAGTTCTCAATGTTCCGCATTGTATTGTGAAAATAAAAGTATATCGTTCTTAATTCATGGCATGGTTTTTAGCCAAATGTTGAATAGACATGCAGACAAATTAATTCATGCAGGAAAAGAGGAATAATAGCCTGCTGTCTGTAGTCACAAAAACTATTAGGCTAAATAAATGGATGTTATTTTGTTGGGTAACAGATTGGTTCTCAGAACTCATAAGAGGCGGCTTCTTTCTTCAATATAATCATTCATTCAGAAGGTTAAACCAATAGGTTTTAGGCCCCAGTAAATTAAATTAGATTACAATAATACATTATTCTATCATTCATGCTTACGTGTTGCTTGACTCGAAGTGAGCAGTAAAGGCATTTAGCCCGTCTGAAAGGCTTGCGTCATTATGCAGCTTGCGGCTGGGTTTCCCTTTGTAGTCCATAATAGTTTGCAAGCCCTACCACAGCCGACGAGTGTCAGAGCCGGTGTAGTAGGATTCAATCTTAGTCCTGTATTGACACTATGCCTGACTGATGGTTTGTCGGAGGGCATAGTGGGATTTCTTATAAGCTCCCGGGTTAGAGTCCCGCTCCTTGAAAGCAGCAGCTCTACCCTTTAGCTTAGTGCGGATGTTGCCTGTAATCCATGGCTTCTGGTTGGGGTATGTACGTACAGTCACTGTGGGGACGACGTCATCGATGCACTTATTGATGAAGCTAGTGACTGATGTGGTATACTCCTCAAAGCCATCGGAAGAATCCCCGAACATATTCTAGTCTGTGCTAAAAAAACAGTCCTGTAGCTTAGCATCCTCGTTATCTGACCACTTCCGTATTGAGCGAGTCACTGATACTTCCTGCTTTAGTTTTTGCTTGTAAGCAGGAATCAGGAGGATAGAATTATGGTCAGTTTTGTCAAATGGAGGGCGAGGGAGAGCTTTGTACGCGTCTCTCTGTGTGGAGTAAAGTTGGTATAGATTCGTTTTTCCTTTGGTTACACATGTGACATGCTGGTAGAAATGTTGCTTGCTTATGGCCTTTTACAGCATGTTGAGTGTGGTCTTAGTGCCAGCGGCGGTTTGTGGTGGTAAATTGACAGCTACAAAAAATATAGATAAGCTGTAGACCACACTATCTACCAAGAGAGTTTATCATGAGGTACTCTACCACTGGCGAGCAATACCTCGAGACTACCTTAATATTAGACATTGCGCACCAGCTGTTATTGACAAATAGACACACACCCCCACCCCTCGTCTTACCGGACATAGCTGTTCTGTCCTGCCGATGCACAGAAAACCCAGCCAACTGTATTATCTTTGTCGTCGTTCAGCCATGACTCTGGAACATAAGATATTACAGTTTGTATTGTCCTGTTGGTAGAAGTCTCGAACAGAGCTCATCCAGTTCATTCTCCAGTAATTGCACGTTGGCTAAAAGAACGGATGGTCGAGGCAGGTTACCCACTCGCCGACGAATTCTCACCTGGCACCCTGATCTCCGCCCCCTGTATTTCCGTATTATCTTCATGAGAATGACGGGGATTTGGGCCTTGTCTGGGAGCAACATTATATCCTTCGTGTCCAACTCATTAAAGAAAAAATCTTCGTCTAGTTCGAGGTGAGTAATCGCTGTTCTGATATCCAGAAGCTCTTTTCAGTCATAATTGACGGTAGCATCAACATTATGTACAAAATAAGTTACAAACAATTCGAAAAAAACATACAAAATAGAACAATTGGTTAAGAGCCCGGAAAACGGCAGCCATCCCCTCTGGCGCCATTCTTCTTGGATGCTTTGCTAGCAATAGACAAGAAGAAATTTACAGGGGCCGACCAACTGGATTTTATTCTGCTTAAGTGTGCAGCGCCCATTATTGTTGGCTCAAATACCCACATTTTCTATTTAACCTTATCAGGAAACATTCCAAAAGTATGGAAATCAGCTCTTGTGCTGCCACTCCATGAGGGTGGGGATAGTAGTAATCTTAATAAATATCACCCCATTTCAAGGCTTGTCTAGTTAAGATTCTTGAATCCTTGGAAAATGTTCAAGTTTGCTCTTTTTTATCTGAGAAATGTATTTTGAATGTAAACCAATCAGGGTTTAGGCCTGGGAATAGCACTATTACAGCAACCACTTTAGTTGTTAAACAATACAATGAAATGGGTTGCTTTGTTTGTGGACCTGGGAAAAGTATTTTGATACTGTTGATCATGTTATTTTATTGAAGTTGTCCGTGATAGGCCTGAGCTCTGACGCCTGTTCATGGTTTCATGATTATCTTAGTGACAGAATTCAGGCCATCATGATTGTCTGAATTTCTTGTATTACATAAAGGTGTACCACGTGGGTCGATTTTGGGACCTGTTCTCTTCATTATATATATATAATCAACAATGGTCAATCTGTTAAAATTGGTCAAATTCATCCATATGTTGATGATATTATTATGTATGCTATTGCCCTGACTTTTGATCTGGCAGTGTCAAAACAACAATCAGATTTTATTGCTATGCAGTTATCCCTTTGATGATACAGTGATAGCAATACAAGATTATAACATTTACAGAAAATACAGAAATGCCAGTGGTGGAAGTGTTGCTGTTTATATTCAGAACCACATTCGGTTTAAGATTAGAGAAGATCTCATGTTAAATACTGTTGAAGTAATATGGCTACAGGTTCATCTCCTCACATAAAGCCCATTCTTGTGGGAAGATGCTAAAGAACACCAACTGCCAACAGTCAGTATCTGGATAACATGTATGAAATGTGATATCAACAGAGAGGTATATTTTCTGCGTGATTTAAATATTAACTGGCTTTCACCAAGCTGCCCACTCAAGAAAAAGCTTCAAACTGTAACCAGTGCCGGCAACCTAGTTCAAGTTATCAGTCAACCTACCAAGGTAGTTACAAACAGCACAGGAATGAAATCAACATGTATTGATCACATCTTTACTAATACTGCAGAAATGTGCTTGAAAGCAGTATCCAGATCCATCAGATGTAGTGATCACAACAGTAGCCATATCTAGGAAAACCAAAGTTCTAAAGGCTGGGCCTAATATAGTGTATAAGTGGTCATACAATAAGTTTTGTAGTGATTCCTATGTTGTTGATGTAAAGAATATTTGTTGGTCCGTGGTGTGTTAAGAGGAGCAAACAGGTGTTGCACTTGATACCTTTATGAAATTGCTTATTCCAGTTACTAATAAGCATGCACCCATTAAGAAATTCACTGTAAAAACTGTTAAATCCACATGGATTGACGAGCAATTGAAAAATGTTATGGTTGAGAGGGATGAGGCAAAAAGATTGGCAAATAAGTCTGGCTGCACAACCGATTGGCAAACGTACTGCAAATTGAGAAATCATGTGACTAAACTGAATAAAAACAATGTATTTATAGTTGTTTGTTATTTTGTCTTTTATTCATTATGTGTTATTGTTTTTACCATCGAGGACCACTTTGGAAACAAACATTTTAATGAATACTTTCAAGTGATATCCTCTGGGTCCACATTGTACATTTTGTTGTATATGTTGGTTACCCAAAAGAAATAAACTAATTTAAGAATAAACTACACTATGAAACAAAGATAAATGACAAAGAATGATAGTTGTCACGGTTGTCGTCCGTGAAGGAGGACCAAAACGCAGCAGGTATGTGCAGGCTCATCTTGATTTTTAATAAATACAAAATGAACGTACAAAAATAACAAAAACCACGAACGATCAACAAAAAACAGTCTGGTAAGGCACAAGGCTAAACACAGAACAATCACCCACGAATAACAAACACACCCTAATATATGGGACTCTCAATCAAAGGCAGATAGACAACACCTGCCTTCAACTGAGAGTCCCAACCCCAATTAACCAAACATAGACATACACTCACTAGACTCCACATAGAGACACTCACTAGACTCCACATAGAAATACCTAAACATAAACCAACACCCGGAATTACTAACTCAAACACCCTTTTAACAAAAACACACCACCCTGAACCACATAAAACAAATACCCTCTGCCACGTCCTGACCAAACTACAAAACAATTAACCTTATACTGGCCAGGACGTGACAATAGTAAAAAGCTTTGGAGCACCTTCAATGAAATATTTTTGGGAAAAAAGCAAACTCAGCTCCATCATTCATTGAATCAGATGGCTCATTCATCACCAAACCGACTGATATTCCCAACTACTTTTATGATTTTTTTCATTGGCAAGATTAGCAAATTTAGGCATAACATGCCAGCAACCAACGCTGACGCTACATATCCAAGTATATCTGACCAAATTATGAAAGACAAGAATTGCAATTTTGAATTTCGTAAAGTTAGTGTGGAAGAGAGGAAAAATAATTGTTGTCTATCCACAATGACAAGCCATCGGGGTCTGACAACTTGGATGGAAAATTACTGAGTATATTAGTGAATCATATTGCCACTCCTATTAGCCATATCTTCAATTTTAAGTCTACTAGAAAGTGTTTGCCCTCAGGCCAGGAGGGAAGCTACACAGTAAAATCACCAGTGTTAAATTCACTGTGTCAAAAGTGATCGACTCCCATAGAGTTGTTTTAGCAACTGGCAGTGCCAAATGACTGCTAGCATCAGTGCTGATAACTGGTGTTTATTGCTGAGGTATAACATTTTACTCTAATAGTGTAAACATCATCACAACCCCACCCATAAATTCACGTTCTGCGTTCAAAACTCCTCTTTTCTCAACGCCATTGTTGGATCAACAAAATCCTAATTTGATCCACGCAAAGGTGAGTTTTAAACAATTATTTCACTTAAATTATTTAGCTATTTTAATTTAAATACTTGATACTTGGTTGTCAGGCTGCAGTGTAACTTAAAACGTCTAACAGTTTTGATTGTGTGTGTGCAGCTAATGTTAGAGTTACTTGCGTTTGACTTTTTGCACGTCTTTGCTAGATAGCTAGCATGCTAGCAAACTAGCTCGCCCTTGTCCTGTGCAGTTAGTCTGCTCCACGTGGTGGTTCCATGGGCACGTGTCTCATTTCAGCACCGAGCTTTTTTAGCCCCATGCTAGTTTGTTCTCTTTATTTAAGCTGCTTACTACATGTTAGAATATGTGGACAACTAAAAATACCTAGGTGTCTGGTTAGACTGTAAACTCTCCTTCCAGACTCATATTAAACATTTCCAATCCAAAATTAAATCTAGAATCAGCTTTCTATTCACAAAGCCTCCTTCCCTCACGCCGCCAAACATACCCTAGTAAAACTGACTATCCTACCGATCCTCGACAATGTAATTTACAAAATAGCCTCCAACACTCTACTCAGCAAACTGGATGCAGTCTACCATAGTGCCATCCGTTTTGTCACCAAAGCCCCATATACCACCAAACACTGCGACCTGTATGCTCCAATCGGCTGGCCCTGGCTATATATTCGTCGCCAGACCCACTGGCTCCAGGTCATCTATAAGGCTTTGCTAGGTAAAGCTCCACCTTATCTCAGCTCACTGGTCACGATAACAACACCCACCCGTAGCACGCGCTCCAGCAGGTATATCTCACTGGTCATCCCCAAAGCCTACACCTCCTTTGGCCTCCTTCCCTTCCATTTCACTGCTGCCAATGATTGGAACAAATTGCAAAAATCGCTGAAGCTGGAGACTTATATTTCCCTCACTAACTTTAAACATCAGCTATCCGAGCAGCTAACTGATCGCTGCAGCTGTACATAGCCCATCTGTAAATAGCCCATCCAATCTACCTACATCATCCCCATATTGTTTTTATTTACTTTTATGCTCTTTTGAACACCAGTATTTAGACTTTCTTTTTTTCTATTGTGTTATTGACTGTACGCTTGTTTATTCCATGTGTAACCCTGTGTTGTTGTTTGTGTCGCACTGCTTTGCTTTATCTTGGCCAGGTCGCAGTTGTAAATGAGAACTTGTTCTCAACTAGCCTACCTCGTTAAATAAAGGTGATTTTTTAAATAGTAAAGACCCCTTTACTGGCTCAAATAGCTGACCAATCAGCCTGTTACCAACCCTTAGTAAAGCTTTGGAAAAAATTGTTTGACCAGATACCATGCTATTTTACAGTAAACAAATTGACAGCAGACTTTCAGGGTGCTTATAGGGAAAGACATTCAACAAGCACAGCACTAACACATGACTGATTGGCTGAGAGAAATTGATTTGTTAGACTTCAGTGTGGCTTTTGACATTATCGATCATAGTCTGCTGCTGAAAAAGCATATGTGTTTTGGCTTTACATCTCATGCTATATTGTGGATAAAGATTTACCTGTCTAACGGAACACAGAAGGTGTTCCTTAATGGAAGCCCTATAATATAAAACAGGTAGAATCCGAAATTCCCCAGGGCAGCTGTCTAGGCCCCTTACTTTTTTCAATCTTTACGAACGACATGCCACTGGCTTTGAGTTTAAGCCAGTGTGTCTATGTATGCAGATGACTCAACACTATACACATTAGCTACTACAGCGACAGAAATGACTGCAACAATTAACAAAAAGCTGCAGTTAGTTTCAGAATGGGTGGCAAGGAATGCGTTTTAGTCTTAAATATTGCAAAAACTAAAAGCATTGTATTTGGGACAAATCATTCACTAAACCCTAAATCTCAACTAAATCTTGTAATAAATAATGTAGAAAATGAGCATTTTGAGGTGACTAACTGCTTGGAGTAACCCTGGATTGTAAACTGTCATAGTCAAAACATATTGATACAACAGTAGCTAAGATGGGGAGATGTCTGTCCATAATAAAGTGCTACTCTACCTTATTAACAGCACTATCAACAAGGCAGGTCCTACAGGCCCTAGGTTTGTCACACCTAGACTACTGTTCAGTTGTGTGGTCAGGTACCACAAAGAGGGTCTTTGCAATTGACTCAGAACAGGGCAGCACGGCTTGCCCTTGGATGTTCACAGAGCAAACATTAATAATATGCATGTCAATCTGTCCTGGCTGAAAGTGGAGGAGAGATTGACTTCATCACTACTTGTATTTGTGAGAGGTATTGACATGTTGAAAGCATCGTGCTGTCTGTTTAAACGACTAGCACACAGTTCAGACACCCATGCGTACTCCACAAGACATGCCACCAGAGGACTCTTCACAGTCCCCAAGTCCAGAACAGACTATGTAAGGTGCACAGTACTACATAGAGACATGACTACATGGAACTCTATTCCACATCAGGTAACTGATGCAAGCAGTATAATCAGATAAAAAAATAGACCTTATTGAACAGTGGGGACTGTGAAGCAACACAAATATTGGCACAGACACATGCATACACACACGATAACTAATGCACTTTACAGACAAGTACACATTGATTTTATATTGTAGATATGTGGTGGTGGAGTAGGGGCCTGAGGGCACACACTTAGTGTGTTGTGAAATCTGTTATGAATATATTGTAGTGTTTGTATAACTGCCGGAGTAGGGGATAAAGGGGATCAATATAAATACAAATACAAAGTGCAGCTTTTACTACTCTTAAACCTTTGGATGCCATCTAAAATTGTACCCTTCGTTTTGTTACTGGTGACAATTTTGATACTCATCACTGCATCCTGTATCAAAAGGTTGGCTGGACTTCGATAAAGACCCTTAGATCTCTACATTCCTCCCTTTTTGTTTACAAGGCCGTACTTCATAAACTTCATAAACTTCCGTCTTATCTAACTTTGCTGTTGAAGTACAGACACCTAAGTTGCCTAACAGGATTAAGAAACTCTTGAGTTTCTTAAGGTCTCCACCAAGCTAGGTAAACCTCATTTTCGTTTTAATGCACTGTATTGCTGGAACGAAATTCAAAATAGATTTCATACTGATATTCTGGTGCTGTTCTGGCAATTTTTTAAGTATTGATCGGGGACTTATTTGTGGAGGAATGTAACTGTTTTTCTGGGTGATTTGTGAAGGTGTTATTTGTGCTCACTTTGTGCACCGGGGCAATATCATGCTCAAATAGGAAAGGGCCTTCCCCAACTGTTGCCACAAAGTTGGAAGCACAGATTCGTCTAGAATGTGATTGTATTCTGTATCGTTAAGATTTCCCTTCACTTGATCTAAGGGGCCTTGCCTGAACTATGAAAAACAGCCCCAGACCATTATTCCTCCTCCACCAAACTTTACAGTTGGCACTATGCATTGGGGCAGGTTGTGTTCTCCTGGCATCCTCCAAACCCAGATTAATCCGTCGGACAGCCAGATGGTTAAGCGTGATTCATTACCCCAGAGAACTCGTTTCCACTGCTCCAGAATCCAATGGCGGAGAGCTTTACATCACTCCAGCAGACGCTTGGCATTGCACATGTTGATCGTAGGCTTGTGTGCAGCTGCTCGGCCCTGGAAATCCATTTCATGAAGCTCCTGACGAACAGTTAATGTGCTGACGTTGCTTCCAGATGCAGTTTGGAACTGGGTGGTGAGTGTTGTAATAACAGCACTTTAAGTTGACCGGAGCAGCTCTAGCAGGAGAAATTTGATGAACTTACTTGTTGGAAAGGTGGCATCCTATGACGGTGCCATGTTGAAAGTCACTGAGCTCTTCAGTAAGGCCATTATACTGCCAATGTTTGTCTATGGAGATTGCATGGCTGTGTGCTCTGTCAGCAAGTGCATTCGGAAAGTATTCAGACCACTTTACTTTTTCCACATTTTGTTACGTTACAGCCTTATTCTAAATGTATTAAAGAGAACATTTCCCTCCTCAATCTACACACAATACCCCATAATGACAAAGCGAAAGCATAAATACATTTATTTACATAAGTATTCAGAACCTTTACTAAGATACTCAAAATTGAGCTCAGGTGCATCGTGTTTCCATTGATCATCCTTGATGTTTCTACAACTTGATTGGAGTCAACCTGTGGTACATTCAATTGATTGGACATGATTTGGAAAGGCACACACCTGTCTATATAAGGTCCCACAGTTAACCGTGCATGTCAGAGCAAAAACCAAGCAATGAGGTCGAAGGAATTGTCCGTAGAGCTCCGAAATAGGATTGTGCCGAGATCTGGGGAAGGGTACAAAAAAAATTCTGCAGCATTTAATGGCCCCAACATCACAATGGCCTCCATCATTCTTAAATGGAAGAAGTTTGGAACCACCAAGATTCTACCAAGAGCTGGCCTCCCGGCCAAACTGAGCAATCGGGGGAGAAGGGCCTTGGTCAGGGAGGTGACCAAGAACCCGATGGTCACTCTGACAGAGCTCCAGAGTTTCTCTGTGGAGATGCTTGTCCTTCTGGAAGATTCTCTCATCTCTGCAGCACTTCACCTTCAGGCCTTTATGTTAGAGTGGCCAGACAGAGCTACTCCTCAGTAAAAGGCACATGACAGCCCGCTTGGAGTTTGCCAAAATGCACCTAAAGACTCTCAGACCATGAAAAACAAGATTCTCTGCTCTGATGAAACCAAGATTGAATACTTTGGCCTGAATACCAAGCGTCACATCTGGGAAAAACTTGGCACCATCCCTACGGTGAAGCATGGTGGTGGCAGCATTGTGCTGTGGGCATGTTTTTCATCAGCAGGGACTAGGAGACTAGTCAGTATCGAGGGAAAGATGAATGGAGAAATTGACAGAGATCCTTCATGAAAACCTGCTCAGGACCTCAGACTGGAGCGAAGGTTCACCATCCAACAGGATAACAACCCTAAGCATACACATTCCCAGTGGGTCAGAAGTTTACATACACTCAACTAGTATTTGGTAGCATTATCTTTAAATTGCTTAACTTGGGTCTAACGTTTCGGGTAGCCTTTTACATACACTTAGGTTGGAGTCATTAAAACTCGTTTTTCAACCACTCCACAAATTTCTTGTTAACAAACTATAGTTTTGGCAAGTCGGTTAGTACATCTACTTTGTGCAATAGTTTACAGACAGATTATTTCACTTATAATTGACTGTATCACAATTCCAGTGGGTCAGAAGTTAACATACACTAAGCTGACTGTGCCTTTAAACAGCTTGGAAAATTCCAGAAAATGATGTCATGGCTTTAGAAGCTTCTGATGGGCTAATTACATTTTACATTTACATTTTAGTCATATAGCAGACACTCTTATCCAGAGCGACTTATAGTAGTGAATGCATACATTTCATAAAAACATTTTTTTCTGTGCTGGCCCCCCATGGGAAACAAACCCACAGCCCTGGTGTTGCAAACACCATGCTCTACCAACTGAGCTACAGGGAAGGCCACATCATTTGAGTCAATTGGAAGTGTACCTGTGGATGTATTTCAAGGCTTACCTTCAAATTCAGTGCCTCCTTGCTTGACATCATGGGAAAATCAAAAGAAACCAGCCAAGATCTGAGAAACAATTGTAGACCTCCACAAGTCTGGTTCATCCTTGGGAGCAATTTCAAACGCCTGAAGGTACACGTTCATCTGTACAAACAGTAGAACGCAAGTATAAACACCATGGGACCACGCGGCCGTCATACCACTCAGGAAGTAGACGCATTCTGTCTCCTAGAGATGAACGTACTTTGGTGCGAAGAGTGCAAATCAATCCCAGAACAACAGCAAAGGACCTTGTGAAGATGTTGGAGGAAACAGGTACAACAGTATCTATATCCACAGTAAAACGAGTCCTCTATCGACATAACCTGAAAGGCCGCTCAGCAAGGAATAAGCCACTGCTCCAAAACCGCCATAAAAAGCCAGACTACGGCTTGCAACTGCACATGGGGAGAAAGATCGTACTTTTTGGAGAAATGTCCTCTGGTCTGATGAAACTGTTTGGCCATAATGACCATCGTTATGTTGGGAGGAAAAAGGGGGAGGTTTGCAAGCCGAAGAACACCATCCCAACCGTGAAGCATGGGGGTGGCAGCATCATGTTGTGAAATGATGAAAGAAAATTATGTGGATATGTTGAAGCTAAATCTCAAGACATCAGTCAGGAAGTTAAAGCTTGGTCACAAATGGGTCTTCCAAATGGACAATGACCCCAAGCATACTTCCAAAGTTGTGGAAAATGACTTAAGGACAACAAAGTCAAGGTATTGGAGTGGCCATCACAAAGCCCTGACCTCATCCTATAGAAAATTTGTGGGCAGAACTGAAAAAGTGTGTGCGAGCAAAGAGTCCTACAAACCTGACTCTGTTACACCAGCTATGTCAGGAGGAGTGGGCCAAAATTCACCCAACTTATTGATGGATGCTTGTGGAAGGCTACCCGAAACGTTTGACCCAAGTTATACAATTTAAAGGCAATGCTACCAAATACTTATTGAGTGTATGTAAACTTCTGACCCACTGGGAATGTGATGAAAGAAATAAAATCTGAAGTAAATCATTCTCTCTACTATTATTCTGACATTTCACATTCTTAAAATAAAGTGGTGATCCTAACTGACCTAAAACAGGGAATTATAACTAGGATTAAATGTCAGGAATTGTGAAAAACTGAGTTTAAATGTATTTGGCTAAAGTGTATGCAAACTGCCGACTTCAACTGTAGATGTTTTTCCCCTTGGAACTGACAGGTTGCTCAACCTTATTCATCGTGTGTACAGGTGGTGGAATTATGAGGGAATTAAATCAAAGTCAGAATACGACGTATCTGTAGACACACCTCTTCCCCAACTTCATAAAAAAAAAATATCCACCCCAAATGAATAGCAGATCAATGGCATGCTACTCTCATGCTTATGTTCAAGGTCAGAATACACGTTGAGAGAAAAGTGCATAAAAAAGGACTTACGTTACATTTTCCATGCGGTTAACTCGGGTCGGAATTTCCCCCTTACAGATCTGGGACACGCCTACATGTACGCTGCTTCATCATTGAAAACTTCAGTGCCCTTCATCATATTTGGTGAATAATTTTATTTGAAAGTTGAAGTATAAGTAATAAGAAAGTTATCGATACAGAAACAAGCAAAATATTTAAATGCCATCGATGTTCTGGTTTAGTAAAGTGAGTAAACTGAACATCATTGGTGAAAGAGGTATTGGCAATTCTCGTGTGTGTGTGTGTCTGTCTGTGTGCGTATGGGGGGGGGCTTGCCACAACGCCTCTGCCTACTCAGAGAGAAAGAAATAAAAAGGAGGAATGCAGAGCGCCTCACAGACTACTATGCTATTACCTAGTCATATGTGTGAGGGAGGAACAACTTCCTGCATTTTTACATAATTTCAGTCAGTCATAACCAGTGTTCCTATAGAGAGGCCCCGGTGTAGGCTGTCCTTGTAAGTGAACTGCCCTATGAGTGGGAGAGCGGTTTACATAGTTATGGTAAATTAGGCCAACTTTAAGGTTGGGTGCCATTTTGCTGCCATTGAGTATTTCACTAAAGCATATTCTCTACTCTGACTGTCTGGCTCACAGTAGTGTGATTTCCAGGAAGATTTGGAGCCCAAGCATAATCTAATTTTTCACTCCAAATCTCCCACCAGCCCAGCCATATTCTGCAATCTGACAGATGGCCAGATACATATCCTCATCACTCTCAAATCTCAAAGGACACACACACACACACACACACACACACACACACACACACACACACACACACACACACACACACACACACACACACACACACACACAGAGAGATCACAAATAAAAGATTATTACTCTAATCTCTCACTTTCTCTGTGTGTGGCGTATGTGTATTGTAGAGTACTCAACCCTATATGGTGTCCACTTCTACTATGTATAATAATGACATTTTTACTGTATGATTATCAAAATAAAACATAATTACAAACAGTACACCACCAACATGTGTGATGTCATGCAAAACTGCGCTACGCCACTGCTACACAATTTTTTTATTTACCTTTATAGTCAAACACGTTCTCTTTTACAAGTGTGCCCTGTTAACATTATTAAAAATCTCAGAGCACAAAACACAACAAAAATATGCAAGCACTCGAACACAGGCAAATACAACAACAAGCATATTCCTCCTTAAGCAAATCCTTAAGCAAATTCATTTAAAGGCACAAGGCGTTTAAGCCTGAGCTCATTTTGCAGCCTATTCCGTTGCTGCGGGGCATGAAAATTGAAGGCAGTTTATCCTAGTTATGAAAGTACTTTTGGTACAGATGAAGTCGGAAGTTTACATACACTTAGGTTGGAGTCATAAAAACTTGTTTTTCAACCACTCCACACATTTCTTGTTAAACTATAGTTTTGGCAAGTCGGTTAGGACATCTACTGTGTGCATGACACAAGTCATTTTCCCAACAATTGTTTACAGACAGATTGTTTCACTTATAATTCACTGTATTACAAATCCAGTGGGTCAGAAGTTTACATACACTAAGTTGACTGTGCCTTTAAACAGCTTGGAAAATTCCAGAAAATGAGGTCATGGCTTTAGAAGCTTCTGATAGGCTAATTGACATAATTTGAGTCAATTGGAGGTGTACCTGTGGATGTATTTCAAGGCCTACCTTCAAACTCAGTGCCTCTTTGCTTGACATCATGGAAAAATCAAAAGAAATGAGCCAAGACCTCTGAATTTTTTGGGGGACCTCCACAAGTCTGGTTCATCCTTGGGAGCGATTTCTAAACACCTGAAGGTACCACATTCATCTGTACAAACAAACAATGCAAGTATAAACACCATGGGACCACGCAGCCGTCATACCACTCAGGAAGGAGACGCGTTCTGTCTCCTAGAGATAAATGAACTTTGGTGCAAAAAGTGCAAATCAATCCCAGAACAACAGCAAAGGACCTTGTGAAGATGATGGAGGAAACAGGTACAAAATGATCTATATGCACAGTAACCTGAAAGACATAAAAAAGCCAGACTACGGTTTGCAACTGCAAATGGGTAGAAAGATCGTACTTTTTGGAGAAATGTCCTCTTGTCTGATGAAACAAAATAACTGTTTGGCCATACACACTGTGTTCTGTCTTTTAAATAATTCTCAAACCAGCTATAAATAGCCAGATCTAAGCCAATCGTAGAGTTTCTGAATAAGTAAGGTGTGATCCACAGTGTTGAAAGCCTTGGACAGGTCAATGAAGTAGGCAGCACAGTGTTTATTTGTATCTGTAAGGTCCCTCAGTTGAGAAGTGAATTTCAAGCACAGATTCAACCACAAAGACCAGGGAGGTTTTTCAGTGCCTCTCAAAGAAGAGTGCCAATTGGTAAATTTGTAAAGAAAATAAAAAAATAAAACAAATGCATGGTGAAGTAATTAATTACTGTCACTACCCAGTCCATACTAACTCAGTTGCTGGAGAGGAAGGAAATTTATCAGGGATTTCACCAGTGTGCCCCCAGTGATGCATTGGGCAGACCGCACCACCCCCTGGAGAGCCCTGCGGTTACGGGCGGTGCAATTGCCGTACCAGGCGAGATACTGCCCAACAGGATGCTCTCACTTGTGCATCTGTAAAGGTTTGTGAGGGTGTTAGGGGCCAAGACGAATTTCTTCAGCCTCCTGAGGTTGAAAAGGCACTGTTGCGCCTTCTTCACCACACTGTCTGCGTGGGTGGACCATTTCAGATTGTCAGTTATTCATTTTCTACTTTCAAAAGACAGACAGGTTCTAGTTCTGTAAAATAATACCATTTTGATCTTTAATTTACTAACTCAGCAACATCTGTTCTAAATGACAGCTTATCATCTAGCCAAATACCAATATATTTTTAAGAGAGAACTCATTAGATTTGTGCTCCATTCAGGGTAGTAAATTCAAGGTAATTTAATTTTGAGTTATGGGTCTTAGAAAATAGCATTTATTTTATTTTCATTTAACTTCGGTAGTGCTTGGAAATCAGACCGTAAATGTGAAAAGGTTTGGTTTACAGATGGTGCTGCGGAGTACAATACTGTATCATCAGCATAAAAAATGTATTGTAAAAATACTCATAGTACTTCCAATGTCATTAATATACAGAGTGAACAATAGTGGACCCAAAATCGAACGTTGGGGTTCCCCTTTATGCACTTCAATAAATGTACCTTTATTTTGACAGCACAATTTGCTTCCTGCTGACTAGAGAGAGACAAGATCTGTTTCTGTACAAAAGCCCACTTTAAATCTTAGTTTCTTAACAAGCTTAGTCTTCTGTTTTTTTAAACAATATATCATTGTCAAACCAAATACCAAGGTATTTGTATGCAGGGACTCATTCGATTATAGAACCATCTGATGAGTGAAGGTGGAATCCATCTGAGACAACCTTATGAGAACTTGAAAACAACATGTATTTAGTTTTGGCCATATAATGTACGAGTTTTAAATCAGTAAGGGCTTCCTGCACAACTGCAATATCGGTCTCTGGCCTTGTCACAGCCAGGTCAGCAGTCAGGGCAATTGCGCACATAATAGTACCATCAGGATATAGATGAAATTTAAACATTTTAGCAGATTGACCAACAGCATTTATATTAACATTCAAAAGAACAGGTCCAAGTATCGACCCATGTGGAACACCTTTATGTACTTCAAGAAATTCAGACTTAACCCCATCAATCACAATGGCCTGAGTTCTGTCACTAAGATAATCATGAAACCATGAACAGGCGTCAGAGCTCAGGCATATCGAGCACAACTTACTCAATAAAATAACATGATCAACTGTATCAAAAGCTTTTGACAGGTCCACAAAGCAGCACATTTCATTTAATCATCCAAAAAGTTGACAATATAATTTACAAATACTGAGGTTGCAGTAACAGTGCTTTACCCTGGTCTATAACCTGATTGATGCACATTTAAAATACAATTCTCAGACAGAAAAGAGCATAGCCAGTGATTCTAGAATCTTAGCTAGGCAAGATAGTTTTGAGATTCAACTGCACATTTGTCACGACTCCTACCGAAGGTGGCTCCTCTCCCTGTCCTGGTGGCGCTTGGCGGTCGTCGTCACCGGCCTACTAGCTGCCACCGATCCCTTTTTCCTTTTCTGTTTGTTTTGTCTAATCAGTATCACCTGTTTCTTGTTTAGTGTGTTAGTTGGGCTATTTAAGCTGGTAGGCCCGCCTGCTCTTTGTGCGGGCTTAACTTATTTTTCCCATTGTGTTTCTGTGTGGGATTCTCCTGTTGTTTTGGGCATTGTATTTTGTGCGTGGCACGCTTGTTCAAGGTGTGTAATAAAGCTCCGACCTGTACGTTCTGTCTCCTGCGCCTGACTCCGCACCCACTATGCCCAGACCGTTACAGAAGCTCGCACCATGAGCATGGAGTCAGCAGGAGCAGTGGCCACCCCCCTTCCATCGATGGAGGAGCGCGTCCTCCATCATACAACCATCCTCCATCGGATCGGGTCTGCGAAGGACCAGATGATGGAGAGGATGGACAGATGGGAGAGGAGTGGTCTCCCAACTTCACCTCCGGCTCCAGCGACGAGTCCACCTACTCCTCCCCCCTCCGCGTCCGGCTCCAGCGCACTTCGTCTTGCACCCCTGAGGGGGTACGATGGAGCAGCGGCTGGGTGCCAGGGATTTCTACTCCAGCTAGACTTGTACCTGGCTACCGTGAGGCCAACTCCCTCAGGAGAGGAGAGTGTGAGCGTCCTCGTCTCCTGCCTGACGGGTCGAGCTCTGGAGTGGGCCAACGCTGTCTGGAATGGCCGAGACTCGGCAAGGGATCACTACCCGGAGTTCACCCGCCGTTTCCGGGCCGTATTCGACTACCCTCTGGAGGGCCGGGTGGCGGGTGAGCGACTATTGCACCTTAGGCAGGAGACGAGGAGCGCGCAGGACTTTGCGCTGGAGTTCCGGACCTTGGCCGCTGGGGCCAGGTGGAATGACAGGGCCCTAATGGACCACTACACGTGTCGGGACGCCACTCTCTCCCTCGACGAACTTAAAGACATGTCAATCCGACTGGACAATCTGCTAGCTGCCCGCGGGCGTTCAGAAATCCCGTCTGGGATTCGAGAGGGCAGGCAGAACACTACTCGGTCACCTCAGGTGAGCCAGCATCAAACTCACCCAGAACCCCCTGTTGGTCACATGTTTGTATACATTTTTTTCCTTAACTTTTGTCCTTCTTCCCAGCATAAGGCACTAGTCGATTCAGGCGCAGCTGGGAACTTTATGGATCGCGGACTCGCCCTCAAGCTGGGAATTCCACTGGTGCCGATAGATCCCCCCTTCCCCCCTTCCCCGTGTACTCCATTAGGGTCAGGGCTGGTCAGGGAGGCCACGGTTCCACTGGACATGGTAACACAGGGGAATCATAGGGAGCGGATTAGTCTCTTCCTTATCGATTCACCTGCATTTCCAGTGGTGCTGGGGGTTCCCTGGCTGGCCAGTAACAATCCCAGGATTTCGTGGAGACAGGGGGTTCTCCAGGGGTGGCCAGAGGAGTGTTCAGGTAGGTGTATGGGAGTTTCCATCGGTGCCACGTCCAGACCAGGTTTCCACTGTGCGCATTCCCCCTGAGTATGCGATTTGGCTATCGCCTTCTGTAAGAAGAAGGCGACTAAATTACCTCCTCATCGTCAGGGGGATTGTGCGATAAACCTCCAGGTAAACGATGCGCTTCCCAGGAGTCACGTGTACCCATTGTCATAGGAGGAGACGTTGGCTATGGAAACATATGTCACGGAATCTCTTGGACAGGGGTACATTCGGCCCTCCATTTCACCCGTCTCCTCGAGTTTCTTTTTTGTGAAGAAAAAGGAGGGAGGTCTGCGTCCGTGCATTGATTACAGAGGTCTCAATTCCATTACAGTGGGGTTTAGTTACCCGCTACCTCTCATCGCTACGGCGGTGGAATCATTTCACGGAGCGCGGTTCTTCACGAAACTGGACCTCAGGAGCGCGTATAATCTGGTGCGTATTCGGGAGGGAGACGAGTGGAAAACCGCGTTTAGTACCACATCGGGCCACTATGAGTACCTCGTCATGCCGTATGGGTTGAAGAATGCTCCAGCCGTCTTTCAATCCTTTGTAGACGAGATTCTCAGGGACCTGCACGGGCAGGGCGTGGTTGTGTATATCGATGATATCCTGATCTATTCTGCCACATGCGCCGCGCATGTGTCTCTGGTGCGCAAGGTGCTTGGTAGACTGCTGAAACATGACCTATACGTCAAGGCTGAGAAGTGTGTGTTCTCCAAACGAGCCATCTCCTTCCTGGGTTATCGCATTTCCACCTCGGGGGTGGTGATGGAGTGCGACCGCGTTATTAAGGTCGTGCGTAATTGGCCGACTCCAACCATGGTGAAGGAGGTGCTGCGGTTTTTAGGGTTTGCAATTACAACCGGAGGTTTATCCGGGGTTTTGGCCAGGTAGCGGCCCCCATTCCCTCACTGCTGAAGGGGTGGCCGGTGCGTTTACTGTGGTCGGCAGAGGCAGACATAGCCTTCAACCAGTTGAAGGCACGGTTCACTGATGCGCCCGTGTTGGCGCACCCGGACCCCTCTTTAGCGTTCATAGTGAAGGTGGACACGTCTGAGGCTGGGGTGGGTGCCGTGCTATCACAGCGCTCGGGTACGCCACCGAAACTCCGCCCCTGCGTTTTCTTTTCGAGGAAGCTCGGTCCGGCGGAGCGTAACTATGATGTGGGGGACAGGGAGCTGTTAGCTGTGGTAAAAGCTCTGAAGGTGTAGAGACACTGGCTTGAGGGGGCTAGACACCCTTTTCTCATCTGGACGGACCACCGGAATCTGGAGTATATCCGGGCAGCTAGGAGGCTGAATCCGCGTCAGGCAAGGTGGGCCATGTTCTTCACCCGATTCAGGTTCACATCTCGTATAGACCAGGTTCCCTGAACACAAAGGCCGACACGCTGTCCCGTCTCTATAACACGGAGGATCGGCCCATCGTTCCTACTCCCATCATTCCAGCCTCTAGGCTGGTGGCACCAGTGGTATGGGAGGTGGACGCGGACATTGAGCTGGCGTTACGGGTGGAACCTGTGCCTCCAAAATGTCCTACTGGTCGCACGTACGTGCCACTTGGTGTCCGTGATCAATTGATTCGGTGGGGTCACACACTACCCTCTTCGTGTCATCCTGGTGTGGCGAGGACAGTGCGGGGTCTTAGGGGAAGTACTGGTGGTCCACCTTGGCTAGGGACATGAGGTTCTATGTCTCTTCCTGTTCAGTGTGCGCCCAGAGTAAGGCTCCTAGGCACCTCCCTAGAGGGAAGTTACAACCCCTCCCCGTTCCACAACGGCCATGGTCTCACCTGTCGGTGGACTTCCTTACCGATCTTCCCCCGTCTCAGGGGAACACGATGGTCCTGGTTGTTGGGGATCGGTTTTCTAAGTCCTGCCATCTCCTTCCATTGCCCGGTCTCCCTATGGCTTTACAGACTGAGGAGGTCCCCAGTTCACGTCCCGAGTGTGGAGGGTGTTTATGGAGCGTCTGGGGGTCTCGGTCAGTTTGACCTCCGGGTATCACCCCGAGAGTAATGGGCAGGTGGAGAGAGTGAACCAGGAGTTGGGTAGGTTTCTGCGGTCGTATTGCCAGGACCGGCCAGGGGAGTGGTCAAGGTACGTCCCATGGGCAGAGTTGGCACAGAACTCACTCCGCCACTCCTCCACGAACATGTCACCATTTCAATGTGTGTTGGGCTACCAGCCGGTCCTGGCACCGTGGCATCTGAGTCAGACCTAGGCTCCTGCGGTGGAGGAGTGGGTGCAGCGCTCCAAGGAGACCTGGAGGGCTGTCCAGGAATCCCTCAAGCAAGCAGGTGGAAGGCAGAAAAGGAGCGCTGACCGCCACCGCAGTGAGGCCCCCGTGTTCGTACCGGGGGACAGGGTCTGCCGGAGGTCCCTCCGTCCCCTCTGGACATCGAGGGGTCCCCGGCGTACACAGTACGTGCTGTGCTGGACTCGAGACACCGGGTGAGGGGCCTACAGTACTTCGTGGACTGGGAGGGGTACGGCCCGGAGGAGAGGTGCTGGGTACCGGTGGGGGACATCTTGGATCCGTCACTGTTGAGGGATTTCCATCGCCTCCATCCGGATCGCCCTGCGCCTCGCCCTCCGGGTCGCCCTCGAGGCCAGTGTTGGCGCGCTGTGGGAGCCGCGCATCAGTGGGGGGGTACTGTCATGACTCCTACCGAAGTTGGCTCCTCTCCCTGTCCGGGTGGCGCTCGGCGGTTGTCGTCACCGGCCTACTAGCTGCCACCGATCCCTTTTTCTTTTTCTGTTTGTTTTGTCTAATCAGTATCACTTGTTTCTTGTTTAGTGTGTTAGTTGGGCTATTTAAGCCGGTAGGCCCGCCTGCTCTTTGTGCGGGCTTAACTTATTTTTCCCATTGTGTTTCTGTGTGGGATTCTCCTGTTGTTTTGGGCATTGTATTTGCTTGTTCAAGGTGCTTAATAAAGCGCCTACCTGTACGTTCTGTCTCCTGCGCCTGACTCCACACCCACTACGCCCAGACCGTTACAACATTCCCTAATGAATCTGCCACAGATGAGGTCAGGATCACAAGAGAGTAGTCTCTTGTGCATTTCCCATGATTCAACAGCAGAGAATGGCATAGCTGACAAGAATGCAGGTAGGTCTGACAGGTTTAGTGGTGAGGTGACAGAAGAAAACTTGTCATTTATAGCATTGGCAGTGTGCTCTCCACATTTGTTACTTCCAACCATTTATGGAGGGAAAGCCACTGACCAAATGCTCTACTGCTTGACTCTTTCATTGGTTGAATTTTTCTTCCTGGTTGCGTGAGTGACAGAATGAGACTTGGGTGTGTCTACAATATTATGATCACTGAGACCCAAAGGTAACATTGTTGTAGGGGTACTATAAAAGTCCTCTAGGTGGGTAATGACAGTCAAGGATGGCATTTTGTCTAGATGGAATGTTAACAAGTTGTTGTAAAAAGACACAAAGTCTTTAAACGGAAAAAAAACAATTATTTATGAATTTAAAAAAAGTGACATTCTCTTCTGCTGCCTCATATGAATTTGATCTCAAATCCCAAATGCTTTTGTACAACAGCGAAATGTATATGTGGCAACAACAACAAAAAATCAGTAGGCAACACTTACGGTAGTAAATGGTGATTTGAGTCCCACAAGTCAACGCACGGGGAGGGAAGGGTATGGACCACGTTATTATTTTTTTAATCCCTTTTTTCTCCCCAATTGGTAGTTACAGTCTTGTCCCATCGCTGCAACTCCACTATAGACTCAGGAGAGGTGAAGGTTGAGAGCTAAGTGTTCTCTGAAACACAATCCTGCCAATTCACACTGCTTCTTGACACATTGCTCGCTTAATCCACAAGCACCAATGTGTCAGAGGAAACACCGCCCAGCTGGCTACCGAAGTCAGCTTGCAGGTATGTGGCCCGCCACAAGAAGTTGCTGGAGCGCGATGGGACAAGGAAATCCTTGCCGGCCATACCCTCCCTTTTCCTGGACGATGCTGGGCCAATTGTGCGCCGCCTCATGGGTGTCCCGGTCATGGCCGGCTGTGACACAGCCTGGGATTGAACCCAGGTCTGTAGTGATGCCTCAAGCACTCCGTTGCAGTGCCTTAGACCGCTGCGCCACTCGGGAGGCCAGTATGCACTGTTTGAAAAGATAAAAAAATATGTAGTTAGCTACAATTTATACTAGGAATAATTGTGGGGCTTGCGCAGCAAAAGCCCCAGCTTAGATATTCAACCTATGACTACTACTACTACAACTACTACTACTTCTTCTTCTTCTTCTTCTTCTTCTTCTTCTTCTTCTTCTTCTTCTACTTCAGCACGCTACTCCTCCAACACCGTTTAAGCTAGAAACGTCGTTCAAACTTTAAGACATGGTCTCACTCGACTTGCTTGTATACAAGATTTTGATATATTTTCAACTTTTTTTCTAAAAACATTCTAAAGCTCCCCATTTTGACATCATCACTTCCAACTGCCATTCTCTGTATTTGAAATCATGGAACTTTTGATGAAAATCAGCTAATTTAACCACTACCCCAACAAGTTAGACAAAAAGTTAGTGTATGGAATATTTGTCTACGGAGCTTACAGTACAGCTGCATTACCCCATTGTCTTCCAACTTTTTCAAACTGCCGTTTTGACCACTAACCCAACAAGTTAGACAAAAATATTAATGAAATCTTCCCCTACCTCACTGCTTGTCAAATCTGAAAACGGATTAGAAATCGTGTGTACAATCTCTAGATAGAGCTGTTTTAGTAACCCATCAACTGCTCTCTCTAACTGCAGTAAATCATGTCAGAAGCTAGCAGATTAATTATTTACCAACAACTGAAAATATAAAGTTTACTTTCCTTGCTTGAATCTAGCAAAGACGTTTTGTTGGTCAGAGTGCAGTATTTAGTTAATATTAAAGCACAAACGTACTGTATGTTATGTTAGCATGTTTCTCTATTGCTTTAGCCAAAAGGCAGCAGTGTTGCCAAGGCTACTGTTGCCATGCAATGCTAGTTTACCGTTCGCTAAAGAGAAGGGTGGGCTGTACCCCTCTGATTGGAAAGAGAGGATTAGGAATAGCTTCTACCAATAAAAAGTTACAGCTGTTTTTGAGTTTAGAGTGACAAAAAGTGGCATGCTGACATCCAAATGGAGCCATTGCTATGGGTACTCACAGACATAGAGGGCAAAAAATGTGAGGGTGAAGATAGTCACCACAATTACTGATCACAACCACACATATTGACCACACAACAGCTAAACAGCTAAAGCACACAACTACAGACCACAACCACACAACTGCTGATCAAAATAACTGACCACAACCACAAAACAACTGACCACAACCATACAACTTCGGACCACAACCACACAACTACTGACCACAACCACACAACTTATGATAAAACACCTACTGACCATTCAACTGCTGACCACAACCACACAAATTCTGACCGCAACCACACAACTGCTTACAACATCTACTAACCACAACCATACAACTTCTGACCACAACCACACAACTGCTGACCACAGCTAGTGACCACAAACACACAACTACTGACCACACATCTATCTACTGACAATATCCAAATGTTTGACCAAACCCACACAACTACTGACCAAAACTACTGAACCACACAATTACTTACCACTACTACTGACCACAACTCGTGACCATCGATGGGAATTTAAATAGATTTCACTATTCAAATAATATAATTAAAGTACAACTTTTTAAACTTCTTTCACTAGCACAAACATACTTTGAAAGAGCTTTAGCAAGCCCCACAACTTTACTCGTAAAATGTCAATTTAGTTGCATAATTAAAACCATAACATTGTGGGTTTGTCAACTTTGGCTCCAATGTATTTCCAAAACAATTTTTACATGTTTCTTCTTATCTTATAATAATGACGTTCATAAAACATTTTTTTTTAGCACATACAGTACAAAGCACATAGCACATACAGTAAATCATAGGATTTATAGTAGTTTTGAGTGTAGTATTACTTCAACTTAGTTAGCAAATTAACAAACATAAATGGAACTGAATTTGGCTTGCTAGCTAATTAGCTCATTATAAGCTAACTTACCTGTGAAACTTAAAGTCTCATCCACCATCAAACAATAGATTCCAGCCCTCCTGAATTCTGAAGCTGTTAATTAAACCGAGCTAGCTTGCTATGTGAAAATGTGTGGTTCATAATAATACAAATACATAAAAAAATTCCTTCTATGAATCAACCATTTTTGCTGAAAAATCTAAGGATCAATCGGTTGGTGTAGCTACGTTGTCGGAGTCAGTGAGAGTGACCAGATTACATTTTTTTGTTGTAGCCCTAGGACAACTCACCTGATTCAACTCATTGAAGGCTTAATAATTAGTTGACAAGTTGAATCAGGTGTGCTTGTCCGGGACTACGACAAAAATTATGTGCTGTTGGGCATACTCAAGGACTATAGTTGGGAAGATGGGAGAAGATGGGTGGGAGATAAGTTTAAAAGGCAGGCATCTTACATCAGTCAGGATGGGAAGAAAGAATATATGACCATCTTCTGGTAGTTGCAGACTGATAGTCAACTTCAACATTTTTCTCAAAAGAGGGTCTGATCAAATACGCTTACACTTTAGTTACCCATGGAATGAGCCTTCTGTAAATAAGTAAACACATGTCTGTGTGTGTGTGTTTTGGGGAGGGGACGTTAAGCCTGCTTGTTGTAGTACAGTACTGTACCTGCCGTGTATGTCTCTCTCTTTATATCGTCCTCCCTCATTCATTTCTCACCTGTTCCTGGATCTGTTGTTGTTTCTGCCTTCTACCAGTGTCTGTAGGGAGGGCAGAGCAGTCCAGCTCAGCTGCCATCTACTCGGCTCTTTCAGGCCCCCGGGCATGGTCTGACATGGGCACCACCTCAACACCCACAGCCACTCCTACACTGCAGGCTCCTCATGCCTCTGTCTCACCACCTAGACTACCACCACCTCACAGCGTTAGTATTTAATGTTAGTATTTGAACCATCCAGTCCTATGTGTAATGCATCGACTTGACTCAGACTCATGGGAATCATTGACCTGTTCATTATTCATCTCAAAACCCATCCAACTGCATACTCCAAGCATAGCCTCCATCTGTCCTCCCGTGCTTCATAGTGCCTCACTGGTATTGCACTACTAGGTGTCGCTAATACACTACATCCCTCCTCTTCTTAGATGTTTGACTAACCATTATTAACAACACATCTCCAAACTGTAGATCTATCCATTATAATGTAACAAAACATTATCTAGTATTCAAAATAAACTCTCTCTCGTATACAGTATTTAAATATTTTCCAAAACAACATACTGTAATGTCTACTTTTACTTTCTATAAACTACCAACCATAATGCTGGTTACATTTATGGAACTCTTTTGTTGACAATGTTTATTTGACAAGAATTCTTGCCAGAACTTTTCTGTGATGGCTAGGGGTAGACTGCCCTGCCATTGAGACACTGCCGGAGATTATTTTGCCCCATTATGGCAACGTCTATCTAACATAGTCCTTCAGATGCATAGCTTGTTGTCTGAGTCTTCAGGATCGAGGCTGTAGTTGAAAGGCCTAGTCAGGTGCAGGCACTTGTCTAGGCAGTGTGTCAGGTTCTGCCCGGTCAGTGTCTCTGTCACTTGTGTCTGTCACTGTCCATTGTCCTGACTGTGGTTGTATCCACAGTTTTACAAAATAAACATGTCGCATGGCCCTCTTGCTATTCCTTTTCAGGACAACAGAGTTCCCCTTCCTGTCCACGACAGTGTATGGCTCTGGTTCGAAAGTAGTTGACAACTTGTTCTGCTTTGGTTGCTGTAGCAGAACCATGTCACTTTGCTGGATTGTGCTTTCAGTTGCTCTCCTAAATCTGTCGGCATTCTGTCGGCCCTTTTCCTTCCTTTCAGCATCAGCAAGCTGAATGGCCTTGTCGTGTGGTTCAGCTCCTGACTGCATGTCGGCTGACAGCTCTGGCAGTGTGGTTCTAATTTTGCGGTTGAACAAAAGTTCAGCTGGACTGCGGCCTGTGACTGAGTGTGGCATACTCCTGTAGGCCATAAGAAACGTTTGTAGTTCTGTGCTCCAATCCTTCCCTTCTCATTGAGCAGCGCGGATTGCTTTGACAAGTGTCCTGTTCTCTTTCATCTTCGCCATTGGCCTGAGAATCTGGTCCTTTGTTGACATTTATTCCAGCTCTCGTGGGGTGAATGCACATGGCACTGCTTGTTTGGCTACATAGTAGATGTCGTCCCCATAGTGTGGAGATGCTGTTTGGGTACGTAGGAGATGTGGTCGTCCCCGTGGTGTAGAGATGACGGAGGGTTCAGAGTCAACCGTGACAGTGAGTCGGCTGCATTCTGAGGCCCGGGCTTGTATACAATCTTGAATCTGTAAGGCTGCATTCTCAGTGACCATCTCTCCATCCTCGCTGGTGGATTGGATTTTGGAGAATAAATTGAATCTAAGGGCTTGTGGTCAGTTACCATTACAAAGTCTTTGACATAGAGAAACACATAACTTCTCGCACATCCAGACTATGGCGAGGGCCTTTCTTTCAGTCTGAGAATAGCGTTGTACTACATCTGTGAGAGCACGGCTAGTATAGTACACTGGCCTGTGTGAACCATCTTTTTGCTTCTGACTCAAGCTAGCCCCTAACCCCACTGGACTAGCATCCACAATCACTTGTGTCTCTGGATCTTCATTGAAGTAGGCCATGTTGTGTGAACTGGCAAGGGCATTCTTATTTGTCACATGCGCCGAATACAACAGGTTTCACCTTACCGTGAAATGCTTACTTACAGGCCCTTAACCAACAATGCAGTTCAAGAAATAGGGGTAAGGCAGTTCTACTGGAAACTTGCCTTTATCTACTATGTATGTGGGAGTGTATAATAATGTGTAACTCTTGCTCCAATGGTGCGAGCCCGCTTTGAGAAGGCTCTGGAGGTGACCCGCTACACCCCTCACTACATTGACCAATCACAGCAAAAGGAGAGGAAGAGGATCAGCAGTGACCCGCAACTGACATCACCAATAATGAGAGGTAGGCTCCACCACCAGTCAGACTGTTGCTAGAAAGGTGTGTGCAGATGTGGGTGTTCTTTCTTCATCTCATCTCTTACATGCCCTGATCTCTCATTACCCCTCTCTCTCCCTCCCCTTTCTATCTTTCTCTCTCTCCCTCTTTCCTTCTCTCTCCCAGTGTGAATGCCGTGTATAATGATCTTCAAAACACTCTCATGGCCATCAATGAGCAGGACACATTACGCTGGTGGAAGAACACCCACAGACCGGGCATGCACTTACACTGGCCTCAGTTCCATGTGCAACACACACACACACACACACACACACACACACACACACACACACACACACACACACACACACACACACACACACACACTGCCGGCTAATGGAAGTTAATGGGACCTAATGGAGTGTACTGTAAAATTAGATGATGTAGACTTCAGCCATGTGTTATTGTCAGTTAGTCTAATGTAGTGAACAGTGTTACAAGCTAATGTAGCAGACTATATGACAGTAGAGTATGGTCCAACAATGGGAAGAGGCACAGCAAGGCCCAGTAGAGAGGAGTTGAGCATGGCCATGTCTGAATAACTGGTACTTGCATTCTAAATAGTAGGCGTTTCATCCATATCGGGTGAACCATTTAGAAATTACAGAACTTTTTGTATATAGTTGCCCCATTTTAAGGGAGCAAAAGTATTGGGACAAATTCACTTACATGTGTATTAAAGTAGTAAAAGGTTAAGTATTTTGTCCCATATTCATAGCACAATCAAGCACTACATCAAGCACAACATCATGCTTGTGACTCTACAAATTTGTTGGATGCAGTTGCTGTTTGTTTTGGTTGTGTTTTAGATTATTTTGTGCACAATAGAAATGAATGGTAAGGAAACGTATTGTGTCGTGAATAATAATGAGTGAGAAAGTTATAGACGTGAAAATATCATGAGGAATTGAACAATTTTATGATTGAGAGGGAAATCATGTGACTGAACTAAAGAATAGGAAATATAAACTATTCTATGAAACAAAAACAAATTATATAAAGAACTATACTAAAAAGCTTTGGAGCACCTTAAATAACATTTTGGGAAAAAAGGCTAACTCGGCTCCGTCATTCATTGAATCAGATTGCTCATTCATCACAAAACCCACTGATATTGCTAACTATAATTATTTTTTAATTGAAAAGATTAGCAAACGTTGACACTACACATCCAAGTATATCTGACCAAATAATGAAAGACAAGAATTGTACTTTTGAATTCTGTAAAGTCACTGTGGAAGAGGTGAAAAAATGGTTGTCTATCAACAATGACAAGCCACCGGGGTCTGACAGTCTGGATGGAAAATTACTCAGGATAATAGAGGGCAATATTGCCACTCCTATTTGCCACATCTTCAATTTAAGCCTTCTAGAAAGTGTGTGCCCTCAGGCCCGGAGGGAAGCTAAAGTCATTCCACTACCAATAATATTAAAGCCCCCTTTACTGGCTCAAATAGCTGACCAATCAGCCTGTTACCATCCCTAAGTAAACTTCTGGAAAAATGGTTTTACCAGTGTACCCTGTGCCTGCCCCGCGCACTCTCCCTCCAGTGCGCCACCATAGCCCAGTACGTCCTGTGCCTGCTCCGCGCACTCTCCCTACAGTGCGCCACCATAGCCCAGAATGTCCTGTGCCTGCTTCTCACACTCTTCCTCCAGTACGCCTCCATAGCCCAGTAAGGCCGGTGCCTGCTTTGAGCACACGGTCCTCAGTGCGTCTCCCCAGTCTGGTGAGACCGGTTCCAGCTCCCCGTAGGAAGCCTCCAGTGATGATCAATGGTCCGAAGCCTCAAGCGATATTCCATGGCACGAAGCCTCCAGTGATGATCCATGGCCCGGAGCCTGTAGGGATGATCCATGGCACGAAGCCTCCAGTGATAATCCATGGCCCGGAGCCTCCAGTGATGATCCATGGCACAAAGCCTCCAGTGATGATCCATGGCGCGGAACCAGTAGTGATGATCCATGGCACGGAGCCTGCAGCGAAGGCCCCAGTCCGGAACCTACAGAGACGCTCTCCAGTCTGGAGCCTTCAGCGACGCTCTCCAGTCTGGAGCCTCCAGCGACGCTCCTCAGCCCGGAGCCTCCAGCTACGCCCCTCAGTCCGGAGCCTCCAGCGACGCCCCTCAGCCCGGAGCCTCCAGCGACGCCCCTCACCCCGGGGCATCCAGCGATGCCCCTCAGCCCGGGGCCTCCAGCGACACCCCTCAGCCCGGGGCCTCCAGCGACGCATCTCAGCCCGGGGCCTCCAGTGACGCCTCTCAGCCCGGAGCCTTCAGCGGCAGCCTGCAGCCCGGAGCCTTCAGCGGCGGCCTGCAGCCCAGATCCTCCAGCGGTGCTCTACAGCACAGAGCTTCCGGTAAGGATCTACATTCCGATTCCTCCAATAATAATCCACAGGCCAGGGTTACAGAAGCGGAGGGATCTGCGGGCGGAACGGGGGTTACACCCTGATCCGGAGCCACCTCTGTTGCTGGAGGATCGGAGGCAGAGGAAGGGTCTGGGTGTAGCGCATGAGCCGCCATTGACGTTCTAGAAGCTGATCCGTCATCGGTATTGTAGAATAATTCTAATGTTAAGGTAAGATTTTTACCTTTTCACACGTACCAACAAACAGATGTGATCGTTCTATAGTGGTCCCTGTTGCTATGATCAAACCGGTGTGATTAGAACGCTTATTTAGAAAGTCCATTTTCGATTGACGCAAAAATCAGCATTTGAGCTGGCCACACTTTTCATTTCACTAAAACATTTTGCACAAACAGTCCTTACAAAGTTATGTCCAGAATGTGACCAGTTTATTTTTGGATGCAATGTTCAGACATTCATGGAAGTAGCTACAGCATAACACAATCATCCAAACCAGACAATGTAGGCTAACTGAGGAAAGATTGACGTAACACATGCGGTCATATTTTTATAACTCTCGGCTGACAAACTACAATATGAATTGGCTAATAGCAATTAATATGTATAATTAATCACATCACGGGTGAGCTCACCGTTGATCTAAATAATTGAGTAAAACACTTTCTAGAAATCGAAAGTAATCCGACGATGGATAGTTTGTGCACGACGGAATGTACATTTTTTTCGCATCAACCAAAGATAATAAGAGGAGACAAGATGAGTTTGGTCTGTTTATAGTATTCAAGTTGAAAGGGGTGTGTCGTCTACGATAATCCACTTCCCTTCACTCACTTCCGGGAAGTTCACCCAAAAAGATGAGTGAACCATTCCTTCATCTCATTATAACATCTTTGGTCTGACAGACTACATGACACCCAGAATGCATTGTATAATGTCAACAAACATGGCGTCACACATAGCTGGCAAATAGCTTAGCTCATTATCAACAGTACAACCTTCAAAAAAGTATTTTACACACATCATAGGTGTCCATTGCATTAAGCGGAATAATTATTTGTCACAAGTACTTGAAAACGTGAATAAAACTGTAAATACATTATGCTCCATACTGTCACGGATCCTTTTGGAACATTCATTGCGCACATCTGGCCCCTATTCCCACTGATTGTATTTGTATATATGTGCCCTTTGTTTACCATGGTGCTGTCGGTTATTGTTACAATGTCCGTTGGTGCGTGTGAGCACCTGTGCTGTGTGTTTTGGGCTTTCGTGCCCTTGTGGATTGCGCGGATGGTTACGGGTCTCGTCCTGTTTGATAATAACTGTGCGCTAGTGTTATTTATTCGAGGTAATCCTCGCTCTTTTGTTTGGGTTTTAACCCTGTGTTTTTGTTACATGTTTGTTTGGTCTTCGTTCCCGTGCCTTTATACGGCACGCCATAATTTGGGGATTAATACAAAAAAATATTACGCATTGCAAGAATTGGAACATTCCTGCGTCTGTCTCCCGAATCTCTTCATACCAGCGTGACATAATAATCAAATCATTAAGGGAGACAGTAGGAATGGCCCGTCCGACGATGCTGCGACTGGTCTGTCCACAACTTCGGCAGCTGCAACTGGGCCGTCCGACGTCGCCACAACGGATCCACCCGACGACGTCACTTCAGCAGCCACAACTGTCCCGTCCGACGCCGCCACAACCGGTCCGTCTGATGCTACTGGTCCGTCCGACACTGCCGTAATATCGACAGCGGCAACTGGCCCGTCCAACAACAACGCAACTTCGGCAGCTGCATCGGGTCCTGATCGACACCGTACGGCATTCCTGTAATCGTCCTTGAGACCGGTGTCGTTACGCTACTGGTGCAGTGCGTCTGTCTCCTGAATCTCTTTATACCAACGTGACATATATATATATATATATATGCACCTACAGTAGAAACTACAACACGATATACAGAAAATAAGGAACTTGCTATCAAAGTAACATGTCCAAAGTTATTATTTGTAAGGAAAACAACAAGGAAGGCAAAGTGAGCGCCAGCAAGAACATTTTCCAATTCTTGCAAGACTGTGCAAATATATGCATACTTGATCTGCATACTATGAGTGAAGTGTGGTGGGCTCTCCTGAAAGAGAGAAGTTTATCCAGCTCAGTAAAGCCTCAAACATAAATTGTCCGCAACGCTGAAATTGGCGACTTCTATGTGAATTAATGAGGAGGCGGAACACACCTCAATTCAAACTGTTGTTAATAAATACAACTTGTTAGAAAATAATTTGAAATTGACAAGTTGAAACAGCCTATAGATAATTAGCAGGCAGTGCATGTTAACTGTCCTGTTGCGTAATAATCACAGTTTGGAACAGTCAGTGCATTCTGACATCATGTGCATAAAACAACTCACGCTGGGAAGACTGTTAGAGATATTTGAAACTCATGTGTGAAAAGGTTAATGGAAAAAGCCGATCTGGGAGCAGTGCTGCCTTTTGAACCTATTAGTATCGACGCATGCCTAACATGCGTTGGGAAACGGATGTTACATCTTTGGTCTAGGAAAAATGTAGTATTTTTTTTACCTCTATTTTGACAAGGAAGACATTGACATCTAGGTCTCTTTTAGAAATGAACCCTGTATAAAATAATATAAAATACACATAAACCCCCCCTATATATATACACACACACACACATACTACTAGGGCTGGGCGATATGGCCAAAATCTCATATCCCGATATAGGTCATTTCATATCACGATATAGCAAATTTTTTTTGTAAATTCAATGAATAAATAGTTTATAAAAAATTAACTCATGTAAAGGCCTATTTCTTATTACATTTGAATTATAATCAACAAATAAAAGGTACTTAATCATATTTGATTATTTCTCCTTTCATTTAGAACCTTTGTGAAAATGTTCTATTTAGCATGTAACAAAATATAAAATTTGAATGTATAAAATCGAAAAAGGTAAATAGAAAACATTTCAACTATAGTTGCAAACAAAATACATATAGGCCTAAAATATATATACAGTTGAAGTCGGAGGTTTACATTCACCTTAGCCAAATACATATAAACTCCGTTTTTCACAATTCCTGACATTTAATCCAAGTAAAAATTCCCTGTTTTAGGTCAGTTAAGATCACCACTTTATTTTAAGAATGTGAAATGTCAGAATAATAGCAGAGAGAATGATTTATTTCAGCTTTTATTTCTTTCATCACATTCCTAGTGGGTCAGAAGTTTACATACACTCAATTAGTATTTGGTAGCATTGCCTTTAAATTGTTTAACTTGGGTCAAATGTTTCGGGTAGCCTTCCACAAGCTTCTCACAATAAGTTGGGTACATTTTGGCCCATTCCTCCTGACAGAGTTGGTGAAACTGAGTCAGGTTTGTAGGCCTCCTTGCTCACACATGCTTTTTCAGTTATGTCCACACATTTTCTATAGGATTGAGGTCAGGGCTTTGTGATGGCCACTCCAATACCTTGACTTTGTTGTCCTTAAGCAACTTTGGAAGTGTGCTTGGGGTCATTGTCCATTTGGAAGACTCATTTGTGACCAAGCTTTAACTTCCTGATTGATGTCTTGAGATGTTGCTTCAATATATCCACATCATTTTCTTCCCTCATGATGCCATCTATTTTGCGAAGTGCACTAGTCCCTCCTGCAGGAAAGCAACATGATGCTGCCACCCCCATGCTTCACGGTTGGGATGACGTTCTTCGGCTTGCAAGCATCCCCCTTTATCCTACAAATATAATGATGGTCATTATGGCCAAACAGTTCTATTTTATTTCATCAGACCAGAGGACATTTCTCCAAAAATTACGATCTTTGTCCCCATGTGCAGTTGCAAACCATAGTCTGGCTTTTTTATGGCGGTTTTGGAGCAGTGGCTTCTTCCTTGCTGAGTGGCCTTTCAGGTTATGTCGATGTAGGACACATTTTACTGTGGATATAGATAATTGTGTACCTGTTTCCTCCAGCATCTTCACAAGGTCCTTTGCTGTTGTTCTGGGATTGATTTGCACTTTTCGTACCATAGTACGTTCATCTCTAGGAGACAGAACGCGTCTCCTTCCTGAGCGGTATGACAGCTGCATGGTCCCATGGTGTTTATACTTGTGTACTATTGTTTGTACAGATGAACGTGGTACCTTCAGACTTGTGGAGGTCTGCAATGTTTTTTCTGAGGTCTTGGCTCATTTCTTTTGATTTTCCCATGATGTCAAGCAAACAGGCACTGAGCTTGAAAGGTAGGCCTTGAAATACATCCACAGGTACACCTCCAATTGACTCAAATGATGTCAGTTAGCCTATCAAAAGCTTCTAAAACCATGACATAATTTTCTGGAATTTTCCAAGCTGTTTAAAGGCATAGTCAACTTAGTGTATGTAAACTTCTGACCCACTGGAATTGTGATACAGTGAATTATAAGTGAAATAATCTGTCTGTAAACAATTTTTGTGAAAAATGACTTGTGTCATGCACAAAGTAGATGTCCTAACCAACTTGCCAACACTATAGTTTGTTAACAAGAAATTTGTGGAGTGGTTGAAAAACAAGTTTTAATCACTCAAACCTATGTGTATGTAAACTTCTGACTTCAACTGTATCTAGATTTGCATACTTTTTTAGAATATACCTTTATTATTCCCCACAAACCCTACCACCCTTCCCCCTATTGGAGAAAACTAATAAACAATAACACTTAGGCTTCTACCTTCAGTCTATACATCTTATACACATTTTACAGACACAATCTGTTTTACAGTAGTTATAATTTGTTTGTTTTTAGTCCTTCCTCTATTTATGATGTCCATCCAGTTTGATTTCTATTTGTAACTGTGCTATTTCACAAAATGTCTGAACCTATATACATTTTACAGACCCCGGATGTTTTACATTGGTTATCTTGTTATTAGTCCCACCCTTCAGCTCCATTCAACCCCTCCCATCTATCTCTTAACACCATCCATTTTGGATTTCTATTTGCCATAAATTTTTCAACTGTGCTGTGATGCTTCACAAACGTACTGAACCTTTGTATTCTCATAGCTTCTACAGATTGTAAATTAAAGATAATAATTTTATTATTGATTGATTGACTATGGCTTTTCAAATCACCCAGTATTTCTATCTGCAGCGTTAGTTCTAGGAAAATGTTGCTATTCTTCAGCCATTCCTGGACCTGTGCCCAAAAACGAGCTACATATGGACAATACCAAAATAAACGATCTAATGCCTCTGCCTCATCAAAGTAAAATCTGCAGAGCTGGGAAGATTGTATCCCCCATATATGTAACATTCTATTGGTTGCAAGAATTTTGTATAGTAAGTTAAATTGAAAAATTTGAAGTTTTGAATCTGGCGTTGTTTTGCGTATCAATTCATAAACCATGTGCCATGGAATGGGTACATCGGAAATCTCTTCCCAACTGTTTTGCAATTTATATGGCACAGCTGTCAGTTTTTTGGTCCTTAAATGAAATTGGTATATGTTTTTATTTATCACACTTTTCTTTAACCATCTATGTTCTTTAATGCAGGGTCGACATACAAGTCACTTACTTTTTTTCCCTTCTACTTGCCTCTTCCATTTTTTGTGGTAATGCTGAAATGAGTTGGTTACAATTTTGGGTAGAGCAGACATTTCCATATGTCCGTGTTAGCTGCATGTGTGACATAACTCCACCAGTCCTATTTATGATATCATTCACTAAAATTATACATTTTCTTATCAATTAGTATATTTGAGTTTAACCACAATATTTGTTTTATTATTTGTTCTGTCTTTTCAGGTAGATTAAACTGAAATTGCAACCAACTTTCTAAGGCTTGTTTATAAAATAACGATATTTTGGAGATTATTTCCTTTTCAAACAACCTAAAGTCAGCAGTTGTAATCTGAGTAAAGGGAAAAGGGCCATTCTTGAACATGGGTTGAGGCTTGCCATTCCAAATAAAATGGAATATTTTTTATTCATATAATTTAATTAGCAGGTCACTAGGTGTAGGCAAAACCATAAGCAAATAGGTCAACTGTGTGTGATATGACTAAAGAGTTAATCAGGGTGATTTTCCCACAAATAGACAGATATTTTCCTTTCCATGGTAGCAAGATCGTATCTATTTTCGCTAACTTTCAAAAAAATGTATTAGAGTGAGATAATTTCTTTCTTTTGGGATTTGTATACTGAGTGTATATATATGGTATATATATACCACTTGGGTCCTGTTTCAGTAATAATGATATCAGACCTTCTTGTTGCATGTCCGACAATCTACCATTTATATATGAGTGGTTAAAACATGCTAATAATGGTCCTCTGAGTATATAAAAAAATGGTATACTTCCACTGGTATGCCATCCAGCCCTGGAGTTTTCTCAGCCTTAAAGGCTTTAATTGCATCAAAAAGTTCCTCCTCTGTAATTTGGACTTCACCTGAGTCTTTCTGTACAGATGTTAATTTTACATTATTATTAGAAAAAAAATCCATACAATTAGCTTCGGTTAGTAGAGATGGAGGAGACAGAAACGAAAACATATTCTTAAAGTACTTTACTTCCTCTTTCAAAATATAATTCGGTGAATCATGCATGACTCCATCATTTGTAACAAGTTTCAATACATTTTTTTGGTAGCATTTCTATATTGAAGATTGAAAAATTATTAGATGCATTTTTCCCCATTCTCCATCCAGTTCGCTTTATTTTTATAATATATTACACTGGATCTTTCTTGAATAACTTCCTCCATTTCTTTTGGTTTTTCCTCTAACTTATTCTGTGCCTCTATGGTACAGTTTTTATTGCTATCTAACTGTACTGTTAGTCCTTCAATTTCCTTTGTTAATATGGACTCTCTTGATCTAAATTGCTTTTGTTTTACAGATGAGTACTGAATTGTATGGCCTCTAAAGGCACATTTAAAAGTGTCCCATACAATAAGGGGATCTGCTGTACCTATGCTATGTCTGAAAAAGTCAGTTATAAATTCTTCTGTCCTAGTTCTAAACAATGTATCATCTAGTAGGCTTTGATTAAATTTCCAATATCCTCGCCCATGTGGAAATTCTGTAAGATTAATGTACAGTGAGGGAAAAAAGTATTTGATCCCCTGCAGATTTTGTACGTTTGCCCACTGACAAAGAAATGATCAGTCTATAAGTTTAATGGTAGGTTTATCTGAACAGTGAGAGACAATATAACAACAAAAAAATCCTGAAAAACGCATGTCAAAATTGTTATAAATTGATTTGCATTTTAATGAGGGAAATGGGGGCCTCTTCAACCTCAGGAGGCTGAAGAAATTTGTCTTGTCACCAAAAACACTTACAAACTTTTACAGATGCACAATCGAGAGCATCCTGTCGGGCTGTATCATCGCCTGGTACGGCAAGTGCTCCGCCCACAACCGTAAGGCTCTCCAGAGGGTAGTGAGGTCTGCACAACGCATCACCGGGGGCAAACTACCTGCCCTCCAGGACACCTACACCACCCGATGTCACAGGAAGGCCAAAAAGATCATCAAGGACAACAACCACCCAAGCCACTGCCTGTTCACCCCGCTATCATCCAGAAGACGAGGTCAGTACAGGTGCATCAAAGCTTGGACCGAGAGACTGAAAAACAGCTTCTATCTCATGGCCATCAGACTGTTAAATAGCCATCACTAACATTGTGTGGCTGCTGCCAACATACTGACTCAAATCTCTAGCCACTTAATAATAAAGAATTTGATGTAATAAATGTATCACTAGTCACTTTAAACAATGCCACTTTATATAATGTTTACATACCCTACATTATTAATCTCATATGTATATACCGTACTCTATACCATCTACTGCCTCTTGCCTATGCCGTTCAGCCATCGCTCATCCATATATTTATATGTACATATTCTTATTCATTCCTTTACACTTGTGTGTATAAGGTAGTTGTTGTGAAATTGTTAGGTTAGATTACTTGTTAGATATTTCTGCATGGTCGGAACTAGAAGCACAAGCGTTTCGCTACACTCGCATTTACATCTGCTATCCATGTGTATGTGACCAATAAAATTTGATTTGGTTGTCATCCCAATTCCCGGCAGACCACCCCCGACTCCCGTATCCCATTGCCCTGAAGAGACTGGGATCCATCCTTCAAAAAGAGCACACAGTGCCATTTACAGAACAGAAGTAGATCAACCGCCAAGTGCATTTCCTTCGCCCTCACCTTGATTTGTATATATATATTTAAAAAATCCTGTTTCTTATTTTCCATAATTAGCTATTAATATTTGTAGTAATGTAGGCAATTTATGCAAAGGATTTTACCTCTCACCAGTCTCGCCATTACCAAAATTACATTATTGCAAACAATTATTATATTAGCAAACAATTATTGTGAATCATCCTATATTGTCCCTAACATCTTTTACTCCTTCGCAACAGTTGTGGGATACGCACATACACCCACACACTCAACCCCTTTCACCCACACAACCATAGGCTCACATTCTCAACAGTTGCACCATCCCAGAGCCCAACCCAAGAAATGTCTTGATTTACGAATGCGTATACAGTTGCAGCTGTATGAGAAGGCCTGCAAGACTGTGCAAAGAAATGGGCAGAAATGGGGAGATTTTATTAACCATTGTCACGTCCTAGATGGAGGTCAAATGTACCCCTTTTCCCTGAAACACCCACAACAGGGTCCCCCGTATTGACCATATTCCCAAACATCTCCATGCAGTCATACTTTTGATTTTGTGCCACCAGGGCCACAATAATATTCCCCCTCTCTGAATGTCCGAGTGTGACCCCCTCCCATGGGTTACTGTAGCTAGTGTTGCCAGCACTGCCACTGCCTGGGTTGGGGCATCCCACCGGATTCCCCCCCGGCTAGGTAAAAGGTCGTCAAGGTTCTCATTAGCAGCTTTGAGAATTTCCTTGTATATTATGCTCTCCCTTTAGGGGCTTTGGCTTTGCAGGACCAACCCTGCCAAGCAGGCTCAGAATCTTGAAGGGGCAGTGCTGTTCTAGGTCTCTGACCGCATTTTGGCTGCATACAGACCGCTTATAGAAGCCAATCAAACAGTTAGGGACTTCTCTATAGTAGCTGGGTCATTCAGGTGGGTGTCTAGGGTATAGGGTTGTGGACCGTTCCATCAGTATAGGATCATAAATAAATAAATTAGATGTATCATTTATTTAAAAAATGTAGTTCCCCATGATAGGACAATAAAGAAATTACATGTATAATTTATTTTTAAAATGCTGTTCCACCATGATAGGATAATAAATAAATAAACACATACATAAATAAAAGGTATATCCATCATCTGAACAACATTGAAAGCTCTCTCACAACCTCCGCTCACAGCAATACATTGGTTCAGTTACGCTCGTTGTTTGAATGAGGAGACCAAGGTGCAGCGTGGTAGGCGTACATCATTAACTTTAATAATGAACACCAACAAAACAAGAAAATGCTAAACCGAACGTAACATTCTGCAGGGCTAGACAGCACAATGCAAAAACAAGATCCCACAATCTAAGGTGGGAAAAAGGGCTGCCTAAGTATGATCCCCAATCAGAGACAACGATAAACAGCTGCCTCTGATTGGGAACCAATACTAGGCCAACAAAGAAATATAAACATAGATTTGCCCACCCAAGTCACACCCTGACCTAACCAAATAGAGAATAAAACAGGGCGTGATAGGTTCTGGGAATGCAACCATTTCCTTTCTCACTCAACGCCACACTTTCCCAAACATAAAAAAACACACACCACACCATCCACACATACTGTGAATTCTGTTTACTGAGTTTTTATCTTCACCATGTTAAATTAGTGCTTTTGTTTTCCAATTAGTTGTATTATTACAATCCATAACGGGCTAGAATTGTGTTTCATTATTTTCCTCATCTATAAGACCTTTGTAATTTTTGAAATAGCCATGGACTAGTCTTTGTGTCTCTGAACAACTGGTTATCAATATATAGTTTATTGACGACGAGAGGTACTCGCTTCCCTTTTCTTCTATTTTCCATGAAAATTGGATACAGAACTTTACGCCGTTCTGCAATTTCCTTCAGGGACTGGTCATTAATGCCAATTTGAGTCCCAGCAAGTCTTTTACCCAGGCTTTTAACCATTATTTTATCTTTAAAGGAAGCTAATTTGGCAACGATTGGGTGTTCATACCTCTGCCCTCTCGTTCCGAAGTGGTGTACACGTTAGAGTTGGATTTTGTCGATAGCTTCGCGTGGAATCTGAAGTGCTGTAAGGAGGAGGAACTCTCTAACTACAGATTCAGGAACTTCTCCTTCTTTCTCTTGGATACCTGTAAGTACCAGATTCTCTTTCATGTTCTCTTTTTAAGTTCATTAACTTCAATCTTATTGACTGTCCCTTTTAGCTTGTTTGTATCTTCCTCCAATGTCTCAGCTTTTTCAACACTCATCTCAAGGCTTGCCTTCAACTCTTTTATATCCTTACTGACTAATTGAAGTATACCCAGTTTGTCATTTATTGATTTTAACAGATCGGTTTCAACCTTTACCATTCCCAGTGGTGAAAATATTAAATCATCTGTGTCTGTAGAAGAGTCACGTTTTCATTTTGAAATAGGTTCCCGTCTTACTCTCCGTCATGTTTGGGTGTTGCTTGTTTTCGTAATATTTGTCAATAAATTTCTCTAGTCTTAAGATTTGTTTTGTGTTGTTATCCAGATTGAAGGTTATCACCCACCAGATTGTGTAGTGCTAATATTTAGTCTAATTTACCGATATTGAATATTATGTTTTTATCTTGAGGTGCTCTACATAACTACCTTCAGTCCGCCATCTTCATACACATAAGTTAATGTTAGCTAGCAAGCCACCTAACCCCAGCTAACGTTAGCTAGCTAACAGCAAGCTTTAACTTTGAATCTTTTGTTTAGACATTTAACGTTAGCTAGATAGCCAAATGAACTATAATCCCAATCCATAGAGTAACATTGCTAGCAATACAAACCAATTGTCATAGCAAGCTAAAGTTAACCAAATAACGTTACATTCATTGTTAGTTAGCAAGCCTGCCATCGGACTCCAGCTGGCTAGCTAACAGCAAGCTTTAGCTTGCAATGAAAACAACTTTCTGACAAAATTAGAAACGTATAATATCTGAATCTGTAGCTAGATTCTTACCTGTATACATGGATGAAAGCTTCACATTAGGTTCATTGTTAGTTAGCAAGCCAGCCATCGAACTCCAGCTGGCTAGCTAACAGCAAGCTTTAGCTTGCAATAAAAACAATTTTCAGACAAAATTAGAAACGTATAATATCTAAATCTATAGCTAGATTCTTACTTGTATACATGGATGAAAGCTTCACGGCAGACTGCAACCCCTTTTATAAGACATACTGTGTTGTTTCCATTTAGTTTGCACAGCTTGTTTGGCCCGTGGTGTTCCACTGACTTCAAAACGTGTTATGAAATGAGAGAGTCAGCATTGCATGGCACGATCGTCACCAAGAAAGTAGTCCATCACAACTTTTTCCCACTGACCTTTGTCGATAGTGGTTGATAAATTCAGGGCAGCAATGTTATTGAGAGCAGTAGCAACATATTTGCAGTTCTCCATGGCTAACATTATATCTTCCGGAAAAAAACTGCAGTACGAGCAGCTCATTTTATAGACACAAGATGCAAAAAAGACCAATCCAAACTCATATCTCGGCATGTCCAGCCCACTCATTATCTCAGCCAATCATGGCTAGCGGGAAGGTTGCTGACTTTTTCTGTGGCTAAACCAACAAGGCTCGTAATTTAACAATTTTATTCGTATTACAGATGACATACAAGTTTGATATTAAGACACATGAAAGTTCACATGTTCGAGAACGCATTTCTGCCAAAAAATGCATTTTCATAATAAATAAAAAAATTATGTTCAAAAGGCTCTCCTGTGAAGTCTTGACATACGCCTAGTTTCCTGAATCGGGTCACATAGGGTGAACCGTTTACAAATTACAACACATTTTGTACATAGAGTGGTTCCTCCTTTAATTTATGAAAATCGCTATTTAGAACGTTATCTGACTCGCTAAAATTAGACATCTAGCTAGCTAGTGTTATGACATGATAATTCATTTGTAATTTGTGTTTAATGTTATAGAGGCTCCTGAGAAACCAGGCTGTCGTCTTGTGAAACAGTGGATGTAAAGAATCTAGCTAGCTAAAGCATTTAATGCAAATTGAATGTAAATTGTGTAAGCTTTCCTTGCAATGCAGCTGAAGTATCTAAGCTAGCTAACTATTTACTTGCATATTGTGTAGTGGAGGATAAAAATAACTGTATGCCTATGGATGTGTAGCTAGCTACAGTCTGTAGCCGATCTGTGTATAGACCCTAAAACGTTAGGTTCTGAACTAATATTCATACCAATCTATGAACCTCAGCTATCATAGTTGTTGTATCAACTTCAAGTCTGAATGGCATTAATGAAGCCTATGGATAGAGTAGAATATAATAACTTTATTGTGCCAAGGATGTAAGTCCTATATACATGTACAGTAGTTATTACCACACATGAGATCCCCACATTGTAGCCTGTACATTGAATATATTCACTGATCATGTACTCTTCCTTGGCAAATAAAGGTGTGGTTCAGGTACGAATCTGAGACATTCTTTTTCAGTCATATCAAACTCCATTCTTTGAATGATGTGTCTGCATGTATGTATTACAATTATACACTACAACAGTGTTTACCACTCCTGATCCTGGGACATCAATGATTACACATTGTAACTATGCAATATACATTATTTAAGTAAAAGCTGATTTGTAATTCATATATACAGAAAAAAACGATGTATTTCTAACTCCCTCCATCTGTATTAATCTGAGGACACAGGATAGTTTTTCAATGAGATACTTAACCTGTTGGGGATAGGGGGCATTATTTGCACGGCCGGATAAAAAACGTACCCGATTTAATCTGGTTACTACTCCTGCCCAGTAACTAGAATATGCATATAATTATTGGCTTTGGATAGAAAACACCCTAAAGTTTCTAAAACTGTTTGAATGGTGTCTGTGAGTATAACAGAACTCATATGGCAGGCAAAAACCTGAGAAGATTCCTTACAGGAAGTGGCCTGTCTGACCATTCCTTGAGCTTCTTGACTCTGTTTATTGAAGACTGAGGATCTTTGCTGTAACGTGACACTTCCTACGGCTCCCATAGGCTCTCAGAAGGCGGGAAAAAGCTGAATGATGTAATTCCAGCCCCAGGCTGAAACACATTAGCGCTTTTGGCAAGTGCTCTATCAGAGGACAATGGGCTTAGGCGCGTGCACGAGTCGATCTCATGCTTTTATTTTCTTTTGTCTTTTATCCTAAACACAGATTCCCGGTCGGAATATTATCGCTTTTTTACGAGAGAAATGGCATAAAAATAGATTTTAAACAGCGGTTGACATGCTTCGAAGTACGGTAATGGAATACTTAGATTTTTTTTGTCACGAAATGCGTCGTGCTCGTCACCCTTTTTTACCCTTTCGGATAGTGTCTTGAACGCACGAACAAAACACCGCTGTTTGGATATAACTATGGATTATTTGGGACCAAACCAACATTTGTTATTGAAGTAGAAGTCCTGGGAGTGCATTCTGACGAAGAACACCAAAGGTAATAACATTTTTCTTATAGTAAATCTGACTTTGGTGAGTGCTAAACTTGCTGGGTGTCTAAATAGCTAGCCCTGTGATGCCGGGCTATCTACTTAGAATATTGCAAAATGTGCTTTCACCGAAAAGCTATTTTAAAATCGGACATATCGAGTGCATAGAGGAGTTCTGTATCTATAATTCTTAAAATAATTGTTATGTTTTTTGTGAACGTTTATCGTGAGTAATTTAGTAAATTCACCGGAAGTTTCGGTGGGTATGCTAGTTCTGAACGTCACATGCTAATGTAAAAAGCAGTTTTTTGATATAAATATGAACTTGATTGAACAAAACATGCATGTATTGTATAACATAATGTCCTAGGAGTGTCATCTGATGAAGATCATCAAAGGTTAGTGCTGCATTTAGCTGTGGTTTTGTTTTTTTGTGACATTATATGCTAGCTTGAAAAATGGGTGTCTGATTATTTCTGGCTGGGTACTATGCTGACATAATCTAATGTTTTGCTTTCGCTGTAAAGCCTTTTTGAAATCGGACAGTGTGGTTAGATAAAGGAGAGTCTTGTCTTTAAAATGGTGTAAAATAGTCATATGTTTGAAAAATTGAAGTTTTCGGATTTTCGAGGACTTTGTATTTCGCGCCACGCCCATCATTGGATATTGGAGCAGGTGTCCCGCTAGCTGAACGTGCGCTTTTTTTTCAGTGCGCTTATTTTGGGAAGGTGTTTTCCCCTGGCGGACTTCGCCACGCGCCCTGTGCCCTACGGCTATTGCGTAGGGCACACACAAACCTAAGATCACCATACGCAATGCCTAGGGTCAGCAGGAGTGGTGCAAAGCTCGATGCCATTGGACTCTGGAGCAGTGGAAACGTGTTCTCTGGAGTGATGAATCACACTTCATCATCTGGCAGTCCGACCGACTAATCTGGGTTTGGCGGATTCCAGGAGAATACTACCTGCCCCAATGCCAACTATACAGTTTGGTGGAGGAGGAATAATGGTCTGGTGCTATTTTTCATGGTTCGGCTAGGCCTCTTATTTCCACTGATGGTCAATCTTAAAGCTACAGCATACAATGACATTCTAGACAATTCTGTGCTTCCAACTTTGTGGCAACAGTTCGGGGAAGGCCCTTTCCTGTTTCAGCATAAAAATGCCACTGTATCCAAAGCGAGGCCCATACAGAAATGGTTTGTCGAGATCGGTGTGGAAGAACTTGACTGGCCTGCACAGAGCCCTGACTTTAGCCCCATCGTACACCTTTGGGATGAATTGGAACGCTGACTGCGAGCCCAACATCAGTGCCCAACCTCACTAATGCTCTTGTGGCTGAATGGAAGCAAGTCCCCGCTGCAATGTTCCAACATCTAGTGGAAAGACTTCTCAGAAGAGTGGAGGCTGTTATAGCATGAAAGGGGGACCAACACCATATTAATGCCCATGATTTTAGAATGAGATGTTCAACGAGCAGGTGTCCACATCCTTTTGCTCATGTAGTGTATATGTGGTCTTCCTCAGACAATTGTAACCTTACTGTGATCTAGATCATCATGGATCATCAATGGTTTTTCATGAGGAAAGTTCATTTGCTATGTGCTCTAACATAATCATTAATGTCACACTTTTTTTTATTAAAGCAATTTTCAATTTTGCTAGAGTAAGACATGTGGTTATCAAAAGTAAATAGGCTAGCAGCTGAATTCGATTTTGTTGTTTTGATATCATCAAAACTTTCCAATGTAATTAATCTCGGTTGGTGTTTTGTAAGGATGTGTGCAGTTATAGCATTTGCCCTGCTAGGGGGAGCCCAGACCAAGTAGTTTAAATTATACAGTCTACAGTCTCAGTCCACTGTTCATTTTTATCCTCAATTCCCCAAACGAAGGGTGACCATGTGAAGGACATTAAATCAGTTGACAGCCTGGAAATGCATTTGGGTTCTGTTACTTCAGATTATACCATTATTGTACCACATATTCAACAACATAAAGTTAGTTTCAGAAACGGTTTTATGGGCGAAATGTTATGGGCTAAAATGTAGGTTATGTTTTGTCCTATAGCCATTTTTATAGTGTTAATTATTTAAACAAGAAATTACCTTTTAATTGTCATTTCTATTTCAGTATTCTCAGGTTACAAAGTAGGGCCTGATTTTGAACGATTGACAACACCTGGTGCTCTTTGCTACAGTATGAATGACACATCTCCAGTGATCCTAACGTCAGTGCAGAACTCTCCCAAAGAGCCATGGTAGGAGGTTTTTAAAACAAGACTGCAAGTGTTTACACCCACACAGTGAGATACATTTGCCATCAGTGCAAGCAGGTGAGTGCATTGTGCATTTAATTTTAAAACACCTGTCCATTAGGTGTAAATACTACTACCTCCTGCTCAGGCGTTAAAGAGGAATATCTGGTGTGGGTGTAATATACAGTAAAATACTCCTGCTGTTGACTGACTTAATACATTGTGCCTTCATGGGTAATTCTAGAGCAGGCCCCCCCTTCAGTCACAGTAAAAGAGCATCAGTTCTGTGTCTGTGAATAATCAATGGAAAGTGAATGTGGCGCCACACTGGAGCTACCACATCTGCATTTGCTACATGAGACACACACACACACACCTCTAGACTCAACAAGGAGTGACACACCACTGGGGATGAACCTCTGTCACATGGTTTGTTTACTTCAGATTGTGAAAGGTTAACAGACTGTGTGTGTGTAGTAGACACATAAAGGGGGACAGGAGAGAGAGAGAGAGACACAGAGAGAGAACGGACCAGTATGGCCTGGTCTCTCCTAGCTCCCTGAGGCAGTGTGAAAACAACCTCTTAGGCTGATGGTTGCTACATTAGTCTCTTAACCAGCCGGTCAATTTACAACTGTTCATTAGGCCGTAGGCCAGAGCCGAGAGGTATGATAGTTCACTCCCTCTCTAATTACCTGAGTGGAGTTGACTGTTGTCTCAGAGAGAGAGAAAGAGAATTAACATTAAGGGCAGGTGTTAAAAGCCACAGCTGTAATTATCCACTTGTCTTGGACCTGAATAAAAAGCTAGACTTATTATGTAGTGAAGCATGATTTCATCACTGGCATTGTTATACAGTGTATTCGGAAAGTTTTCAGACCTCTTGACTTTTTCCACATTTTGTTACGTTACAGTATTATTCTAAAATGGATTAAATTGTTTTTCCCCCCTCATCAATCTACACACAATATCCTATAATGACAAAGCAAAAACAGGTTTTTAGAACATTTTGCAAATGTATTACAAATAAAAAACTGAAATTTCACATTTACATAATTATTTAGAACCTTTACTCAGTACTTTGTTGAAGCACCTTTGGCAGCAATTACAGCCTCGAGTCGTCTTGGGTATGACGCTTCAAGCTTGGCACACCTGCATTTCGTTTTTTTCCCAATTCGTCTCTGCAGATCCTCTCAAGCTGTGTCAGGTTGTTCGATTGGGTTCAAGTCTGGGCTCTGGCTGGTCCACTCAAGGACATTCAGAGACTTGTCCCGAAGCCACACCTGTGTTGTCTTGGCTGTGTGGTTAGGGTCGTTGTCCTGTTGGAAGGTGAACCTCTGGAGCAGGTTTTCATCAAGGATCTTTCTGTACTTTGCTCCATTCATCTTTCCCTCGATCCTGACTAGTCTCCCAGTCCCTGTCACTGAAAAACATCCCCACAGCATGATGCTGCCACCCCCATGCTTCACCGTAGGAATGGTTCCAGGTTTCCTCCAGACGTGACGCTTGGCATTCATGCCAAAGAGTTCAATCTTGGTTTCATCAGACCAGAGAATCTTGTTTCTCATGATCTGAGAGTCCTTTAGGTGCCTTTTGGCAAACTCCAAGTGGGCTGTCATGTGCCTTTTACTGAGAAGTGGCTTCAGTCTGGCCACTCTACCATAAAGGCCTGATTGGTGGAGTTCTGCAGAGATGGTTGTCCTTCTGGAAGGTTCTCCCATCTCCACTGAGGAACTCAGGAGCTCTGTCAGAGTAACCATTGGGTTCTAGCAAGAGTCTTGGTGGTTCCAAACTTCTTCCATCTAAGAATGATGGAGGCCACTGTGTTCTTGGGGACCTTCAATGCTGCAGAAATGTTTTGGTACCCTTCCCCAGATCTCTGCCTCGACACAATCTTGTCTCGGAGCTCTGCGGACAATTTCTTCAAACTCATGGCTTGGTTTTTTGCTCTGACATGCACTGTCAACTGTGGGACCTGATATAGACAGGTGTGTGCCTTGCCAAATCAAGTCCAATCAATCGAATTTACCACAGGTGGACTCCAATCAAGATGTAGAAACATCTCAAGGATGATCAATGGAAACAGGATACACCTGAGCTCAATTTCGAGTCTCATAGCAAAGGGTGTGAATACTTATGTAAATAAAGTATTTCTGTTTTTATTTGTAATACATTTGCAAACATTTCTAAAATCTGTTTTCGATTTGTCGTTATGGGGTATTTTGTGTAGATTGATGAGGGAAAACATTTATTTAAAACATTTTAGAATAAAAATGTGACGTAACAAAATGTGTAATAAGTCAAGGTGTCTGCATACTTTCCGAAGGCACTGTATATTCTCAATACCCCCAAAAATCTACAGATTTCTCATAATCTTCCTTCATTGGACCACAAATATGTGATTTTAGAAGCTATTAACTGGAGAATGCATGCATAATGCGTGCATGTGTGAGTATGTGTGTATGTGCTGTGTGTCTATGTGAGTGTGTTGCTCATGTGTGTATGCGTGCTGATGGCCAGTCAGAGCAGATTACACACCAACCAGGGAAACAAAGCTCTGTTTTAGGAAGAGTGACTGATTTCACATTTCCATATTAATGAGTAGATTTGTTAAGAGGCAGCGGGACAAGGGGGAGAATAGCTCGGTCTTCATAGGGCATGACACATAAAGAATGCTGATGCAGGGGAAAAATGGAAATTAAACCTTTTAGCTTAATACATTTGAGGCGTCCGCAGCACAGCCAGTGATTCGCATTTCCATTTGTACCTAAATGATGCGGTGGGTCCATGATGAGGCTGGGTGTTTGTCTCCACACCTTTAAAACAAGAGGTTTTGCCACCGACTTTATCATGCCTGAAACTTTTTCAGACTTTTCTTTATATAGAAAAGTAACAAAGCGAATGCCCGGCCCACCTGAGGATGTCTTTTTCAGCCATCTCTTTCCTGTGTTCGATGGGTGCAAAATCCACTTGTCTTGCTAGATTGATTGCTTTCATGTGACTCTTCCATACTTTTGCTTGTGCCTGTTGTTTTTTCCCGTACTGAAATGTTATGACTCCGAAAATGTTTGCAATGACTGAAATGGGCTCAACGAAATACATTTTATTGCATCTACTGTATAAGGCCGCTAAAGCTTCTTCTGGGATTTAACACAATATCTCAACACCAGTCAAAAGTTTGGACACACCTACTCATTCAAGTGTTTTCTTTATTTTCACTGTTTTCTACATTGTAGAATAATAGTAAAGGCGTCAAAACGATGAAATAGCACATATGGAATAATGTAGTAACCAAAAAAGTGTTAAACAAATCAAAATATATTTTATATTTTAGATACTTCAGAGTAGGGTGGGTAACACCTGTTTATGGCGGCTCTAGTGCAGTCCACATAGCCTTATTCTCCAGCAGAGGAGACGGCTCCGGTTCGGGGCGTAATCCCCGCTCCACCCGCTGATCCCTCTGCTTTAGTACCACCGGACCGTGGATCGTTGTCAAAGGAACCGGACTGTAGGTCACCGCTGGAGGTTCCAGGCTGCAGGCCGCCGCTGGAGGTTCCGGGCTGCAGGCCGCCGCTGGAGTTTCCGGGCTGTAGGCCGCCGCTGGAGGTTCCGGGCTGCAGGCCGTCTCAGGAGGCTGCGGACTGGGGAGTGTCGCTGAAGGTTCCGGACTGGGGAGCGTCTCAGGAGGCTCCGGACTGCGGAGCGTCCGCTGCAGGCTCCGGACTGGGGAGCGTCGCTGCAGGCTCCGGACTGGGGAGCGTCGCTGCAGGCTCCGGACCGGGGAGCGTTGGTGCAGGCTCCGTGCCATGGATCATCGCTACAGGTTCCGCGCCATGGATCATCACTGGAGGCTCCGGGCCATGGATCATCACAGGAGGCTTCGTGCCATGGATCATCACTGGAGGCTCCGGGCAATGGATCATCACTGGAGGCTCCGGGACATGGATCATCTCTACAGGCTCCGGGCCATGGATTATCCCTACAGGCTCCGGGCCATGGATTATCTCTGGAGGCTTTGTGCCATGGATCATCCCTACAGGCTCCGGGCCATGGATCATCACTGGAGGCTTCGTGCCATGGATCATCTCTACAGGCTCCGGGCCATGGATCATTCCTACAGGCTTCTTGCCATGGATTATCCCTACAGGCTCCGGACCATGGATTATCTCTGGAGGCTTCGTGCCATGGATCATCCCTACAGGCTCCGGGCCATGGATCATCACTGGAGCCTTTTTTCGTGGAGCTGGAACAGGTCTCACCGGACTGGGGAGACACACTGGAGACCGGGTGCACAGAGCTGGCACAGGGTATACTGGACCGTGGAAGCGCACTAGAGGGAGAGTGCGAGGAGCAGGCACAGGACGTACTGGGCTGTGGAGGTGCACTGGAGGGAGAGTGTGAGGAACAGGGACATACTCACCATGATAAGCACGGGGAGTTGCCTCAGGTCTCACCCCTGACTCCGCCAATCTACCCGTGTGCCCCCCCCCACAATTTTTTTTTTGGGGGGGCTGCTTCTCGTGCTTCCCTGGCAGGCTTCTATATCTGTCCAATACTTGCCCCCAAGTCCAGTCCATCCTCTCTCGCCACTCCTCCAGAGACCAGGTATCCATCTCCTCCCGGGCACGCTGCTTGATCCAGTTGTGGTGGGTTGTTCTGTAACAACTGTCGTAGAGAGGGGACCAAGGCGCAGTGTGTAGAGTGCTCATAGTGAATATTTATTTTAACTCAGAAATCTAAAGACAAAATAACAAACAAACAGCCAACAGTTCTGTCAGGTAACAGATAACTAAACAGAAAATAACTGCCCACAACACAGGTGGAAAAAAACCCTACTTAAGTATGATCTCCAATTAGAGACAGCGAGGACCAGCTGCCTCTAATTGGAGATCATACCCCAAAAAACAACATAGAAATAGAAAGCTAGAACTAAACATAGATATTGAAAACATAGAAAAACACAAAGCACCCCCTGTCACGCCCTGACCCACTCTACCATAGAAAATAACATCTTACTATGGTCAGGCCGTGACATTTGGTCAGTCTTTGGTTTGAGGATCATGGAGTGAGCTATGCATGGCTAGTTTGTTAATTTAGCCTAGAAGATGCTCTTATATTCCCATGCCCTAATCACAGTCAACACAAATCTATTTTGTAACAATATCATGGAATAAAATTGAAAAAATTCAATGAGGATCAGATACTTCAGTTGTAACTGGTTCTGCTGCGCAATATTTTTACAGTGGGTAGACAACTTTAGCACTGTTCCAAACTTAGACGATTCTCTTTTTTAACAATAATCTGTATATAAATAAAAACCCATCTGGTGCTGTCCTTGAATGAGTAGGTATGTCCAAACTTTTGAATGCATGATCGATTTTGTATTTCAACTCGTTAAATTTGCGAAGAATGGAATCTGGAAAATCTAACCCTAAACGTTGTTTCAACCAGTCAAATCACGTTCGTATGTATTCCTCAGAGATCCTAGAACGTAACTAGACTTCACTATATCATTAGGGGTGTAGTATATCCTATAGGACACCATATTTGGTCAGAGAGCGACGCCTTCACGGCACGCCGATGATGCGGGAGGTCTTTACTTGAATGACTAACTTTGTCAAATAAGCAACAATCGGGGTCAAACAAAGCTAGCTAGATAGCCAATGAGCTGGGCTTTACGGTAGTATCTCAAAACCCTGTATCTGTCGTAAAATGTAACTACTAACCTTGTGCGACAGCATGCCTTTTCCTTTTGGACAAGAATTATAATAATTTTCAGAATTATGAAGTTATGAAAACAGGTTGTTTTGCAAATGTTAAACTTTTAATATGGCTACTAATACTGGAAATGCTAAGTCAAAGTCCAAGTATACAGATTTGACGATATTCTTGCAGAAAAATGTAATATGAATGCAAATGTCTCCTTCACGATTGCCCAAATGTACCTGGGTGACTTCACACTAAATGTCATGTAGTTCGTTCATACTTCAAGTTATCCTTCTGCAACTTTGTACATACACTGCTGCCATCTTGTGGATACCATCGGAATTACAAACAGAGGGATGGCTAGGATCTGGGACCTTTCTGTTGCATTTCAAAGATGGTGGTAGAAAAAAGATGGTTGCTTTTTTCTTTGTATTTTCTTTTACCAGATCTATTGTGTTAAATTCTCCTACATTCAATTCACATTTCCACAAACTTCAAAGTGTTTCCTTTCAAATGGTACCAAGAATATGCATATCCTTGCTTCAGGGCCTGAGCTAAAGGCAGTTAGATTTGGGTGTCATTTTAGGTGAAATTTTTAAAAAGGGGGCTATCCCTAAGAAGAATGACAGCAACACTTAACAAAGAGCTGCAGTTAGTTTCAGAATGAATGGCAAGGAATATGTTAGTCCTAAAACCTAAAAGCATTGTATTTGGGACAAATCTTTCTAATAACCCTAAACCTCAACTAAAACTTGTAATGAATAACGTGGTAATTGAGCAAGTTGAGGAGACTAAACTGCATGAAGTAACCCTGAATTGTAAACTGTCATGGTCAAAACATATTGATACAACAGTAGCTATGATGGGGAGAAGTCTGTCCATAATATAGCACTACTCTGCCTTCTTAACAGCACTATCAACAAGGCAGGTCCTACAGGCCCTAGTTTTGTCACACCTGGACTACTGTTCAGTCGTGTGGTCAGGTGCCACAAAGAGAGACCTCGGAAAATTGCAATTGGCTCAGAACAGGGCAGCACGGCTGGCCCTTGGATGAACACAGAGTGCTAACATTAATAATATGCTTGTCAATCTCTCCTGGCTCAAAGTGGAGGAGAGATTGACTTCATTACTACTTGTATTTGTGAGAGCTTTTGAAATGTTGAATGCACCGTGCTGTCTGTTTGAACTACTGGCACACAACTCGAACACCCATGCATACCCCACAAGACATGCCACCAGAGGTCTATGGACTACAGGTCTACAGACTATGGGAGGTGCACAGTACTACATAGAGCCATGACTACATAGAACTCTATTCCACATCAAGTAACTCATGCAAGCAGTAAATTAGATAAAAAATATATAAATACACTTTTTGAACAACGGGGACTGTGAAGCAACACAAAGATAGGCACAGAAACATGCATACAAACACACGATAACATACGTACTATACACACACGTACACATGGATTTTGTTGTAGATACGTGGTAGTAGAGTAGGGGCCTGAGGGCACACACTTAATATGTTGTGAAATATTTTGTAAATCTATTGTAATGGTTTTAACAATGTACAGTGGGGGAAAAAGTATTTGATCTGATCTTTTCTTTGTCAGTGGGCAAACGTACAAAATCAGCAGGGGATCAAATACTTTTTTCCCCCACTGTACAACTGCCTTAATTCTGCTCGACCCCAGTAATAGTAGCTGCTGCCTTGGTAACTTTTTTGTTGTTTTGTTGTTTTATTTGGAGCATAGCATACCTATACCTTCTTACAAAGCTAGACCAATTTTGCACGCACGCACACACATACCTGACATGCACACAAACACACACACAGACAAACACTCCCGGTGCTTTAATGCCTTTCTGATTGGATTTATTAGAGAATGGATGTTGACTCGGCCACTCGAGAAACCTGGATTGTTTTTGTTCCCAAATTGACAGATGTACAGTAGATGATTGAAAGTGCCTTTTAGGTTGGCTCTCTGCTGTAGATTTAATTTGGCAGGAGGGAGTCCAGCACTCAGCTCTCAGTACACAAAGACAAGTCCCAGATTGATTGACAGACAGAGAGAGAAAAATATGGTAGACTGGTTAGGGTCTGTGGTGCTGAGGAGAGAGGAAGAGATCAAAAAGAACCTGCAGGGGTTAAGACTGAGTAAAAACGTAAAAAAGTGTTAATTGAACAATGTGACGTACTCTCTCTGCCATTTTTCAAATAGTGGAATGTTCCCCCTGTTGCACTTGCCAAACCTCTGAAGTGATTAGACTTATCACTGTTTCAGCCATGGCTGCCATTCGGTTTCCAAATGTTTGACATAAACATGCAAACAGCAGAGGCATGTGCTCGTAAAAAACAACCTTCTAGATATTTAATTTAGAGGCAAAAACAGGTCTTTCTTAGCCAATGAGGCAGGAGGAACTTTAACTTTCACTCAATGGTATGATGATAAAAAACATAAGGCTATAAAGCTGCAGTGGGAGAGAGAATAAAAGAGATAGAGAGGGAGGGAGAGAGAGGCTAAGGATGGGGAAAGGGAACAAGGGAGATATTGAGAAAGGGAGAGTGGATGAGAGAGAATGTCTGATGGAGAGAGGGTTGACCAAAGAAGAGAAAGAGATGTAGAGAGAGGGAAAAGAGAGAGGGAGAGAGGAGGGTGATAAGGTGAGCAGGAGCAAAGGAGAAAGGGGAGAGTGAGAAATAGAGAGGGGGAGACGGGTGTAGTGTTCTGCTACATCTGCAGACTTATCATCCAGCTCTTTAATGGGTTACATCTCATTGGCTGTTTCATGTCGCAGTCCATCTCAAACTACAAAAGATATTAAGCCACACAGAACCTATCTTAAAGAAAGGATGAAATTTCAGTTAGGTGGAGCCTGTAACTGTTACTGTTACTGTGTTCAGGTGAGCCTCATAAAACTGTTACACTAGTTTCTAAGATCACATGAACACAGCACTAGGAACCTATTCAATTACAATTATAAACTGGGTGGTTCGAGCCCTGAATGCTGATTGGCTGACAGCCGTGGTATATCAGACAAAACATTTGTTTTTACTGCTCCAATTACATTGGTAACCAGTTTATAAAAGCGATAAGGCACCTCGGGTTTGTAGTATATCGCCAATATACCATGGCTAAGGGCTGTGTCCATGCACTCTGCTTTGTGTCGCGTTTAAGAACTGCCCTTAGCCGTGGTATATTGGTCATTTACCACACCCCCTGGCCTTATTGCTTAATTACAGAATGGATGGTGTGAATGCTCTGCACCTAATAACAAAAGAGAAAGAGAGAGGGAGGGAGGGAGTAAAAGAGAAATAGCTTAATAAAGTTTTAATAATCCAAAGCAGTCAGACCAGTGATTCATAGAAAATGCATAATGGTTCATATTTCATTTTGTGTGTGTGTGTGTGTGTGTGTGTGTGTGCACATGCGATTGTATGTGTAAGCCCATTCCCCACAGGGTAATGTTTGTCTGCCCTGCTACCATCTATTCTTATTACGCCTGTGAATATGTTTATCCAAGGATATCAATAATCATAACTAACTATTGGTGAATCACAAAACACCCCTTTGCCCCTACCAACTTGCTCAGAGGGCCCTCCATTGTCATGTTTTGCTGACAAAACTCCAAGGGTGACTTCCAGAGTGTGGCCATGGGATCAATAAACCTATCAACTTCGGAACACACTCCTGACTTGAATGATACAATTCATGTTCCACTTTTGAATAATTAAACAAGCATGAAATTCAAATGAACAAATCCCCCCTGTTATTTTACAATATATAAACCTCACTAACACTTAAACATTTAATTTGGAAGGTATTTCATCTGTTACATGTGACAAGTCTCAAAATCAGACAGAAACAAATGCACGTGGCATACAATTAGGCATACTTGTCCATCGCTATCATGATGGCGCCAGAGGACGTGGCTGCCGTTTTACTGGCTCCTAACCAATTGTGCTATTGTGTGTATTTCTTGTTATTTGTAACTTATTTTGTACATGATGTTTCTGCCACCGTCTCCTATGACCGAAAGAGCTTCTGGATATTAGGACAGTGATCACTCACCTCGTACTGGATGCGAAGGATTTACTTCAGATGAATTGGACGCAAAGGATTTACTTCAGACACCCTACAAGGTCCAAATCCACATAATTCACATGAAGAAGAGACGGAGATATCGGGGACGTAGGTCGGGGTGCCTTGTAAGGATCCGACGGCGAGTGAGTAATCCCCCTCTACCATCAGTCCTATGAGCCAACGTGCAATCATTGGATAACAAAATGGATGAGCTCCAATCAAGACTATCTTACCAATGGGACATTGAAAACTGTAATATCTTATGTTTCACCGAGTCGTGGCTGAATGATGACATGGATAACATACACTTGGCTGGGTTTACAGTCTATCGGCAAGATAGAACAGCTGCCTCCAGTAAGACAAGGGGTGGTGGTCTGTGTCTATTTGTAAATAACAGTTGATCTACGAAATCGAATATTAAGGAAGTCTCAAGGTTTTGCTCGCCTGAGGTAGAGTATCTCATGATAAGCTGTAAACCACACTATTTAGCAAGAGTTTATCTATATTTTTCGTAGCTTTCTATTTACCACCACACAACGATGCTGGCACTAAGACGGCACTCAACGAGCTGTATAAGGCCATAAGCAAACAAGAAAATGCTCATCCAGAGGCGGCGCTCCTAGAGGCCTTGGGACCTTAAACTTAAATCCATTTTACCTCATTTCTACTAGCATGTTAAATGTGCAACCAAAGGGGAACAAACTCTAGACCACCTTTCTCCACACACAGAGAAGCGTACAAAGCCCTCCCTCGCCCTCCATTTGGCAAATCTGACCAGAACTCTATCCTCCTGATTCCTGCTTACAAGCAAAAACAAAAGCCGGAAGTACCAGTGACTCGCTCATTAAGGAAGTGGTCAGATGACGCAGATGCTAAGCTACAGGATTGTTTAGCTAGCAGAGACTGGACTATGTTCCAGGATTCTTCCGATGGCATTGAGGAGTACACCACATCAGTCACTGGCTTCATCAATAAGTGCATCGATGACATCGTCCCCACAGTGACTGTACGTACATACCCCAACCAGAAGCCATGGATTACAGGCAACATCCTCACTGAGTTAAAGGGTAGAGCTGCCGCTTCAAGGAGTGGGACTCTAACCCGGACGCTTATAAGAAATTCCGCTATGCCCTCCAACGAAACATCAAACAGGCAAATCAGCAAAGACTGAATCGTCCTACACCAGCTCTGACGCTCGTCGGATGTGGCAGGGCTTGCACACTATTACGGACTACAAAGGGAAGAACAGCCGCGAGCTGCCCAGTGACACGAGCCTACCAGACGAGCTAAATAACTTCTATGCTTGCTTCGAGGCAAACAACATTGAAGCATGCATGAGAGCCTCAGCTGTTCCGGACGAATGTGTGATCAAGCTCTCCGTAGCCGATGTCAGTCTTTAAACAGGTCCACATTCACAAGGCCGCAGGGCCAGGCAGATTACCAGGACATGTACTCCGAGCATGCACTGATCAACATTTTCAACCTGTCCCTGACAGAAACATCAATATAACCTGCCTAAATGACTACCGACCCTTAGCACTTATGTCTGTAGCCATGCAATGCTTTGAAAGGCTGATCATGACTCACATCAACATCATTTTCCCAGAAAACCTAGACCCACTATTTTGCATACCACCACAACAGATCCACAGATGATGCAATCTCTATTGCACTCCACACTACCCTTTCCCACCTGGACCAAAGGAACACCTACGTGAGAATGCTATTCATTGACTATAGCTCAGCATTCAACACCATAGTGCCCTCAAAACTCATCACTAAGCTAAGTACAATGGCACTAAACAACTCCCTCTGCAACTGCATCCTGGACTTCCTGATGGGCCACCCCCAGGTGGTAAGGGTAGGTAACAACACATCTGCCACACTGATCCACAAGATCCTCAGGAGTGCGTGCTTAGTCCCCTCCTGTACTCCTTGTTCACCCATGACTGCATGGCCAAACACGACTTCAACACCATCATTAAGTTTGCCGATGACACAACAGTGGTTGGCCTGATCACCTACAACGATGAGACAGCTTATAGGGAGGAGGTCAGAGACCTGGCAGTGTGGTGATTGTGGACTACAGGAAAAGGAGGACTGAGCACGCCCCAATTCTCATCAATGGGACTGTAGTGGAGCAAGTTGAGAGCTTCAAGTTCCTTGGTGTCCACATCACCAACAAACTATCATGGTCCAAACACACAAAGACATTTGTGAAGAGGGCACGACAACACCTTTCAGGAGACTGAAAAGATTTGTTATTTTTCTATTTTTCTTATTCATTTTATTTTTTACTTCAGTTTATTTTAGTAAATACTTTCTTAACACTTTTTTCCTTGAAACTGCATTCTTGGTTAAGGGCTTGTAAGTAAGCATTTCACTGTAAGGTTGTATTTGGCATATGTGACAAACAAATATTATTATTACGTACACTGTCCATTTCCAATATGACAATGCACCTAATCTATTGCATATCACAAACTTTATACAGAAAATCACAGAAAATCACATAGAGCTTCTTAAACCCACCTTAAGGACTCGCCTTAACTGGATATCCTTTTTTTCTTCAAAAAACATTTTTTCTAGAATCACAAATTGTCACTTGTACGATTTCTCGTAAACTCTGATAGATACATTGCTAGTTCTATTTTTCCTTACACCGTAGGTTCATGTACTTTGACGGGCAGCGTTTTCAACCTTTAATTCCCGAAAATGTGCATTATCTCAAAGAGCGTTTTTTTTGGCCTCAACGCCATCTTGTTGCTTCCCAAATAGTAAAACTGGCTGCCACTAGGCTCGTCAAGTTTCATACTTGAAGTCTTTTCCATTTCGGAGAAACGGACCCATTTATTTGGCGATAAAGTGTCCATTTGCCATATACCTTCCATCGCTGCCTGGTGGATTCTTCCGGTACGGCAAAAAAACTACAAAAACGAAATCTTATCTCGGAAACCGAGTGTCTTGGAAACTTTATTTCTTGACTTCCTGGAAGACTGGGCCCTAGCGCGCGATCTGGGGCTGTTGGCCTATTTTTAGGGGACCCGCGGACGTCTAGTAAGGGGACGCCCAGTAGCCATATGAAATTTCCCATCAACTATATGGCTGATGCCACAGATGTCAGTGCGTATGGCCCAGTGCATCACTGGGGCCGAGCTCCCTGCCATCCAGGATCTCTATACCAGGAGGGCCCTAAAAATTGTACTGTTTTCTCTGCTACAGCACAGTAAGGAACCAACAGGATCCTGAACAGCTTCTACCCCCAAGCCGTAAGACTGCTAAATAGTTAGTTAAATAGCTCCCCGGACTATCTGCATTGACCCTTTTTGCCCAATTTTTTGGGGGACTCATCACATATGCTGCTGCTGTTTATTATCTATCCTGTTGCCTAGTTGCCTAATCAATCTATTCCTAGTGTATGTAGTGTACATATCTACCTCAATTACCTCATACCCCTGCACGTTGACTCGGTACTGGTACCCCGTGTACATAGACAATTTATCGTTACTCATTATGTATTTATTATTAATTGTATTACTTTTATTTCCTCTCTGCATTGTTGGGAAGGGCACGTAAGCATTTCACTGTTAGTCTACACATGTTGTTTACAAAGCATGTGATGAACACAATTTCATCTGATTTGAATAATACTGTGAAATTGTGAAAATTATGAAAATGCCTTTTTAGTATAAGAGCAGATTGAAAGACCTCCTGAAATTTCAGCCTGTTTTACTGAGATGGAGTTTTGGCCTACCTGGAGACACCACCAGGTGGTAAATTAGATTATAGACCAAAAGAGAGTTCAAAACCTCTCTGCCAATAACAGCTTTTTTTGTTTCATGTCGACCATTTTAATTTAAAACAATCACAGTAAGGTACTTAATTGTTACCCAGAAATTATTTCATATTGAAATAACATTTTTAAAAGAGTAATTTATTGTTTCTCTTTATTGATACACATACAGGTCTGCCTGGGGTAGGAAAAGGACAATATCACCTCACTGTATATTGATATTTAACTCCTGGAAATGCTGGGTTATAGTATTGGGCTATCATGTTTTATTGTGGTTTCCACACAGAATATATGCTTGTCTCTTTAACCAACCTCCTTATGTTTTTTAATGTTTAACATAGGGAAATACAGAAAGGGGATGACAGTAATAGGGCTGAGGGGGTATGTGTGGTACGGAGTCTGGAGCGTTACCGCTGCACCAGACTCTGGCAAAGCTCTCTTCTTTTGAAGATGGTAATAGTACACACAGTGGTGTAAAAAGTATCCAATTGTCATACTTGTGTAGAAGTAAAGATACCTTAATCAAACCTGACACAAGTAAAAGTGAAAGTCACCCAGTAAAATACTACTTCAGTAAAAGTATAAAGGTATTTGGTTTTAAACATCCTCAAGAATCTTTGAGCAATTCATTCTTATTTTGATAGTTAAGTATCAAAATAATAGTATAAATAATTTCAAATTCCTTATATTTAGCAAACCAGATGGCACCATTTTAGTTTTTATTTATTTATGGATAGCCAGGGGCACACTGCAACACGCAGACATCATTTACAAACAAATCATGTGTGTTTAGTGAGCACCAGATCAGAGGCAGTGGAGATGACCAGGGATGTTCTCTTGATAACTGTGTGAATCTGAACATTTTCCTGTCCTGCTAAGCATTCAAGATGTAATGAGTACTTTTGGGTGTCAAGGAAAATCTATGCAGTAAAGTACATTATTTTCTTTAGGAATGTAGTAAAAGTTGACAAAAATATAAATATTAAAGTAAAGTATAGATACCCCCAAAATGACTTAAGTAGTACTTTAATGTATTTTTACTTAAGTACTTTACACCCCTGAAAAAATATTTCTCTATTTCTAACCTTTGATTAACATCATTTTAAAGCCGCTGTTGGGGAGATTCTCAATTTGGCAAAAGTCTGTCCCCTCTGCGACTACTCCGCCCTCCTCTCCTCTGTGAGACAGAAACCGATAAGTGATTTCCCTATGTTGGAGAGTGTCAATTCGTTAATTGGCGAACTGAGAAGTTTTCTCCCCTCCTCGATTGCCTCCTCCGACAGAATGCTCTGTTGTTTCCACCATGGAAGAGTTTTGAAATTTGCTACACCTCCTTTGAAACAGCTGCTGTTTTCTCGAAAGAGAAAAGCATGCACACATTTTTAAATTGTATGCTACTTATCATTTTATCTATGAAATATCTAGCACAACGAACAACATTTATTTTTTAACAATTTACACATGCATTTTGGAATGCCACTTCTGTACATGTCAATTGCTTGATGACATGCTAGAGAAGGAGAGTCACATTTCAAAGTTTTATTGTCACATGCACAAGTACAGTGAAATCCTTAACTTGCATGCTCTACCATTAGTGCAGTAATCAATATCAAAATATAATAAATAATACAAAAAAGTATATAATAATAAGAAATATTATTATCATATTTGTTGTATTATTTATGATTGATATATATATATATGTGTGTATTTATTTATTAAAGAAAACACGATAAATAAAAGAGGAGGCTACTGTATATACAGGGTCAGTGCAAATACCAAATGTACAATGTGCAGGGATACTGGAGTATTTGAGGAAGATATGTACATGTAGGCGGGGATTAGGAGAAAATGACTGGTAGAAAGATAAATAATAATAATAGTGAACAGTATAGCAGCAGCATAAGTGGTGGGTGTGTGCGTGGTGGTGAGAGTGTATGTGTAAGTGTGTGAGTGTTAGTGTGAGTGTGTGTGCAAGAGTGACAGTGTAGACATAATTCGTGGATAAACATGCAAACAGGGCAGAAAATGTAGTGGTAGCAGGAATATTTAAATACGTATGGTAATATGCTGGTGGTAATACTGTACATACACATGTAAACAGCACTAATAATGACCAGTAGCAGGATAAAATAGATAGGCGCTAATGGTAAAAACAATCAATAACATTTTTTTTTCTTCACGTTTCCTCTCCTCGGCTTCTTTCCTCGATTACCTTTAACCGTTTTCTAAAGGAGAAGAGGAGAGGAGTCAAGGAAACCAATTGAGATTCTCCCTAAGAAAAGGAACTCTGTTCTCAACCTCTTTAGCTAGGCTGTTTGAGGTGATTCAAGGTATAATTGTGTAGATTTAAATGTATATTGTAAGAGGCAGCTGCTTGCCTATCATGCTCTCTCCCCTTCTTAATCCTTAACCGTTGAATTAACCCTCAATTACCGCTGTAGGAATAGAGATGAGGGAGGGACGTCTGGGGTCAGTGGTTGAAAAATGGCATTTCAACAGCTAAATGCATCAGTGGTTGTGTCCTGTGTCGCCTGTCCTTTAGGTTGCTTCCCAAATGGCACCGTATTCCCTGTATAGTGCACTACTTTTGACATTAGCCCTATGGGCCTTGGTCAAAAGTAGTGCATTATAAAGGGAATAAGATGCCACTTGGGACGCAGGTAAGATTCAGCCTAATTGACTGACCACAGAACTGCCCGACACTACTGTCGTCACCATGACACCATGGCAATGCTAGAGACGACAGAAGCCCATTCCTTTCTAACCACATCTAGCCTTTACTGTCACACGACCCTTAAAATTAACCATATCCCTGGCCCAAATGGCTCATATAATTGTTCAGCAGACCCTCCATATATATGTGTGGAACAATACTCAGAATTCCTTACAATTAGATATTCTGGTGCCTTTCAGGCATTTTAAATGATTGATTGGAGACTTTTATGTTACAGAATGCGATTGATTTTCAGTGTATTTGGAAAGTATTCAGACCCCTTGACTTTTTCTACATTTTGTTAAGTTACATCCTCATCAAATCTACACAATAACCCATAATGCAAACATTTATTTATTTTGCAAATTTATTAAAAACAAAAAACAGATACCTTATTTACATAAGTATTCAGAGCCTTTGCTATGAGACTCGAAATTGAGCTCAGGTGCATCCTGTTTCCGTGGATCATCCTTGATTGGAGTACACCTGTGGTCAATTCAATCGACTGGACATGATTTGGAAAGGCACACACCTGTCTACGTATATAAGGTCCCACAGTTGACAGTGCATGTCAGAGCAATAACCAAGCCATGAGGTCGAAGGAATTGTCCGTAAATCTCAGAAACAGGATTGGGTTGAGGCAGAGATCTGGGGAAGGGTAACAACACATTTCTGCAGCATTGAGTTCCCCAAGAACACAGTGGCCTCCATCATTCTTAAATGGAAGATGTTTGGAACCACCAAGACACTGCCTAGAGCCGCCAGGCCAAACTGAGCCATCGGGGAGAAGGGCCTTGCTCAGGGAGGTGATCAAGAACCCGATGGTCAGTCTGACAGCTCCAGAGTTCCTCTGTGGATATGGGAGAACCTTCCAGAAGGACAACCATCTCCGCAGCACTCCACCAATCAGGCATTTGTGTTAGAGTGGCCAGACAGAGCTACTCCTCTGGAAAAGGAACATGACAGCCCACTTGGAGTTGGCCCAAAAGGCACCTACAGGACTCTCAGACCATGAGAAACAAGATTCTCTGGTCTGATGAAACCAAGATTGAACTCTTTAGCCTGAGTTCCAAGCGTCACATCTGGAGGAAACCTGGCACCATCCCTACGGTGAAGCATGGGGGTGGCAGTATCATGCTGTGGGGATGTTTTTCAGCAGCAGGGACTGGGAGACTAGTCAGGATTGAGGGAATGATGAATGGAGCAAAGTACAGAGAGATCCTTGATGAAAATCTGCTTCAGAGTGTTCAGGACCTCAGACTGGGGCAAAGTTTCACCTTCCAACAGGATAACGACCCTAATCACACAGCCAAGACAACCCAGGAGTGGCTTTCGGGAAAAGTCTCTGAATGTCCTTGAGTGGCCCAGCCAGAGCCCGGACTTGAACCTGATCGAATATCTCTGGAGAGATGTGAAAATAGCTGTGCTGTGACGCTCCCCATCCTACCTGACAGAGCTTGAGCGGATCTGCAGAGAAGAATGGGATAAACTCCCCAAATGTAGATGTGCCAAGCTTGAAGCGTCACATCCAAGAAGACTCAAGGCTGTAATTGCTGCCAAAGGTGCTTCAACAAAGTGCTGAGTAAAGGGTCTGAATACTAAGATTTCAATTTTTTTGTGTTAATACATTTGCCAAATTTTTCAAAATACTGTTTTAGTTTGTCATTATGGGTTATTGTGTGAAAATTGATGAAGGGAAAAAAATGATTGAATTGATTTTAAAATAAGTCTGTAACTTTAGAAAATGTGGAAAAAGTCAAGGGGTCTGAATACTTTCCGAATGCACTGTATGTTTAATGTTGTGTATTTGTTTTATTTGTAATGTTTGGCTATTGTGTTTTATTTATGAATTGGGTTTGATTTGTAAACAAATACAGAGCTCTCTTGTAAAATTGTTTTCTCTCAATGTGACTCCATGTTTAAATAAAGGTAAAAGAAATACAAAATATTTACTTGAATTTAGTAACTTTGTGATGCTGTGACTACAACGTGCTTGTTTTTTTAACTGGAAATGACATGCCTCAGCTTTCCTCTCCTGTGTGTCAGTCTATCTGAAGTCTCCAGTGAGACTTTGCACTGTAGTGCATCTAACTCACAGAGCTATTGTCAGAAGGTGAGTGTAGCTGGTGCATGAAGTCAGGCGCAGGAGAGTAGAATGAGTGAGCAACGTACTTTACTCAAAAAATAAAGGCACAAGGTAAACGAATACACTTGACCAATAACCAACGGTAAACAATCACAACTCAGTCTACCCACAGATTGTCAAGAGCATTTATTTAAATGTGTGTTTCAGATTTTTCAGTCAGAAAGTGTCATGTTCTTCTGCACATTTAAACAGTATATTTATATACAACACTAAGCTGTATATGTATTTTATTGCGTCTCTGGACTGAGAGACACAGGTTTTACGGTCCATGTGTTTGAGTGACAGCTGACCTGCTTTAGTCCAGTGCTTCAATCAGCCCCAGCCACAGTCAATACAGCATCTGTATGCACTTTATTACCAGACACACAGTCACACACACACAGACACACACCCTGACCCTGTCTCTCGCAGCAAGCATTGACAGACAGCCAAACCAGTCTGCATTACAGAAAGCAGGTAGGGAGAGAAACAGATAGGGAGGGAGAGTAAGTCTACAGAAACACCTAAACTCAATCCCAATACCCCCCCCCCAGCCCTCCCCCTTGTTTTTGAGTGTCCCTTGGTGGGGGAGTTACCCTCGAAAACCATGCAACTACACTGTAAAAACATTGTGCTAGTTCTACTTTTAAAAAATTAAGAAACTATTTAAATCAGCTTTTTAAGTATTTTCAACATGACGTATTCATTTTACCTATTGGTGTTTTACAAACACTTATAGTGCCTTCAGAAAGTATTCACACCCCTTGACTTTTTCCACATTTTGTTGTGTTACAGAATGAATTTAAAATGGATTCAATTTAGATGTTTCATCACTGGCCTACACAAAACAGCAATTCAATTGTCAAGATTAGCAAATTTAGGCATGACATGCCAGCAACAAATGCTAATACTACACATCCAAGTATAACTGATCAAATTATAAAAGACAAGCATTTTGAATTTTGAATTCTGTAAAGTGAGTATGGAAAAGGTGAAAAGATTATGGCTGTCTATCGACAATGACAAGCCACCGGGGTCTGACAACTTGGATAGAAAATTACAGACAATATTGCTAGTTCTATTTAGCATATTTTCAATCTAAGCCTACTGGAAAGTATGTGCCTGGAGGGAAACAGAAGTAAACCCGCTACCCAAGAATAGTAAAGCCCCCTTTACTGGCTCAAATAGCCGACTCATCAGCCTGTTACCAACCTTTAGTAAACTTTTGAAAAAAAAACATTTTGACCAGATACAATGCTATTTTACTGTAAACAAATTGACAACAGACTTTCAGCACGCTTATAGGGAAGGACATTCAACAAGCATGGCACTTACACAAATGACTGATGATTGGTAGAGAGAAATTGATGATAAAAAGATTGTGGGAGCTGTTTTGTTAGACTCCAGTGCGGCTTTTGACATTATTGATTATAGTCTGCTGATGGAAAAACGTATGTGTTATGGCTTTACACCCCCTTCTATATTGTGGATAAAGAGTTCTGTCTAACAGAACACAGAGGGTATTCTTTAATGGAAGCATCTCCAACATAATCCAGGTTGGATCAGGAATTCCCCAGGGCAGCTGTCTAGAACCCTTACTTTTTTCAATCTTTACTAATGACATGCTTTGAGTAAAGCCAGCGTGTCTACGGTATGTATGCGGATGACTCAACACGATACACGTCAGCTACTACAGCGACTGAAATCACTGCAACACTTAACAAAGAGCTGCAGTTAGTTTCAGAATAAGTTAGTCCTAAATATTAAGAAAACTAAAAGCATTGTATTTGGGACAAATCATTCACTAAATGCTAAACCTCAACTAAATCTTGCAATAATTAATGTGGAAAGTTGAGGTGACTAAACTGCTTGGAGTAACCCTGGTTTGTAATTTGTCATTGTCAAAACATGTTGAAACGACAGTAGCTAAGATGGGGAGAAGTCTGTCCATAATAAAGCGCTCCTCTGCCTTTTCAACAACCCTATTGACAAAGGCAGGTCCTACAGGCTCTAGTTTTGTCGCACTTGGACTACTTTTCTGTCGTGTGGTCAGAGGGACTTAGGAAAATTGCAATTGGCTCAGAACAGGGCAGCACGACTGGCCCTTAAATTTACACTGAGAGCTAATATTAATAATATGCATTTAAATCTCTCATGGCTCAAAGTGGAGGAGAGATTGATTTCATTACTTCTTGTTTTTGTAAGAAGTGTTGACATGCTGAATGCACCGAGGTGTCTGTTTAAACTACTAGCACACAGCTCGGACACCCATGCATACAACACAAGACATGCCACCAAAGGTCTCTTCATAATCCCTAAGTCAAGAACGGACTATGTGAGCCATACAGTACTACATAGCGCCATGGCTACGTGGAACTCTATTCCATATCAGGTAACTGATGCAAGCAGTAGAATCAGACAAAAAAAATAGATACAAATACACCTTATTCAAATACACCTTATGGAACAGCGGGGACTGTGAAGAGACTCACATTCAGGCACAGGCACACATACACACGTATACATGGATTTTGTATTGTAGATATGTGATAGTAGAGTAGTTGCCTGAGGGAACACACTTAATGTCTTAGTTGCCTGAGGTAACACACTCAGAAAAGTGTAATGTATTATGTAATATTTCAAATGGTATACAACTTAACCTTAATGTTGCAGAACCACAGGAAGAGTGCCTGGGGCGGCAGGGTAGCCTAGTAGTTCGAGCGTTGGGCTAGTAACCGAAAGGTTGCAAGTTCAAATCCCCAAGCTGACAAGGTACAAATCTGTTGTTCTGCCCTTGAACAAGGCAGTTAACCCACTGTTCCTAGGCTGTCATTGAAAATAAGAATTTGTTCTAAACTGACTTGCCTAGTTAAATAAAATCCTTAATACATACAAATACCAAATAATGTCAAAATGGAATTTTGATTTTCAAAATTTGTACAAATTAATGAAAAGCTGAAATGTCTTGCGTCAATAGGTATTCAACCCCTTTGTTATGACAATAACAGTAAAAATGTGCTTAACAAATAAAATAAGTTGCATGGACTCACTGTGCAATAATAGTGTTTTTGAATGACTATCTTATCTCTGTAACCCACACTTACAAATATCTGTAAGGTCTCTCAGTCGGGCACTGAATTTCAAACACAGATTCAACCACAAAGCCAGGGTGATTTTCCAGTGCCTCATAAAGTAGGGCATTTATTGGTAGATGGGTAAAACACATACAAAAGAAAACATTGAATATCGCTTTGAGAATGGTGAAGTTATCAATTACATTTTGGATGGTGTATAAATACACCCAGTCACTACATATATACAGGTGCCCTTCCTAACTCAGTTGCCGGAGAGGAAGGAAACCGCTCAGGGATTTCACCATGAGGCCAGTTACAGTTACAGAGTTTAATGGCTGTGATAGGAAAACACTGAGTATGGATCAACAACACTGAGTATGGATCAACTACATTGTAGTTACTCTACAATACTAACCTAAATGACAGAGTGAAAAGAAGGAAATCTGTACAGAATAAAAATACTGCAAAACATGCATCCTGTTTGCAAAAAGACTGTAACACAACACAATTTGGAAAAAATGTGGAATAAGTCAAAGGGGTATGAATACTTTCTGATGGCACTATACTTTAGCGTAAAAAAGTGGGGTTAAACATGGGTCCAAAACATTTCAAATGAACCAGTTCTTTAGCTTTCCTATATCTCTCAAATATAGGACAGACACAAAACATATTTATTTTTGATGTACAGTACCAGTCAAAAGTTGGCACACCTAATTACAGGATTTTTCTTTATTTTTACTGTTTTCTACGTTGTATAATAATAGTGAAGACATCAAAACTATGAAATAACACATGGAATCATGTACTAACCATAAAAGTGTTAAACAAATCAAAGTGACAAAGAGAGCTAGCTATATTTCCTTGTATTTTTCATTCACTTTCACTTACTTAGCTAGGGAATGCAGCTAGCTAGTTTAGCCTACTCGAATAGAGAGGGGTGCTATGTTAGCTAGCTGGATATGGCTATCCAACAATGGAACTCAAGTCAAGGTAAACTTTTGGTTTTATTAATTTACTGCAATCGGTGACTGCCGGTGTAACTGCTTGCTAACTGTACACTGTCCTGCATGATTTTAACGCATTAGTTCTATAAGCTACTGTAACAGGCAAAAGTTTTGACACAGTTACTCATTCCAGGGTTTTTCTTTATTTTTACTGTTTTCTACATTGTAGATAATAGTGAAGACATTAAAACTATGACATAACACATATGGAATCATGTAGTAAGCAAGAAGTGTAAACAAATCTAAATATATTATATATTTGAGATTCTTCAAAGTAGCCCTTTGCCTTGATGAAAGCTTTGCACACTCTCGCATTCTCTCAACCAGCTTCATTGGGAAATCACCTGTAACACATTTCCATTAACAGGTGTGCCTTGTTAAGTTAATTTGTGGAATTTCTTTGCTTCTTAATGCATTTGAGCCAATCAGTTGTGTTGTGACAAGGTACGGGTGGTATACTGAAGATAGTTGAGGTAATTGTGGTAATACAGTGAGCTCCAAAAGCATTCGGACAGTAACATATTTTTGTTGTTGAGAGTCTATACTCCAGCATTTTGGATTTGAAATGTTACAATGACTATGAGGTTAAAGTTCACATTAATGTGAACCATGGATAATGATTACAATAATATAAAATATGAGGCCAAATCTACACTGGAGTTGCTTACCAAGGAGACAGTGAATGTTCCTGAGTGGCCGAGTTACAGTTTTGACTTAAATCTGCTTGAAAATCTATGGCAAGACCTGAAAATGGTAGTCTAGTAATGATCAACAACCAATTTGACAGGGCTTGAAGAATTTTGAAAAGAATAATGGGCAAATGTTGCACAATCCAGGTGTGGAAAGGTCTTAATAAAGATTTACTGTAATCTGTAATCGCTACCAAAAGTCATTCTAACATGTATTGATTGAATACTTATCTAATCAAGATATTAGTGTTTTATTTTTAAATATATATATCTTTTTTTACAAATGTTAGAATTTTTCTTCAACTTTGACATTAATATTTCATGTAGATCATTGACAAAAAATATAATTAAATCAACTTTAATCCCACAACAAAACGTGTAAAAAGTCAAGGGTGTGAATATTTTCTGAAGTCTCTGTACATGTAGGTAGGGGTAAAAGTGAGTTGGCAATCAGGATACCCTGGTACGGCAACTGCACCGCCCATTGCTGCAGGGCTCTCCAGAGGGTGGTGCGGTCTGCCCAACGCATCACCGGGGGTCAAACTACCTGCCCTCCAGGACACCTACAGTACCCAATGTCACAGGAAGACCAAAAAGATTATCAAGGACAACAACCACCCGAGCCACTGCCTGTTCACCCCACTATCATCCAGAAGGTGAGGTCAGTACAGGTGCATCAAAGCTGGGGCCGAGAGACTGAAAAACAGCTTCTGTCTCAAGGCCATCAGACTGTTAAATAGCCATCACTAGCATATTAGAGGCTGCTGCCCTATATTCATATACTTGAAATCTCTGGCCACTTTAATACAGTGAGGGAAAAAGTATTTGATCCCCTGCTGATTTTGTACGTTTACCCACTGACAAAGAAATGACCAGTCTATAATTTTAATGGTAGGTTTATTTGAACAGTGAGAGACAGAATAACAACAACAAAAATCCAGAAAAACGCATGTCAAAAATGTTATAAAAGGATTTGCATTATAATGAGGGTGTCACGTCCTGACCAGTATAAGGGGTTATTGGTTATTGTAGTTTGGTCAGGACGTGGCAGGGGGTATTTGTTTTATGTGGTTCGGGGTTTAATGGGATATGTATTTATGTAAGAGGGGTGTTTGACTTATGTGTTCCAGGGTTTTTGGGTAATGTTCTTGTTTTGTATTTCTATGGTTTTCTATGTTGTGTATTTCTTTGTGTGGGCCTGGTATGGCTCTCAATCAGGTACATCGTTGTTGCTGATTGAGAGTCATACTTAGGTAGCTCTGTTTCACCTGTCCCTTTGTGGGAAGTTGTTGTTGTACTGCTGTGTGTTAGCCTGCAACACTGTTCATTCGATCGTTTTCTTGTTTTGTTTGTTACGTGTTCTAATAAAGTTAAGATGAGCACTGAACCCGCTGCGCCTTGGTCCACCACGTACGACGACCGTTACAGAGAGAAATAAGTATTTGACCCCTCTGCAAAACATGACTTAGTACTTGGTGGCAAAACCCGTGTTGGCAATCACAGAGGTCAGACATTTCTTGTAGTTGGCCAGCAGGTTTGCACACATCTCAGGAGGGATTTTGTCCCACACCTCTTTGCAGATCTTCTCCAAGTCATTAAGGTTTTGAGGCTGAAGTTTGGCAACTCGAACCTTTAGCTCCCTCCACAGATTTTCTATGGGATTAAGGTCTGGAGACTGGTTAGGCCACTCCAGAAACCTTAATGTGCTTCTTCTTGAGCCACTCCTTTGTTGCCTTGGCCGTGTGTTTTGGGTCATTGTCATGCTGGAATACACATTTTCAATGCCCTGGCTGAGGGAAGGAGGTTCTCACCCAAGATTTGACGGTACATGGCCCCGTCCATCGTCCCTTTGATGCGGTAAAGTTGTCCTGTCCCCTTAGCAGAAAAACACCCCCAAAGCATAATGTTTCCACCTCCATGTTTGATGATGGGGATGGTGTTCTTGGGGTCATAGGCAGCATTCCTCCTCCTCCAAACACGGCGAGGTGAGTTGATGCCAAAGAGCTCCATTTTGGTCTCATCTGACCACAACACTTTCACCAGTTGTCCTCTGAGTCATTCAGATGTTCATTGGCAAACTTCAGACGGGCATGTATATGTGCTTTCTTGAGCAGGGGGACCTTGCGGGCGCTGCAGGATTTCAGTCCTTCATGGCGTAGTGTGTTACCAATTGTTTTCTTGGTGAGTATGTTCCCAGCTGCCTTGAGATCATTGACAAGATCGTCCCGTGTAGTTCTGGGCTGATTCCTGACCGTTCTCATGATCATTACAACTCCACGAGGTGAGATCTTGCATGGAGCCCCAGGCCGAGGGAGATTGAAAGTTATTTTGTGTTTCTTCCATTTGCGAATAATCGCACCAACTGTTGTCACCTTCTCACCAAGCTGCTTGGCGATGGTCTTGTAGCCCATTCCAGCCTTGTGTAGGTCTACAATCTTGTCCCTGACATCCTTGGAGAGCTCTTTGGTCTTGGCCATGGTGGAGAGTTTGGAATCTGATTGATTTATTACTTCTGTGGACAGGTGTCTTTTATACAGGTAACAAGCTGAGATTAGGAGCACTCCCTTTAAGAGTGTGCTCCTAATGTCAGCTCGTTACCTGTATAATAGACACCTGGGAGCCAGAAATCTTTCTGATTGAGAGGGGGTCAAATACTTATTTCCCTCATTAAAATGCAAATCAATTTATAACATTTTTGACATGCGTTTTTCTGGATTTTTTGGTTGTTATTCTGTCTCTCACTGTTAAAAAAAAACTACCATTAAAATTATAGACTGATCATTTCTTTGTCAGTGGGCAAACGTACAAAATCAGCAGGGGATCAAATACTTTTTCCCACACTGTAATTGGAACACTAGTCACTTTAATAATGTTCACATATTTTGCATTACTCATCTCATATGTATGTGCTGTATTCTATCCTATTTTACTGTATCTTAGTCTATGCCGCTCTGACATTGCTCATCCAAGTATTTCTATATTCTTACGTCCATTCCTTTACTTTAGATTGTGTGTATTGTTCGATATTACTCCACTGTTGGATAGAAACACAAGCATTTCGCTACACCCGCAATAACATCTGCTAAACACGTGTATGTGACAAATAAAATTAGATTTCAATTTTTAATAGTTAGAGTCGGATCAGCATATGTGTAGAGTGTGAAAATGTGTGTGTGTGTGGCGTCAATACGCATGTTGTGTGTGTGAGCGTATGTAGTGTATGTGTGTGTATATGTCTGTTGAAGTGTCAGTGTAGTATGTGTTAGTGTGTGGGTAGTGTCCATTGAATGTACATAGAGCCAGTGCAAGAGAGTCAGTGCAAATAAAAGGGGGTCAATGTAACTAGTCCAGGTAGCAATTTGATTAATTAGTCAGCAGTCTTATGGCCTGGGTTTATTCACTCACTGACATAGTCTTGTCAGATATCCCGCATGCCGGCCTCTATAACCCCGCCTCTTCCTTTTTCGAGTGTCAGGGATTTGGGCTTGATCCGGGATGAGCAGTATGTTCTTTGCCGCCGAATCATTGAAGTAGAAATCCTCATCCAAATTGAGGTTAGTGATTGCTCTGCTTACATTGGCTTGCGAAAGTACTCTCCCCCTTGGCATTTTTCCTATTTTGTTGCCTTACAACCTGGAATTAAAATCAATTTTGGGGGGGTTTGTGTCATTTGATTGACACAACATGCCTACCACTTTGAAGATCCAAATATTTTTTCTTGTGAAATAAACAAGAAATAAGACAAAAAAATGAAAACTTGAGCGTGCGTAACTATTCACCCCCCCAAAGTCAATACTTTGTAGAGCCATCTTTTGCAGCAGTTACAGCTGCAAGTCTCTTGGGGTATGTCTCTATAAGCTTGGCACATCTAGCCACTGGGATTTTTGCCCATTCTTCAAGGCAAAACTGCTCCAGCTCCTTCAAGTTGGATGGGTTCCACTGGTGTACTGGGCTTTGACTAGGCCATTCCAAGACATTTAAATGTTTCCCCTTAAACCACTTGAGTGTAGCTTTAGCATTATGTTTCGGGTCATTGTCCTGCTGGATGGCGAACCTCTGTCCCAGTCTCAAATCTCTGGAAGACTGAAACAGGTTTCCCTGAAGAATTTCCCTGTATTTAGCGCCATCCATCATTCCTTAAATTCTGACCACTATCCCAGTCCCTGCCGATGGAAAAAAAATCCCCACAGCATGATGCTGCAACCACCATGCTTCACTGTGAGGATGGTGTTCTCAGGGTGATGAGAGGGTCAAAAACCTACATTTTAGTCTCATCTAACCAGAGTACCTTCTTCCATATGTTTTTGGAGTCTCCCACATGCCTTTTGGCGAACACCAAACGTGTTTGCTTACTTTTTTTCTTTAAGCAATGGCTTTTTCTGGCCACTCTTCCGTAAAGCCTAGCTCTGTGGAGTGTACAGCTTAAAGTGGTCCTATGGACAGATACTCCAATCTCCGCTGTGGAGCTTTGCAGCTCCTTCAAGGTTATCTTTGGTCTCTTTGTTGCCTCTCTGACTAATGACCTCCTTGCCTGGTCCATGAGTTTTGGTGGGCAGCCCTCTCTTGGCAGGTTTGCTGTGGTGCCATATTCTTTCCATTTTTTAATAATAGATTTAATGGTGTTCCGTGGGATGTTCAAAGTTTCTGATATTTTTTTAGAACCCAACCCTGATCTATACTTCTCCACAACTTTGTCCCTGACCTGTTTGGAGAGCTCTGTGGTCTTCATGGTGCCGCTTGCTTGGTGGTACCCCTTGTTTAATGGTGTTGCACTACTCTGCGGCCTTTCAGAACCGGTGTATATATACTGAGATCATGTGACACTTAGATTGTACACAGGTGGACTTTATTTAACTAATTATGTGACTTCTGAAGGTAATTGGTTGCACCAGATCTTATTTAGGTGCTTCATAGCAAAGGGGGTGAATACATATGCACGCACCACTTTTCCGTACTTTTTAAAATTTTTATTTCACTTCACCAATTTGGACTATTTTGTATATGTTCATTATATGAAATCCAATTAAAAATCAATTTAAATTACAGGTTGTAATGCAACAAAATAGGAAAAAATGCCAAGGGGGTGAATACTTGCAAGGCACTGTATGTCCAGAAGCTCTTTTCGGTCATAGGAAACGATGCCGATCAGCGCAAAAAAAAACATACAAAATAGCACTTTGGTCAGGAGCCCTTAAAACAGCTGCTATTCCCTCCAGCTCCATTCTTGGACAACTTCTAAATATTATGTAGTGAAAACAGCCACATATATCCAAATCATATTTTAGTAACCGCATTGTTGGCCTGTTAAAACACAAATCATGACGGATTTGACAAATATCCACTTTGTTAGATCAGCCGCGTCCGTGTGCTTTCACCCACGGTCGGCATTCCATTGACCTCTTTACTGGATGTGTTGAACCATTTTAGTAGCATATGCAGCATTAGATTTGTATCTTAGGCTTGCTAGCTTGTTTGAAACATGGCAACACGCCACTAGTTTCCGTCTAGATTGCATTGTACTCTACCGCTTTATATCGTCTTCCTGAGGAGAACTTCTCCCGGCTTTCAAAAGTTATGTGCCATTTTACCATAATGGGACTGGGGCATTTTCCCCCATCTGTCATACTACAACTTTGGCATAAATGGAGCATTTCTGGGTTGTCAAATCATTGCATGTTAGAACAAATTCTCTCTCTCTCTCTCTCTCTCTCTCTCTCTCTCTCTCTCTCTCTCTCTTTCTCTCTGATTACGATATGGTTGTCGCTGTGTGTGTATTCAGATTAACCAGTGGTCTCATTGTGTCTGACCCTGTCTCTCTAGCTGCCTGCTATCTCTAATAACATTTTGACATTCCAGTCTCCTCCCAGACTCTGAGACGTGGCAGGGCTGGGTGGACAGGGGCGACCACTGATAAGGCTTCAGTCATAATTAGCAAGCAGAAGCTGCGAGGCGAGAGGGGGAAATTGAACTGTCAGGGAGAGGAAAAGGGGAGAAGAGGAGATGGGGTTGACCCCATCTTGCAAAACGGAGGCAGTCATAATTTGTTCATTTGGTGGCCATCAGGGTTTGCTGCACCTCTCTACCTCCACACCGCTGACCTTCTTCCCTCCATCTCACCCACTCACCCTCTCTCTCAAACCCCCCTCTATCTTACCCTCTCCATCCCTCTTTATACTTACTCTTTCTAAAGCTTACCGTATGCTTCCAAGTCAAAACAGTTTGCACATATATGATGATATTTTTGTTCATTTCATTGTTTGGCAGCATTCGTCAGGGGTTTTTATGGGAAGTCTACACCTCTTTTGTCGGTGATTGGAAAACAGTATGGATTCTTCAATTAAGTGTTTTTTGTCATTCAACGAGGGACAACTAGTTTTCATGCACATTTTTTCACTTGAGAAATACGGCACCAAACATCTTAGTTAGATGTAAAATTGTGCGACTATGACAGATTTCTTGAATTGTCTTAGATTAATTCGGACTATTTGTCATTACGCCATCTCAAGAGAGACAAACAGTAATATTTTCAACTTAACTTAACTTTTAAGGGAGTATGCGAGGCACAGACGTTCGCTTCACCTAGCCGAGTTCTGGTAGGAGCAAACCGAACCTAGTATGCGGACGCCATTACCCTGTCTCTCATCCCTCTCTCCAGGGCCATGCACAGACCATTTGTGCGGCATGTGCTCAAACAAAGAAGCCACCTCCCAAAGAAACAAAGCCCCCTCTCATTGAGCAATTATGATGAGTTAATATTTCAAAACTATTTTGAACTGGAATAAATGCTACGCTTATTTGTATTTGTATTTACTATGGATCCCCATTAGCCGCTGCTGATGGGGACACACAATTTTTTCTTGAGGCTAGTAGAAGTTCGGTATTCAAAGTCTACATTTTAAGAGCCTACCATTACTATACCCAGCCCAATTCCATTTGTTGCCACTATAATGTATCTCAGTGGTTTTCAAACTTTCTAACCCTTCGGCCCCCAAAATCAAATTATTATTTTTTTTTAAATTTTATCACATGCACTGAATACAACTGGTGTAGACTTTACAGTGAAATGATTGCTTACATTATTTAAAAATAATAATACAAAAAAAAATAACTAACATGAGGAATAAAATAAAAAATACAAGAATGGAGTTACAGTAAATACAGGGAGAAGCAGTAGCAGATCAATGTGCAGAGGTGCGAGGTACTTGAGGTAGATAAGTACATGAAGGCAGGGTAAAGTGACTAGGTATCCAGATAAATAATAATAAGAGTAAAATAAAGAACAGAGTAGCAGCAGGAAATTATGAGTGTAAAAATGTGTGTTTGTATTGTGTCGGAATGCATGTGTGTGTTATGTGTGTGTGTGTGTGTGTGTGTGTGTGTGTGTGTGTGTGTGTGTGTGTGTGTGTGTGTGTGTGTGTGCGTATATAGTGTTTGTGAATGTGCAATGGTTTTGTGCGGGAGTGACAGTTTCGTGTCTGTGAGTGTGTATATGATGTGTATATATAGTCTAGTGAGTGTGCGTGGGGTCAGCGCAAGATCAAGTCAGTGCAGATAGTTCATGTACCATTAATTGACTATTTAGCAGTCTGGCTATTTAGCAGTCTTATGGCTTGGAGGTAGAAGCTGCCTCGGAGCCTGTTGGTCCGAGAGCCAATGCTCCGGTACCGTTTGGTGGATGGAAACTGCGTGAGCAGTCTATGGCTTGGGTGGCTGGAGTCTTTGGTAATATTTCGGGCCTTCCTCTAACACCGCCTGATATAGAGGTCTTGGATGGCAAGGAGCTCAGCCCAAGTGATTTACTGGGCTGTCTGCAAACACCCTTTGTAACGCATTGTGGTCAAGGGTGGTGCAATTGCCATAGCAAGCAGTGATGCAGCCAGTCAAGATGCTCTTGATGGTGCAGCTGTAGAACTTTTTTAGGATCTGAGGGCCCATGCTAAATCTTTTCAGTCTCCTGAGGGGGAAGAGGCACTTACGTGCCCTCTTCATGACTGTGTGGGTGTGTGTTGACCATGTTAAGTCCTTAGTGATGTGGACGCCAAGTAACCTGAGGCTCTCGACTCGCTCTACAACAGCCCTGTCGATGTAGATAGGGGGGTGCTATCTGCTCTTTCTCCTATAGTACATTTTAGGATGGCAGGTAGCCTAGTGGTTAGAGCCTTGGGCCAGTAACCAGAAGGTTGCTAGATCAAATCCCAGAGCTGACAAGGTAAAAATATGTTGTTCTGCCCCTGAACAAGGCAGTTAACCTACTGTTCCTAGGTTGTCATTGTAAATAAGAATTTGTTGTGTTGTCAGCATACTTGATGATGGTGTTTGAGTTGTGCATGTGAACAGGAGGGGACTGAGCACACACCCCTAAGGGGCCTGTGTTGAGGGTCAGCGTGGTGGAGGTGTTGTTACCTACCCTCACCACCTGGGTCTGGCTGTCAGGAAAAATGTGCATTTAGCAGCGGCATCTCTGGGCAGCTCATGGCTGGGTTTCCCTTTGTAATCTGTTATCATCAGCACACCCTGACACATACGACGAGCTTTGTAGCCGGTGTAATAGGATTCCACCTTCCTCCTATATTGTCCTTTTGCATGTTTGATGTCTAGTCTGAGGTCGTAGCGCGATTTCTTGTTTGCATCCATGTCCGTGTCCCGTTCATTGTAAGCGGAAGCTTTAGCCTTTAGCCCAGCGTGGATGTTACCTGTAATCCATGGTTTTTGGTTGGGATACTTTCTGATAGTCATTGTGGGGATGACGTCATCTTAAAAGGAGTGGTACAAAACTTGCAACCCTCCGAACACGCACACGAGTGCACGTGCAAACATGCAACCTCAATCGCTGTATAAATATAGCCTGGCATTACAGCCATACATTGTGATGCATTTTCTACTAAGTTATAGTAGAAAAGGTGTGAATCCCAAACCACCCCCTCGCCCCTACCAACTCACTCAGAGGGCCAATCATTATCACATGCTGCTGATGAAACTCCAAGTGTGACTTTCAGAGAGTGGCAAGGGGATTAATAAACCCTTCAATTTCGGGACATACACTTCACATCAATGAGGCAATTCATGCTCCACATTTGAATAATAAAACAAACATGAAATTCAAATGAACAAATTCCCCTTACAAGATATAAACCTCACTAAAAGTTAAACATTACATTTGTGAGGTATTCCATTTGTTACATGTGTCAAGCTTTGAAATCAGATAAAAACAAATGTATTCGACATATAATTAGGCACTCCTCTCCATTATTTTATATTAAATTGCACAAACTTCAAAGATATCGTGGTGCATGTCGGGATAGCACTTCGCTCTGGAGCCTGCATCCGTGCTGGCTCTGTGAAAGTGGCTATTGGAGGCTCTAATTAGCTCCTACACCCGCGATAACTCCCTCAGATTTGGAACACTTGTGCAAATGACTGAGGCGAGCGGCAAAGCAAATGGAGTGCCGAGAAGAAGGGGGTGATTTGCGATTTATCACTAATCTGAATATGTGCGCGCTTTTGCGTGCCAATGATAATTACTGGTGATTGGTCAACAATCAAGACACTTCTTGGTTCTGAAGCATAGATGAGAATTGAATGAAGACTTGTGGGCAGTGGGTTCAGAACAACAACGACAAAAAATGTATACAAAAAAGTATTATTATTATACCACCAGCAAAAGGGAACTTTGGAGACTGGAAGGGGAAGGGGAATGTGCGCTGCACAGATAGAGCCCAATCTACGCATGTGCTTGCCTCTTTCCCATACTCCTATCAATGAAAAACACACAGAGGGAACCATGTCCAATCTGAACCATCTAGGTCAGGGTAGGCAACCCTGTTGCTGGAGTGCCGCAGGTACTGCAGGATCTTGTTCCAGCTAGGCTCCACACCTGACCAACTGAGCTAATTGATCAGATCAATGATTACCTAAATTCAACACACCTGGTTTACCAGGTCTGTTTAGTCGAAAACAAGAAGTTCCTGCGGCACTCCAGGACCAGGGTTGCCTACCCCTGATCTAGGTTCTAGGGAAGGGACTAGAGGTGGGAGTTAGGGTAGGGGCTCTAGGAGAAGAGGCGATGTGGCTGGTGAAGGGGTTAGACGACAAAATGGCATGTAGCATATGCCTCCCTCCCTCTCTGTGAGTCTGGAGGATCTGATGAATGTTAATTTTGATGTTAAATAAGCAGACAGGCTTTTTAGCAGGTCTGTAATTAAGGTCTGTATTTAAATGTCACTCACTGATGGACTCTAATGAGGTAATGCTGCTGCAGAGCACACACACACATACACATATATACACCGAGAGTACCCCCAATTAGGTAAATACTTTAACAACGGACAAACTGAATATTACATTTACCCAAGGAAACACAGGTTTAAAGTGCTTCATTGCCATATTCTCTCTCTCTCTCTCTCTCTAATTAAGGTCTGTATTTAAATGTCACTCACTGATGGACTGGAATGAGGTAATGATGCTGCAGAGCACACACACCTACAAACCGAGAGTACCCCAATTAGGGGAATAGTTTAATAACGGACAATCTGAATATTACATTTACCCAATGAAACACAGGTTTAAAGTGCTTCATCTCTCTCTCTCTCTCTCTCTCTCTCTCTCTCTCTCTCTCTCTCTCTCTCTCTCTCTCTCTCTCTCTTAATACTGTAGAGTTGTGATATGTCAGTGGTTTGTGTGTCTCCATGACAGAGAGGATACAGGTGTTGTTAGCGAGTGCTGCAGGTGACTGCTGGCCTCATCCATCACACAGGCTAAGGCCTAATGGAGACCCTCAATCAGACTCGCTCACTGTCAGTCACAGGAAAACGCAATGGAAGATCAGGCTACTGGCAGTGCAGCTGAGGTTAGTCCTGGGCTCTCAAACAGGATCCAGACTGTTGATCAGTGGTCGTGATGTGTGTTCTCAGCCCTCTGATTGGTGGTGACATGGCAATAGTGTCAAAATGAACCAGCACTGGACAAACCATCATACAATAAATCACAGTCATTCAATAATATAGTCTACAGTAATCCAGCCAGACTAGGAGCAAATCTCAAATGACACCCTATCTCTCAAACACACAAATGCGAATACCCATACTAGCGTACTACACACTTAACTGCATAGTATGTACTCATAGTATGTACTCATCGCCATGGCCGTAGCGTATTACTTTGCTGCGGTAAAGGATCATCTGTAGCCCCACCCAGTCACCTTTCACCAGAGGTGGGACCAAGTCACTATTATTTGAGTCACAAGCAAGTCTCAAGTAACAATTTCCTAGTCTCAAGAAGGGCCCCAATAAATGGAACAATAATTTTCTCTTATTCAACGATCTGTCTCCAAAGCGTGGAGCGCAGGCCACGTAGCCTATTTCTATGCCCACTGAGGCGTGCGCACTCCTATTACACGCAACCAGAACGACAGACATTTGACACAGACACAAAGAACTCCAACATTACCCGGGGAATTTGAACAAAGGAAGCTATACATTGAATTAAATAAATAGAACTTCTACCTCATGAGTCTTGTGAAAGTTCATGTGCTTGTGAACATCGCGCCCACTTAGAGGGTAAGAAATGGTTGGCTAAATTAAAATGTATCGTAGGCTTATCAAACATGCAACAGAAATGTCTACGTGTTGCAATAAACGGTACGGGGATGGAATGATAAAACGCTAGAAATTATTGCAGTATTAGATGGAATATAGATTTACCACACACTATAGGGCCTATGCATTTAAACGTGTGAAAAAAAGCAAACCACTGGCGGGAGTTTGGAAAGCGCAAGTGAAGAGCCGTGCATATGGTGCGTCTTTGCCACAGTAATAATACATTTTAAACAAATTCCAAATGCAAGCTTCATAAGTAAATTATACATTTCAAGCAATTGTTACATAGCAAGATGGCGCCGACAGAGAGGGCCGCCTCGATTCTAGTGCTTAGGAAACTTTGCAGTATTTTGTTTTTAATGGATTATTTCTTACATTGTTAGCCCAGAAAATCTTAAGTGTTATTAAATACAGAAGAACTATTGGATATCAGAGCAACGTCAACTTACCAGCACTATGACCAGGAATATGACTTTCCCGATTTGGATCCTTTGTCCGAACCACCCAGGGCAATTGAACTGATTCCGAAGGCTGAAAATAAACGCCGTCAGAGAAGAGGCAGATGGAGCGGTCTTCTGGTCAGACTTTGGAGGTGCGTACAACACCCACCGCTTCCGAGTATATTACTCGCTAATAATGTCCAGTCTCTAGATAAAAAGGTAGACGAAAATTAGGGCAAGGGTTGCTTTCCAGAGAGACATCAGGGATTGTAACATACTCTGTTTCATGGAAACATGGCTCTCTCGGGATATGCTGTCGGAGTCGGTACAGCCACCGGGATTCTTTGTGTGTCACGCCGACAGAAGTAAACATCGCTCCGCGATGAAGAAGGATAGTGATTAACGTCTCATGGTGTAATTGTAACAACATACAGGAACTCAAATCCTTTTGTTCACCTGACCTAGAATTCCTCATAATCAAATGCCGACCGTATTATCTCCCAAGAGAATTCTCGTTGGTTATTATCACAGCAGTGTATATCCCCCCTCAATCGATACCACGACGGCCCTCAAGGAACTTCACTGGACTTTATGCAAACTTGAAACCATATATCCTAAGGCTGCATTTATTGTAGCTGGGGATTTTAACAAAGCAAATTTGAGAACAAGGCTACCTAAATTCTATCAGCATATTGATTGTAGCACTCGCACTGGAAAAACACTGGATCACTGCTACTCTAGCTTCCGCAATGCATACAAGGCCCTCCCCCGCCCTCAAAATCTGACCACGACTCAATTTTGCTCCTCCCTTCCTATAGGCAGAAACTCAAACCGGATGTACCCGTGATAAGGACCATTCAACGCTGGTCTGCCAATTGGAATCCACGCTTCAAGATTGTTTTGATCACGCGGACTGGGACATGTTCCGAGTAGCCTCAAAGAATAATATTGATTTATACGCTGATTCGGTGAGTGAGATTATAAGGAAATGCATAGGAGATGTTGTACCCACTGTGACTATTTAAACCTACCCTAACCAGAAACTGTGGCTAGATGGCGGCTTTCACGTAAAACTGAAAGCGCGAACCACCGCATTTAACCACGGAAAGGTGACTTGGAATATGGCCGAATACAAACAGTGTACTGTAGTTATTCCGTCCGCAAGGCAATCAAACAAGCGAAATGTCAGTATAGAGACAAAGTGGACTCCCCCTCAATCACGGACTACAAAAAGAAAACCAGCCACGTCATGGACACCGACAGTTTGCTTCCAGACAAGCTAAACACCTTCTTTTCCCACTTTGAGGATAATACAGTGCCACCGACGTGGCCTGCTACCAAGGACGGTAGGCTTTCCTACTCCGTGGGCGACGTGAGTAGGACTCATCAGACCAAAGGACAGATTTCCACTGGTCTAATGTTCATTGCTCGTGTTTCTTGGCCCAAGCAAGTCTCTTCTTCTTATTAGTGTCCTTTAGTAGTGGTTTATTTGCAGCAATTCGAACATGAAGGCCTCATACACCCGGTCTCCTCTGAACAGTTGATTTTGAGATGTGTCTGTTACTTGAACTCTGTGAAGCATTTATTTGGACTCCAATCTGAGGTGCAGTTAACCTGTTAGGGTATAGGGGGCAGTATTTTCACGGCTGGATAAGAAAATGTACCCGATTTAATCTGGTTACTAATCCTACCCAGTAACTACAATATGCATATACTTATTATATATGGATAGAAAACACCCTAAAGTTTCAAAAACTGTTTGAATGGTGTCTGTGAGTATAACAGAACTCATTTGGCAGGCAAAACCCTGAGACAGATTCTGACAGGAAGTGGATACCTGATGTGTTGAATTGACTTTAAGCCTATACCATTGAAAAACAAAGGTAAGGAGGAATATTTTGGCACTTCCTATTGCTTCCACAAGATGTCCCCAGCCTTTACAAAGTGTTTTGAGTCTTCTACAGTGAGATCTGACTGAAGAAGAGCGTTGGAACGGCGATGGCCCATTAGACACCTGGCGTGCGATTTGATGGTGGGTACTCTCATTCCGAAACGTTTTAAAAGAGAACCCAATGGTCCGCCTTGAATTTTATTCATGTTCTGGTTAAAAAAGGCCCTAATGAGTTATGCGATACAACGTTTGACATGTTTGAACGAACGAAAATATATTTTTTCCGTTCTTGAAGTGAAGTGAAGTCCGGCTGGCTTAGATCATGTGCTACAACACGGAGGTTTTTGGACATAAATGATGAGCTTTTTTGAACAAAACTACTTTCGTTATGGACCTGGGATTCTTTGGAAGTGACATCTAACGTCCCACATAGCCCCAAGAAGTTAACTTCTTTGGGCTATGTGGGACGCTAGCGTGCCACCCGTGGCGCACCCTATCAACAGCAGGTGCATTTCAAGAGCGGCAAATTTGAAACCAAATAAATGTCAAAATTCAATTTTCTCAAACATACAACTATCTTACACCCTTTGAAAGATAAACATCTCCTTAATCTAACCACGTTGTCCGATTTCAAAAAGGTTTTACGGCGAAAGCATAAAGTTAGGTTATGTTAGGAGAGTACATTGACAATAGCTGTGTGTAATGTATTGTCAATTCAAAGACAGGCGTCACCAAAACAATAAAATCAGCTAAAATTATGCACTAACCTTTTACAATCTCCATCAGATGACACTCCTAGGACATTATGTTAGACAATGCATGCATTTTTAGTTCTATCAAGTTCATATTTATATCCAAAAACAGCGTTTTACTATGGCGTTGATGTTCAGGAAATCGTTTCCCTCCAATAACCGGCAGTCAAGTCATCACAACAAAATAATTAATTAATATTAGAAAACATTGGTAAAATATTATATTGTCATTCAAAGAATTATAGATTTACATCTCTTGAACGCAATCGACTTGCCAGATTTAAAAATAACCTTACTGGGAAATCACACTTTGCAATAATCTGAGCACTGCGCCCAGAAAAATACGCTTTGCGATACAGACTAACCGCCATGTTGGAGAGATCTAAAATCGAAAATACTATGTAAATAATCCATTACCTTTTGATTCTCTTCATCAGATGTCACTTTCAGGAATCCCAGGTCCATAACGAATGTAGTTTTGTTCAAAAAAGCTCATCATTTATGTCCAAAAAGCTCCGTGTTGTTAGCACATGATCTAAGCCAGCCGGACTTCACTTCACGAACGGAAAAAATATATTTACTTTTGTTCAAACATGTCAAACGTTGTATCGCATAAATCATTACGGCCTTTTTTAACCAGAACATGAATAAAATTCAAGGCGGACGATTGGGTTCTCTTTTAAAACGTATTGGAATGAGAGTACCCAACATGAACTCGCACGCCAGGTGTCTAATGGGCCATCACCGTTCCAAGGCTCTTGTTCGGTCAGATCTCAGAGTAGAAGACTCAAAACACTTTGTAAAGGCTGGTGACATCTTGTGGAAGCAATAGAAAGTGCCAAAACATTCATCAGCCCCTTTGTTTTTCAATGGCATAGGCTTAAAGTCAATTCAACACATCAGGTATCCACTTCCTGTCAGAATCTGTCTCAGGCTTTTGCCTGCCAAATGAGTTCTGTTATACTCACAGACACCATTCAAACAGTTTTAGAAACTTTAGGGTGTTTTCTATCCAAACCTGAACAATAATATGCATATTCTAGCTTCTGAGTTGGTGTAGGAGGCAGTTAAAAATGGGCACATATTTTTTCCAAAATTCTCAATGCTGCCCCCTAGCCCGTAGAGGTTAACTTCTTGCGGATCATTGGGATGCTAGCGTCCCATCTGGCCAACATCCGGTGAAATTGCAGAGCGTGAAATTCAAATTAAATTACTATAAATATTTAACTTTCATGAAGTCACAAGTGCAATACATCAAAATAAAGCTAAACTTGTTGTATATCCAGCCGCCGTGTCAGATTTCAAAAAGGCTTTACGGCGAAAGCAAACCATGCGATTATCTGAGGACAGCACCCAGCACACAAATGCATAACAAATAATTTTCAACCAGGGAGTTGTGACACAAAAGTCAGAAATAGCGATATAATATATGCCTTGCCTTTGAATATCTTCTTCTGTTGGCACTCCAAAAGGTCCCAGTTACATTACAAATGGTCATTTTGTTCGATAAAGTCCTTCTTTATATCCATAAAAACTCAGTTTAGCTGGTGCGCTTCAGTCAATAATCCACTCAGTTTCCCTCCTTCAAAATGCATACAAAATGAATCCCAAACGTTACCAATAAACTTATCCAAACAAGTCAATCAACGTTTATAATCTAGCCTTAGGTACCCTAATACGCAAATAAATTATACAATTTAAGACGGAGAATCGTTATTGTCTTTAACGGAGATAAACAAAAAGAACACGCTCTCTCGGCCATGCGCTTGGAAACACTACAGCCAAAATGGGAGCCACTTAGAAAAACTACAACTTCTCCCTAATTTTTCCAAAAACCAGACTGAAACTCTTTCTAAAGACTTTTGACATCTAGTGGAAGCCCTAGGAACTGCAATCGGGGAGGATTTCGCCCTATTATAAAAGTGCCAGCCATTGAAATCAGTGGAATGCTGAATTTTTATTTTATTTTTATGGTTTGTCCTCGGAGTTTCGCCTGCCATTTCAGTTCTGTTATACTCACTAACATTATTTGAACAGTTTTAGAAACTTTTGTGGTTTCTATCCAAATCTCAAATTATATGCATATCCTAGCTTCTGGGCCTGAGTAGCAGGCAGTTTACTTTGGGCATGCTTTTCATCCGGAAGTCAAAATACCACCCCCTATCCCAAAGAAGTTAAAGTAATGATGGACTGTCATTTCTCTTTGCTTATTTGAGCTGTTCTTGCCATAATATGGACTTGGTCTATTACCAAATAGGGCTATCTTCTGTATACCACCCCTACCTTGTCACATCAAAACTGATTGGCTCAAACGCATTAACTTCTCTAGGGTAGGGGGCAGTATTTTGACGTCCGGATGAAAGGCGTGCCCATAGTAAACTGCCTGCTACTCAGGCTCAGAAGGTAGGATATGCATATTATTAGTAGATTTGGATGGAAGACACTCTGAAGTTTTAAAAACAACTGTTTGAATGATGTCTGTGAGTATAACAGAACTCATATGGCAGGCAAAAACCTGAGAAGAATCCAACCAGGAAGTGTGGAAATCTGAGGTTTGTAGTTTTTCAAGTGATTGCCTATACAGTATACAGTGACTTAGGGTTCATTTTGCACTTCTTAAGGCTTCCACTAGATGTCAACAGTCTTTAGAATGTTGTTTCATGCCTCTACTGTGACTGGGGAGAGAATAAGAGCTGACTCAACAAGTGGACTGCCTGAGGCCAATGAGTTGTTTACTGCGCAGTCACGCAGGCGCGCCGTTCCTTCTTTTTCCTCTGTAATGAATACGCTATTGTCCAGTTGGAATATTATTGAAGATTTACGATAAAAAGACCCTAAGGATTGATTGTAAACATCGTTTGACATGTTTCAATGAACGGTAATGGAACTTTTTGACTTTTTGTCTAGGGTTTTGCGCTCGCACATTGTGCCTTTGGAATAGTGATCTGAACGCGCGAACAAAATGGAGGTATTTGGACATAAATATGGAGTTAATCGAACAAAACGAACATTTCTTGTGGGAGTCCTGGGAGTGCATTCCGACGAAGATCAGCAAAGGTAAGTGAAGATTTATAATACTATTTCTGAGTTTAGTTGACTCCAGAACTTGGCGGGTAACTGTATAGCTTGCTTTGATGGCTGAGCTCTGTACTCAGAATATTGAACAATGTGCTTTCGCCGTAAAGCTATTTTGAAATCTGACACAGCGGTTGCATTAAGGAGACGTGTATCTATAATTCTTTCAATAACTGTTGTACATTTTATCAATGTTTATGATGAGTATTTTTGTAAATTGATGTGCTCATTCACCGGTGGTTTTGGAGGGAATACATTTTCTGAACATCACGCGACAATGTAAAATGTTTTTTTTTATATAAATATAAACTATATCGAACAAAACATACATGTATTGTGTAACATTGAGTCCTGGGAGTGTCATCTGATGAAGATCGTCAAAGGTTAGTGATTCATTTTAGCTGTATTTCTGTTTTTTGTGACCCTCTCCTTGCTTGGAAAATGGATGTGTGGTTTTTCTTGTCTCAGCGCTGTCCTAACATAATCTAACGTTATGCTTTCGCCGTAAAACCTTTTTGAAATCAGACAATGTGGTTGGATTAACAAGAAGTGTATCTTTAAAATGGGATATAATAGTTGTATGTTTGAGAAATTTGAATTATGAGATTTTTGTTGTTTTGAATTTGCCGCCCTGCTATTTCACTGGCTGTTGAATAGCGTGTCCCGCGGGTGGGACGCTAGCGTCCTACAAACCCCAGAGAGGTTTTAAGAAGTAAAATTCCACAAGTTAACTCTTAACAAGGCACACCTGTTAATTGAAATGCTGTTAAGAAAAATGTTATTACCTTTGGTGTTCTTCGTCAGAATGCACTCCCAGGACTTCTACTTCAATAACAAATGTTGGTTTGGTCCCAAATAATGCATAGTTATGTTCGAATATCCTCTGTTTTGTTTGTGCGTTCAAGACACTATCCGAATGGTAAAGAAGGGTGACGAGCACGACGCATTTCGTGACAAAAAAATTCTAAATATTCCATTACCGTACTTCGAAGCATGTCAACCGCTGTTTAACCTGTTGGGGCTAGGGGGCAGTATTGAGAATTTTGGAAAAAATATGTGCCCATTTTTAACTGCCTCCTACACCAACTCAGAAGCTAGAATGTGCATATTATTGTTCAGGTTTGGATAGAAAAAACCCTAAAGTTTCTAAAACTGTTTGAATGGTGTCTGTGAGTATAACAGAACTCCTATGGCAGGCAAAAATCTGAGAAGGTTTCATGCAGGAAGTGGCCTGTCTGACAAGGAGTCGTTCTTCTTGCCTCTGTTTATTGAAGAGTAAGGATCTTAGCTGTAACGTGACAATTCCTAGGGCTCCAATAGGCTCTCAGAACCCGGGAAAACCCTGAACGATGACGAGGCAGCCTCAGGCTGAAACACATTATCGCCTTTTCCAAGTGTCCCATTAGGTGACAATAGAACTAGGCGCGTGCGCGATTCGCCCCCGTGGAGTATTTTCATTCGGCTGTTTAGCTTATTGCAGATTCCCGGTCGGAATATTATCGCTTTTCTACGAGATAAATTGCATAAAAACAGCGGTTAACATGCTTCGAAGTACGGTAATGGAATATTTAGAATTTTTTTGTCACGTTCTGCGCCATGCGTGCGACCGTGATTTACAATTCTGATAGTGTCTAGAACGCAAGAACAAAACGTCGCTGATGGAACATAACGATGGATTATTTGGGACCAAACCTACATTTGTTATTGAAGTAGAAGTCCTGGGAGTGCATTCTGACGAAGAACAGGAAAGGTAAGACCATTTTTCTTATAGGAAATATGATTTTGGTGAAGGCTAATCTTGCCGGGTGTCTAAATAGCTAGCCCGTGATGGCTGGGCTATGTACTTAGAATATTGCAAAATGTGCTTCATCCGAAAAGCTATTTTAAAATCGGACATATCGAGTGCATAGAGGAGTAATGTATCTATAATTCTAAAAATAATTGTTATGCTTTTTGTGAACGTTTATCGTGAGTAATTTAGCAAACTGTTAGTAAATTCCCCGGAAGTTTGCGGGGGGTATGCTTTTTCTGAACGTCACATGCTAATGTGAAAAGCTGGTTTTTTATATAAATATGAACTTGATTGAACAGACATGCATGTATTGTATAACATAATGTCCTAGGTGTGTCATCTGATGAAGAGCATAAAAGGTTAGTGCTGCATTTAGCTGTGGTTTGGGTTTTTGTGACATTATATGCTAGCTTGAAAAATGGGTGTCTGATTATTTCTGGCTGGGCACTCTCCTGACATAATCTAATGTTTTGCTTTCGTTGTAAAGCCTTTTTGAAATCGGACAGTGTGGTTAGATTAACTGATTCCTCCAAAAGACATCGCAGCGTATCCTGGATAAGTCCCACTCTAAGACCTTTGCCTTTTTACTCCTCAGCCTGGTCGTCATGCCACTGCCTAGCCAGCGTGTCGCCACTCTCTGACTGTCTGGCGAGGGCACCCCTGCAGAGACCCCTCCTTAGTGAAGTTACCTCGTCCCTCCTATCACACCCGCCCATCCTAGCCTCCCTCCCTCCCATCCCGGCCCTCCCACCCCACCCCCTTGGAGAATAAAGGAGTAACAACACTTTATGAAGAGCTGGCGGATGCCGCAGTTATCGATCCTGCATCCCAGCGGAGGCACGTCACGCATCGTAAGCACAGCACAATGCATGTGGGATCAAATAATATCAAAAAGGGTAACTAAGATCTAACAAAATTGTATTGATCTCATCAACACACTGAAAGGCTTTGAAAAGCAGGCAATTATCTCTGGTCCCGTACTGTTGCTGGGTCGCAGCTCCGAAATGTCCAGCAGGCCCTTAGCACGTCATATCTGGCTTAAAGACTACTGCCATTCTGTAGGCATAACTTTTATTTGTACATTTTGTGGGGGGGAAATAAAAGATGCTCCTCAGCAGTGGTCACCAACCGGTTGATCGCTGGTCAATCTTTAAGGCATTCCTAGTCGATCACCAAACATTTCTGTAGAAAAGCCAACGTTAACGGCATAAAGGCATGCGCTCCTTTTTTTCATGTTGCACTGTTGGCAGTAGGTGCAGTTGATCCAGAAACCTTGTGCTGGCCAATCGGATAGCTCAAATCACCGTGTCTACCTACAGCTTCCACTACCCCGGCCACAGCAACAATTGATACTAGCTTACCTGAGATATCATAACTTTTAATATCATGACCAGAGAGAGACTGTCAAAGAATACAGCAAAGAGCTGCTGTTTTTATGAGTGAGTTCATAAGTTTTATTCAGCACTATCAACACTGTTTTTATTCAATACTATTACAAAACATGAAACACGCTTCTCTCTACTTCCACTCACACTGCAGCTGCAATGAATGAGTAGCCAAGTGTATTGATAGCCCTGTGTTTTTATTATTATTAGCAGCTCGAGGAATATTTCACTATCTCTGGTCATAGGAACAACAAGAATTTGTGGCTGAGGCAGATGCGGTGCGACTCGAGTTTCGCCATCAGGTGGGTTGTGGACTCCACCCAAACCATGTAGGAGCCTGAAACCTCTCTTCACCATTCAAGGCCGTGTTAAAATATTAACTCAGAGACAGACCAAGCCCCGCTCGGGTATTACCTCCCATCCTTTCTAAGCATTATCGTTGTACTGTTGTTTATACTGCCAGGTGTGTTGTCAGTTCTAATCTTGTACCCATTCGTTTGAACTCCACTCTGTAGATCTGCTATTGTTAGCTCAAAAGAGAAGCCCACTGTGGTCCGCTCATAGTGATTTTAGTTCAAATTTGAATTCCATAAAGTTGAATACCCCTTGGTTTTCAAATTACGTAGAGGGCTTGGGCTGTTGCACGATAGCAACCAAAGCACATGTAAATCAGTTTATAACATTCCATCATTTGTTACTCTGAGATTTCCTCATATTGACATTGGCTGCGGCCTCAGGCCCTATGGTGCTAACCTTGGAAAAGTAATTCAAATTGCTACTCATTCTTCTACTACTAATAGGGATAGACCAAATGATGCAGATCTCTGCAATCGTATAGCCATGCCAACTCCACTGAACAAAAATAGAAATGCAACATGTAAAGTGTTGGTCCTATGTATTCTGAGCTAAAATAAAATATTCCAGAAATGTTCCACATGCACAAAAAGCTTATTTCTATAAAATGTTGTGCACAAATATGTTTACATCCCTGTTAGTGAGTATTTATCCTTTGTCAATATAGTCCATTCACCTGACAGGTGTGGCATATCAAGAAGCTGATTAAACAGCATGATCATTACACAGGTGCACCGTGTGCTGGGGACAATAAAAGTAAACTCTAAATGTGCGGTTTTGTCACACAACACAATGCCACAGATGTCTAAAGTTTTGAAGGAGTGCGCAATTGGCATGCTGACTGCAGGAATGTCAACCAGAGGCATTGTGTGGGCGAGCGGTTTGCTGATGTCAACGTTGCTAACAGAGTGCCCCATGATTGCGTGGAGTTATGATATGGGCAGGCATAAGCTACAAACAATGAACAAAATTGCATGTTATCAATGGCAATTTGAATGCACAGAGATACCATGACAAGATCCTGATGCCTATTTTTTTTAAAGATATCTATGACCAACAGATGCATATCTGTATTCCCAGGCATGTGAAATCCACATATTAGGGCCGAATTAATTTATTTCAATTGACTGATTTTCTTATATGAACTGTAACTCAGCAAAGTCTTTGACATTGTTGCATGTTGCGTTTATATTTTTGTTCAGTATAGAAGAAAGAGGTGCTGGTCCCAACACATATGTGGAAAATAGCAATGTATTCTACAGTTTGCTATAACTTTAGTTAACACCTAGTGGCAAGATAGATAGCTATGGCTAGGTTGGCCACATGACTTACTCAAACCCTTTCACGGAAGTATTTCACCTACCGATGAACAAATGTTCTCAGGAGGATCGCCACTCAATTAAATGCAGAAATTTTTCATTAGACCCTGCAACAGTGTGATCATAAACCCTGGTGTTTACAGCAAGTAGCTAGCTAACTAGCTAACTGGCTGGCTTGGTCAATTCAGAAGTTGTCACTCAACAACAGCAAACTTATCGGGAATCCAGCTAACTTAATGTCCTACTAAAGCATGTAGCTAACATTTGCTATTTAGCTAAAGTAAAGGCATGGCAGGCTTCAAATAACAATCTGTTTTCAAAGATGTACGATTAAATAGTTGTGATCCTTTTAAGGACAACAAACAACTACTTACATTTGAAGACTGCAACAGACTCTTTGCTCGTCTTCTTTTCCATCTTCAATTAGTTTTTTGTTAACTTTCAGAGAACTATCAAATCTCGAAACCCTCCTTTTATCCGGTTTGAATGCATTGTGGGTATGGAATTACAGAAAAGTTTACAATTCATTCATTCTACATGAGATGCTGAAATGAGTATGACATCCTGGTAATTAAAGCATAACCCAGTTTTTGAAACATCACATAATATAAACTAAATGTTTTCTCACACTCAAATGGCAAACTAGTATGCTAGTATGAGTATTCGGACTTGGCCACTGTAAATGAAGAGCTCCTGTGATAGATTAGGATATTACAAAAGTGTAAATTGCAGCTAAATTGTTGTTGTGTTTGTACTGCATCTCAGTACTCCATGCAATCAGTGATTAAGCTAGGCTGCATCTCTAACTCCATAGTGTAATAGATTTGTCCAGAGCCCTATGCAAAAAACCCGATCCTTCAGCCACAATAGCATTAGTGGGGTCTGGCACTGATGCTGGCTCGCAGTCGGCGTTCCAATTCCTCCCAAAGCTGTTTGATAGGGTTGAACCCTTTCAATGAAAGTAGCACACTAGCTAGCCTATATGACAAGTCAGATATTTTGGAGTGTGTGTACAGTCATGGCCAAAAGTTTTGAGAATGACACAAAAATTAATTTCCACAAAGTTTGCTGCTTCAGTGTCTTTAGATATTTTTTGTCAGATGTTACTATGGAATACTGAAGTATAATTACAAGCATTTCATAAGTGTCAAAGGCTTTTATTGACAATTACATGAAGTTGATGCAAAGAGTCAATATTTCCAGTGTTGACCCTTCTTTTTCAAGATCTCTGCAATTCGCCCTGGAATGCTGTCAATTAACTTCTGGGCCACATTCTGACTGATGGCAGCCCATTCTTGCATAATCAATGCATGGAGTTTGTCAGAATTTGTGGGTTTTTGTTTGTCTACCGGCCTCTTGAGGATTGACCATAAATTGGGATTAAGGTCTGGGGAGTTTCCTGGCCATGGACCCAAAATATTGATGTTTTGTTCCCCGAGCCACTTAGTTATCACTTTTGCCTTATGGCAAGGTGCTCGTCACCAAACTGTTCCTGGATGGTTTGGAGAAGTTGCTCTCGGGGGATGTGTTGGTACCATTCTTTATTCATGGCTGTGTACTTAGGCAAAATTGTGAGTGAGCCCACTCCCTTGGCTGAGAAGCAACCCCACACATGAATGGTCTCAGGATGCTTTACTGTTGGCATGACACAGGACTGATGGTAGTGCTCACCCTGTCTTCTCCGGACAAGCTTTCTTCTGGATGCCCCAAACAATCGGAAAGGGGATTCATCAGAGAAAATGACTTTGCCCCAGGCTTCAGCTGTCCAATCCCTGTACCTTTTGCAGAATATCAGTCTGTCCATGATGATTTTCCTGGAGTGAAGTGGCTTCTTTGCTGCCCTTCTTGACACCAGGCCATCCTCCAAAAGTATTTGCCTCACTGTGCGTGCAGATGTACTCACACCTGCCTGCTGCCATTCCTGAGCAAGCTCTGTACTGGTGGTACTCCGATCCCGCAGCTGAATCAACTTTAGGAGATGGTCCTGGCGCTTGCTGGACTTTCTTGGGCACCCTGAAGCCTTCTTCACAACAATTGAACCGCTCTCCTTGAAGTTCTTGATGATCCGATAAATGGTTGATTTAGGTGCAATCTTACTGGCAGCAATATCCTTGCCTGTGAAGTCCTTTTTGTGCAAAGCAATGATGACGGCACGTGTTTCCTTGCAGGTAACCATGGTTGACAAAGGAAGAACAATGATTCCAAGCACCACCCTCCTTTTGAAGCTTCCCTTCCAGTCTGTTATTCAAACTCAATCAGCATGACAGAGTGATCTCCAGCCTTGTCCTCGTCAACACTCACACCTGTGTTAACGAGAGAATCACTGACATGATGTCAGCTGGTCTTTTTGTGGCAGGGCTGAAATGCAGTGGAAATGTTTTTGGGGGATTCAGTTCATTTGCATGGCAAAGAGGGACTTTGCAATTAATTGCAATTCATCTGATCACTCTTCATAACATTCTGGAGTTAATGCAAATTGCCATCATACAGACTGAGGCAGCAGACTTTGAAAATTAATATTTGTGTCATTCTCAAAACTTTTGGCCACGACTGTATATACACTATATATACAAAAGTATGTGAAAACCTCTTCACATTTGTGGATTTGTCTATTTCAACCATACCCACTGCTGACAGGTGTATAAAATCACGCACACAGCCGTGCAATCTCCATAGACAAACATTGGCAGTAGAATGCCCTTACTGAAGAGCTCAGTAACATTTAACGTGGCACTGTCACAGGATGTCACTTTTCCAACAAGTCAGTTTGTCAAATTTCTGCACTGCTACTGTAAGTCCTGTTATTGTGAAGTGGAAACATCTAGGAGCAACAATTGCTTAGCCGCGAAGTGGTAGGCCACACAAGCTCACAGAATGGGACTGCCAAGTGCTGAAGTGCTTAGCACATAAAAATCGTCTGTCATCGGTTGCAACACTCACTACCAAGTTCCAAACTGCCTCTGGAAGCAACGAACTGTTTGTTGGGAGCTTCATGAAATGGGTTTCCATGGCCGAGCAGCCGCACAAAAGCCTAAGATCACCATGTGCAATACCAAGCGTCGGCTGGAGTGGTGCAAAGTTCGACGCCATTGGACTGGAGCAGTGGAAAAGTGGTCTCTGAAAAGTAACTTCACCATCTGGCAGTCCAACGGACGAATCTGGGTTTGGCTGATTGCAGGAGAATGTCACCTGCCCGAATGCATAGTGCCAACTGTAAAGTTTGGTGGAGGAAGAATAATGTGTGGGGCTGTTTTTCATGGTTCGGGCTAGGCCTCTTAGTTCCAGTGAAGGGAAATCTTAACACTACAACATACAATGACATTCTAGACGATTCTGTGCTTCCAACTTTGTGGCAACAGTTTATGGAAGGCCCTTTCCTGTTTCAGCATGACAATGCCCCCTTGCACAAAGCGAGGTCCATACATAAATGGTTTGTCGAGATCGGTGTGAAAGAACTTGACTGGCCTGAACAGAACCCTGACTTCAACCCTATCAAACAGCTTTGGGATGAATTGGAACCCCGACTGCGAGCCAGGCCTATTCGCCCAGCATCAGTGCCAGACCTCACTAAAGGTCTTGTGGGTGAAAGTAAGTAAATCCCTGCAGCAATATTCCAACATCTAGTGGAAAGCCTTCCCAGAAGAGTGGAGGCTATTATAGCAGCAAAGGGGGGACCAACTCTACCTTGTTACCTCTCTCCCTTGTTACCTGTTACCTCTCTCCCTTGTTACCTGTTACCTCTCTCCCTTGTTGCCTGTTACCTCTCCCCCTTGTTACCCGTTACCTCTCTCCCTTGTTACCATCTTTTCCTCACTTCCTCTCTCGCTATTACACACCTTGAATTGAATTACGGCCTATAGCTTGTTAGGAGCTGTCCATGGTGCTGTTAGGTGTAGGGTTCTAGGGTACTGTGGTTTCCCTAACCTGAGAAACACCATTGTGATTGAAAGGTTGTTTCAACACAAGCCTTGACTGCAAACAGTGAATGGCCTTGTCTTTTCACTGCTATAATATGTAATTGTCCGGCTCCTGTATCACATTTGAATGTGTGTAATTCCTCTCCTTTTATCAATAGTTTTGGCCTATTAGTGATTGATGATATTAATTTTGTTAACAGTCAATATTGATTTGGAAGTGAGAGCAGGCACACACACATGCACAAACAGACAGAAAGATGCGTGGTTGGTGCAGGTTGACATTTATTGTCATGAATCTTGTACTGGAGGCAGAACTGAGCGATTCCCCTCACAGGGGAATCAAAATTGGCTCTATTGTAAAAATGCAATAAAACTAAAATTATATGTTTGGTCTTAATTTAAGGTTAGGCATTAGGGTTAGCATGTGGTTATGGTTAGGGTTAAGGTTATGGTTAGGTTTAAAATCAGATTTTATGACTTTGTGGTTGTGCCTGCTAGTGATCACTGCAGAGCTGCCTCCAGAACAAGATTCATGATGAAAAATGCTAACCTGCGTGGTGGGTTGGCCAATCACCATTACTCAGTGTGTGGGAACACACACACTGGTCATATGGGAACACCAGGGGTGCTGTCTCCCACGCATTTGTCCTTCTGATGGAGAGGGTTTTATGACAGGGGGGCCACAACCACAAACTATCAAACAACAAATTATCTCATACGGACCCTGCAGTAACACTTCCTATGAATACCCTCTGAATAATGCATTATAACCACATTTAATACCTTATGAGCTATGCATGAACATTTAACATAGGACATTATGCGTCCGGGTCATAATTCCTTACGAATGTATAGATACACAAACAAATTTTGAGCAGCTTTAAGAAGTGTCAGGACATATCGATTACCCATACTTGTGTTATAAATAGTAGGCATTTTGGGTTTGTGAAAAAAATCTAGTTTTATTGTATGTGAAATGCCAGGATGTAATACTCATTTTGGATTTTCATCAAAGGAGGCAGCTACTCTTCCTGGGGTCCAGCAAAATTAAGGCAGCTATACAATTTTTAAAACATTAAAATACACTCACAACAGATTTCACAACATATTAAGTGTGTACCCTCAGGCCCCTACTCTACTACCACATTTCCACAACACAAAAACCATTATACGTGTGTGTATAGTGCATATGTTATAGTGTTTTAAATAAAAAATGGCGCCGACAGGAGACTTTGCAGTATTTTGTTTTTTTATGTGTTATTTCTTACATTGTTAGCCCATAAAATGTTATGTGTTATTACATACAGCCGGGAAGAACTATTGGATATCAGAGCGGCGGTAACTCACCCGCATCACCAGCATTATGAGCAGGAATGCGACTTTCACGAAGAGAATCCTATGTTCGCATCACCCAGGGTATTTTAACTGATACCAGAAACCAACCCAAAACAACGCCACCGGAGAAGAGGAATTCAGTGCGGTCTTCCAGTCAGACTTATGAGGCACGCACACCACCCACTGTTTCTGAGTATATTACTCGCTAATTTTCAGTCCCTAGATAACAAAGTTGACAAGATCAGGGCAAGGGTTGCTTTCCAGAGAGACATCAGGGATTGTAACACACGCTGTTTCACGGAAACATGGCTCTCTCGGGATATACAGTGGGGGGAAAAGTATTTGATCCCCTGCTGATGTTGTACGTTTGCCCACTGACAAAGAAAGGATAAGTCTATAATATTAATGGTAAGTTTATTTGAACAGTGAGAGACAGAATAAGAACAAAAATATCCAGAAAAACGCATGTCAGAAATGTTAAAAATTGATTTGCATTTTAATGAGGGAAATAAGTATTTGACCCCCTCTCAATCAGAAAGATTTCTGGCTCCCAGGTGTCTTTTATATAGGTAACGAGCTGAGATTTGGAGCACACTCTTAAAGGGAGTGCTCCTAATCTCAGCTTGTTACCTGTATAAAAGACACCTGTCCACAGAAGTAATAAATCAATCAGATTCCAAACTCTCCACCATGGCCAAGACCAAAGAGCTCTCCAATGATGTCAGGGTCAAGATTGTAGACCTACAAAAGGCTGGAATGGGCTACAAGACCATCGCCAAGCAGCTTGGTGAGAAGGTGACAACAGTTGGTGCGATTATTCGCAAATGGAAGAAACACAAAATAACTTTCAATCTCCCTCGGCCTGGGGCTCCATGCAAGATCTCACCTCGTGGAGTTGTAATGATCATGAGAACGGTCAGGAATCAGCCCAGAACTACACGGGACGATCTTGTCAATAATCTCAAGGCAGCTGGGAACATAGTCACCAAGAAAACAATTGGTAACACACTACGCCTTGAAGGACTGAAATCCTGCAGCGCCCGCAAGGTCCCCCAGCTCAAGAAAGCACATATACATGCCCAACTGAAGTTTGCCAATGAACATCTGAATGACTCAGAGGACAACTGGTGAAAGTGTTGTGGTCAGATGAGACCAAAATGGAGCTCTTTGGCATCAACTCAACTCGCCGTGTTTGGAGGAGGAGGAATGCTGCCTATGACCCCAAGAACACCATCACCATCGTCAAACATGGAGGTGGAAACATTATGCTTTGGGGGTGTTTTTCTGCTAAGGGGACAGGACAACTTCACCGCATCAAAGGGACGATGGACGGGGCCATGTACCGTCAAATCTTGGGTGAGAACCTCCTTCCCTCAGCCAGGGCATTGAAAATGGGTCGTGGATGGGTTTTTGTGAGTGGTCCTTCTGAGAACAATGACACTGGAGTGCGCATGCACGAGACGACTCCATGTTTTACTTTCAGTGTTTGAACGAATACAACGTCGCCCGGTTGGAATATTATCGCTATTTTACAAGAAAAATAGCATAACATTTATTTTAAACAGCGTTTGACATCCCTCGAAGTACGGTAATGGAATATTTTGAATTTTTTTGTCACGAAATGCGCCGGCGCGTCACCCTTCGCATAGTGACTTGAACGCACGAACAAAACGGAGCTATTTGGATATAACTATGGATTATTTAGAACCAAAACAACATTTGTTGTTGAAGTAGAAGTCCTGGGAGTGCATTCTATGGGATTAAGGTCTGGAGACTGGCTAGGCCACTCCAGGACCTTAATGTGCTTCTTCTTGAGCTACTCCTTTGTTGCCTTGGCCGTGTGTTTTGGGTCATTGTAATGCTGGAATACCCATCCACGACCCATTTTCAATGCCCTGGCTGAGGGAAGGAGGTTCTCACCCAAGATTTGATGGTACATGGCCCCGTCCATCGTCCCTTTGATGCGGTGAAGTTGTCCTGTCCCCTTGGCAGAAAAACACCCCCAAAGCATAATGTTTCCACCTCCATGTTTGACGGTGGGGATGGTATTCTTGTCTACTTTCCTTTTCTTTGAAATCTTTGAAAAACTCATTTTTGCGCAATTTCTAGGTAGCAACTATTTGTAACTGTGACGTGTGTGTCACCCTGTCAGTCACTGTCTGTCCTTGTGCAGTTGTTATTTATACGTGCCTTCAAAAGAAATGCCCCACAAGCGGTGGGAGTTAAATCATTTCACAAAGGTGAGAATTTATTGGACTTTTAATTTGAAAAACATACGTTCTTCAAAACTTTACTATCGCAAATTCTTTATGTGATCTGAACATGATTCAGCGGGCCGTATTGAATCAGGTCACGAGCCACATACGGCCCTCGGGCCGGCCTTTGCCCAGCCCTGTATTAGACTATTATTTTGTAAATGAATGGAGGTATGAAGAGTATTTTGTCCTGCTAATAGCCCATCATGGGTGGATGGATTCTTTCGTATTCCAATGTAATGAATGAATGTATTAATTACAGTTATTTACCATTCTCATTCTTGGAGTGGAAACATTGTTTGCAGAGTCCACAACCTGCTACACTTGTGAAAAACAAGTGTTTGAAATGCCTCCGGCTGTCCATCACTACTGTAAATAAAAACACAACATCTACAGTGGTACAAATATATTATTGAATTCGATTAAAAAAAAGCCACATTTGCTTCGGGATCCATTCCAGTTGGTATTCTGTGTCCACGCGTGGTATCTCTCTTTGGTTACCCATCCTTGGAATAGCAGAACAGTTCTGACTTACATTTGGTCAAAAATGCACAAATATCCCTGCAAATGAAATGGTCTGATCTCCATGAAAGCCAAACGAACTGAGAAATAAGTTTTGTTCTTATACTAACAAGTGGTTGCTATTGTGAATAATCCAATAATAATTGGTAGGACACATAAAAGGAAACATCAAAGAGTTTACCGGAATCTCTAAATGAAAATACTGGCAGATCAATAAAATGTCCTTGTAGATCTAATTAAATTTAGAGTATTCGAGGATTCTAAATTGATATTGAGGATTCTAAATGAATATCTATGGAGCTTTTATACAATTAAAATGCAGGGTTAATAATAAATTAATATCTTTGTAGGGGTTGATATGGTCTGTGATATTGAGTTGTAAATGTAAGACCTTAGAGTACTTGGATTTACATTGTAGTATCTATTTCTTGTTTAGGAATAATAGCCTACTGTCTGTAGTCATAAAAACAATTAGGCTAAATAAATGTATATTATTTTGTTGGGTAACGGATCAGCTCTCGGAATTCATTAAGAGGTGGCTTCTATCTTCAATATAACCATTCATTCAGAAGGCTAAACCCATAGGATTTAGGCCTGCAGTAAATTAAACTACATTACCAGATACATTTTTCATTAGGTTATAATAATCCATGCCTTCTGGGAATTTTATAAGGTCCAAATGTTATGGGTGGAGTTAGAAATTTGGCTGTCAGAAGTATTAAAATCAACCAATGATAGCTTTAAATGCTCTATCTAAATGTTTAAAGTGTGTGTGAAACAAAATGTTGCAGTTTGAAACAATGTGGCAGAGAGTGATGCGGGCACTGGAGATGGGGGTGTGAGCAGGTGGGTCTGGGCAGGTGTGATGTAGTTTTCTTTTGTATGTGTACTGCATGTTTTGTATTATCTAAAAAGATCAAATCAATTTGTAGAAAATAAATAAATATGGAAAAATTAAAAGCTTGCAACATGCACCTGATTATACATTATGAATATGATTGATTTGATTTATTTAGTTTATATTCTTCATTGTAACCACAATGTCACAAATAATTGAACACACACATGAGCAGATTGACTTGGTCAAAACAATCAAAACATTTCTTTATTAAAGACTATCAGAAAGAATGTTGGTACTCATTCATTTTGATCCAAAGCCACGAATGAGTGAGTCACTTTATTCTGACAAATCCTCGCTGGACTCTTTCATTTAGTTTGTTCTTCACATCAGCAAAGAAGGACTCTGTGTTTAAGAAACTCACTTCATATAGAGGGGCTAACACTCTTTCACACTGTGGTAAATAAAGCCAGTTTGGTATTTTTAATTATTTATTTCTGTTTTAAAGGGAGAGAAACCAAAAGCCCACTAAGCCTATTTTTCGAGAATTGTCAGTCCACATGTCAAGTGTAATTGAGCCATTGTATTTACCCAAGTTCTCCCTCAACTCCAGGACCACCGCCTGCAAAAAAAATGTTTTTGCCTGATGCAGGACTCTAGTGCCAGAGAAGAGAGACTCTCAGACTGAAAACATTCACACCTCCATTAATTAACAAAAATATAGTCAATTTGTGCCACGGTTTAGACTACCGATAGATCAGCATTCTAACTCCCCCGTGTGATAGTGTGGTACAATGACAAAATGATGCAATTTACCACAATCTGCCACCATCTACCACAAATGGTAATTGTGCACGACTTAAAAAATGAATTTCAATGAACTGAATGATGATGAAGAAGGTGATTGAATTTAGAACAATAGTCTAAGAATTGCTATTCCTCTGTCCTGCAATCGCACACCCTGAAAAATACTACTCGTCAGTATTACTTACTAAAACTGTTGTTACACTAAGGTTTTATTCTAAGAGAAACTAAAATGTTCAAATATTTTCCATGATATTCTTAAGATGTATGTGTTGACTGAATATAAGCAAGTGACGTCTGCTAAATAATCAAGTTGATGGCGCAGTCATATAGCCTCAGCACCTACATAAAGCTGAGTGACTAACTCATTCATTGCTTTGGATCAAAATAAATAAGTACCAACATTCTTTCTGATAGTCTTTAATAAAGAAATGTTTTGGTTATCCTGACCTGTATACCATGTATTATAATAGCCCATTATGGGCTATTAGCAGGACAATAGACTCTTGCCAACACCTCTCTGTATTTTGATACTTTGTGCAAGGCAATTGATCAGCATTAAAAACGTTGTGGATGGGGCCTCCTGAGTAGCGCTGCAGTCTAAGACATTGCATCGCAGGGCAAACTGCATTGCTACAGATGCTGGTTCGATACCTGTGCCGGCCGCGACCGGGAGACCCATGTGGCGATAGTGGGCTTTTGGTTTCTCTCCCTCTAAAAACAGAAATAAATTATTCAAAATAACAAACTGGCTTTATTTACAAATTAGTAAGAATGTCTCACCCCATGTTCAAGAATGGCCATTTTCTCACTTACTTTAGCTTATTTGAATCAAAATCATCTCCAAAATATAGTTATTTTTTAAACAAAGCGATTTATTATTATTAATTCATTTAGAATTATATATTATTAACCCTGTTCTCTACCAACATTTCTAGAATGGGCTATTAGCAGGACAATATATATTGGTCATATTGCTCATGGCTCCCGAGTGGCGCACAATGGGATTGCCTTTTAGTTCTCCAGCTTTATCCACTGAGATAGCGGAGGGCGCACAAGGTTCAAGGCACGAGGGCAGGAGGCACGGGACGGGCCGCAGAGCAGCGTACAGAAGACGAACCTAGCCCATGGGGAAGGGAGGTGGAGGAAGGGGGAAGGGGGGTGGACCCCACTGGGTAGCACAGAGCAACACTTTAAGAGGCATTGCGCTAATAATGGCGCTGACTAGGGAAACGTTCCCGCTGTTCTTAGTGCCTGTCTGCACATTCAAACTAAAACAATGTAGCTAATAATGGTGCTAAAAATGCCCCCTAGATATGAATTCAGAGGTCAAAATTATTAAATATTAAAGCATTAGACCTCTCACTAAAGGCGTCAGTCAAAAGTTATATATGAAAGCGCACATTTGTAAATCCCAAACTCTAAATGTAATTGGAGAGTTAGATACAAATCATTTGTGACATTGTGGTTACAATAAAGAATGTAAACAACATGTAAACAATAATCGGTGTTTTTATTTACAGTAGTGATGGACAGCTGGAGGCATTTTGAAAACAGGTTTTCAAACACTTGTTTTTCACAGGTGTACTGTAGTACTGTAGCAGGTGTAGTCATATTAGCAGGACAATACACTCTTTATAACCCGGCTACTGTAGTTGTGAAAATCCCCCAGCTTGCAATGTATTCGATGCTTAAGTACTCTAAAGTGATACATTTCTAACTCAAAAAAGTAGTACAGTATTTCTTCATCAACATCTTTATGCTTCTGTTAATAAAACAACGAGAAAAAAGACATTCCAAATGCAGATGTTTATTTAAACTACATTTTAGTTGCACTTCCACCCAGCTCCACGACCACGGGTAAAACCTTGCTGAGATGCCCAATGTATTTGTTGTATCGTCAATTTCTCTAGCCGAAACATCTTGATGGCCTTGACCAGTCCATCATTGCTTGTAGGCTTGGCAGAGTTACGAATGAATGTTTACAGTTGATGCAAAACAAGTTCGATCGGGTTTAAATCAGGAGACCTACATGTAGAGATTAAAAAAAAACATTTTTAGATATACTGTAGACCTACCGTAGGTGTTGTAGGTCTTTTATTTATTTTTATTTAACCTTTATTTTACTACATAAAGGTCTACTTACTCTGCTGGCATCTTGACCCAGTTTATGCCCTCATTTGCAATGCAAACCCGGGCGGCATTGTGTTTTGGGTCATTGTCTGCATTTGGAGAAGAAAAAAATACATTTAGCCTAACAGCCAACATTAGGTGCAATTTCTCGCATGGAATAGCCTTCATTTCTCAGAACCTAAATTTTGAGCCTGTAATCGAACCCACACATGCTGATGCTCCAGATACTCAACTAGCCTAAAGAAGGCCAGTTTTATTGCTTCTTTAATCAGGACAACAGTTTTCAGCTGTGCTAACATAATTGCAAAAGGGTTTTCTAATGATCAATTAGCCTTTTAAAATTATAGTCTTGGATTAGCTAACACAACGTGCCATTGGAACACAGGAGTGATGGTTGCTGATAATGGGCCTCTGTACAACTATGTAGATATTCCATAAAAATCTGCCGTTTCCAGCTACAATAATAATTTACAACATTAACAATGTCTACACTATATTTCTGATCAATTCGATGTTATTTAAAAAAAAAATGCTTTTCTTTCAAAAACAAGGATATTTGTAAGTGACCACAAACTTTTGAATGGTAGTGTATTTTGGAAAAATTACATTTTATTGGTAGCCTGGCTTGGTTGTTGGTATCCAGGTACTGAAGCGCCCGGGGTGAAAAAGTTTAATCCCAAAAGTTCAGCGAGGAAAAAACTAAGACGTTGGTAAATGTGTTAAATGCAGAGTTTTGATTAAACAGTTATTAAAAGTAAAAAGCGAAAAGTTTGGCAGGTAGCCAAATTCGCAAAAAACAACAGCACGATAATGTGGAAGTGTGATGTTTTCCCACGTGAGATGGGATGTTGGGTATACGCAGGGAGTCTGGAAACACTTGCAGAAGGTGAGTTTAATAATAAACATGAAGATAATACAAAACAGGAGATGCGTACTGAACGTAACCAAAAAGCAATTGTGCATGAGATGACACATTCTCAGTATGCTATCTAGAACCTTATTAAAGGGTTCTTTGGCTATCCAGGAGAACCCTTTGAATAACGCTTTTTGATTGCAGGTAGAACCCTTTTGGGTTCCATTTGGAACATTCTACATGGAACCTAAAAGGCTTCTACCTGGAATCAAAAAGATTTTACCTGGGACCAAAAAGGGTTCTACTATGAGAACAGTCGAAGAACCCTTTTGGAACCCTTTTCTCTGAGTGTAGGATGAGCCTAGTATGCTGATATTTGTTGCTTAATGCATTCAGTTTCACTATACAGTACGTTCTAAATAGTATGTAGTACGATTAGTACACACTATGCAGTTTAAGTAAGATGTAGGGAAGGCAGATTTTGGACACGGCCTCTCTCTCTATCTCTTTCTCGGCTGGTTAGTGAAAACCCTGTGGTAAATGGAGTCCATGATTATCTAACAGAGAGGATCATATCCCATTGATTTTATGCAGATGATCACCTTTCTGTTTAGGCAGGGCTGATGGTGGTAGTAATTTACAGAAGAAAAACAATTGCTGCCTTCACCTGGTGGAGTAATTGTTTATTATTTTCCTATTATTAAATAAACAGTGCTGATCAATGTTACGGAAAGGTGGCCCGTGAATACCATCAACATAAATACATTTGCCTCAGACATTAGAACTAGATTACTTTTAATGAGCTTTGCAATGTCGGGCCAATGCCATATAGGCAGGGGCTAGGTCCAGCATTAGGCATTTGTGATAGATTGTCTGAGTGTGCGTACGTACGTGTGTGTGTGTGTGTGTGTTTACTCATTAAGAGAGGGTGTTTCTTATTTCTCTCATTCTGTCCATCTCCTCCTTATGTTCTTCTCCTCCCTCACATTACCTTTATCTGAGAGGCCTGGTCCCTGTCTGTTTGCTACAGTACACAAAGGCACACTTTCACTCGCACACATGCATGCATGCACAACCATACACACATATACACACACCAGGAAACGCTTTGGTATACATATTTTTATATCTAAAGTGGACATTGCCATTGGCTGCATGAGGTCACATTAATAGAAATCGCATGCAGGCTTGTTTACAAGCTCGAACACTGAAATGTGAGATGTAATTTACGTTTCGATTAGGCTGATAGAAATCATCATTATTTAGTTTAATGATTTTCAATTTGAGCGTAATTATTTGTATATAGCCTACACTTTCTCGTTCTGAACTTCTAACACAAATGGGACGGTGTGGCTTCTTGACAATGATCAAGAGCAGCTGCTCACCGATTTGACAGTTAGACCTCCGACACCACCAAAACATCAGCTATGCGGGTGTCGTCTATCACCGGTTAACACTTGATCTGATTGAATTTAGGCCTAAATTCAAGGAGCTGTGGAATTGAATCAGTTCTTAATCCTTTTTTCCCTTTTATTTAAAGAATTATTTGTACAGCGGGAAACGTAGAGAGGGAGACGGGCATAGACCGAGGATGGCCGAGGCGGGTCTCGAAAACCCATCCCCTGTCACGTCCTGACCAGTAAAAGGGGTGTAATGGATTTCTTTAGAGAAGTAGAGGAGTCAGGTGCAGGACACAGAGATAAATGTAAACAAACATGTTTACTCAAAATATCAACAAATCTTCTCATAGAAAAATACATAGTTTGGAGAAACACCTCCAACCACACAAAACAGGAAACAATCACCGACAAGACAAACAGGAAATGCAGAGGGTTAAATAATTAACATAATTAGGGAAATCAAAAACAGGTGTACACAATAAAGACAAAACCAAACGAACAGTGAAACCTCGATCGGAGGTAACTAGTAAGCCGGTGACGTCGACTGCCGAACGCCGCCCGAACAAGGAGAGGGGCCAACTTCGGCGGGAGTCGTGACAGTACCCCCCTCTTGACACCGGCCTCGGGGACAACCCGGAGGACGGGGAGCAGGGCGATCCGTACCCCTCCCACTCCACGAGGTACTGAAGGCCCCTCGCCCAACGTCTGGAGTCCATAATGGCTCGTACTGTATACGCCGGGGCCCCCTCGATGTCCAGAGGGGCGGAGGAACCTCCCGTACCTCAGACTGCTGGAGCGGACCAGCCACCACCGGCCTGAGGAGAGACTCATGGAACGAGGGGTTAATATGATAATCAGGGGGGAGTTGTAACCTATAACAAACCTCGTTCAATCTCCTCAGGACTTTAAATGGCCCCACAAACCGCGGACCCAGCTTCCGGGGGATCGGGTCGAGAGCCAGACCCGATCCCCCGGTGCATAAACCGGGGCCTTACTGCGGTGGCTGTCGGCACTCGCCTTTTGCCGCCTGATGGCTCATTGAAGACGTACATGGGCAGCGTTCCATGTCTCGTCCGAGTGCCGAAACCATTCATCCACCGCAGGAGCCTCGATCTGGCTCTGATGCCATGGTGCCAGGACCGGCTGATACCCTAGCACACACTGAAAAGGGGTAAGGTTAGTGGAAGAGTGGCGTAGGGAATTTTGGGCCATCTCTGCCCAGGGGATAAACGATGCCCACTCTCCCGGCCGGTCCTGGCAATAGGACCGCAGAAACCTACCCACCTCTTGGTTGACTCTTTCCATCTGCCCTTTACTTTCGGGGTGGAACCCTGAGGTAAGGCTGACCGAGACCCCCAGGCGTTCTTTAAACGCCCTCCATACTCTAGACGTAAATTGGGGACGCCGATCAGACACTATATCCTCAGGCACCCCGTAGTGCCGGAATATATGGGTGAACAGGGCCTCCGCAGTCTGTAGAGCCGTAGGGAGACCGGGCAAAGGAAGGAGACGGCAGGACTTAGAAAACCGATCCACAACGACCAGGATCGTGGTGTTACCCCGTGACGGGGGGAGATCCGTCACGAAATCCACCGATAGGTGTGACCACGGTCGTTGCGGAACAGGAAGGGGTTGTAATTTCCCTCTGGGCAGATGTCTAGGTGCCTTGCACTGTGCGCATACCGAACAGGAGGAGACATAAACCCTCACGTCCTTGGCTAATGTGGGCCACCAGTACTTCCCCGTAAGGCAGCGCACCGTCCGACCGATGCCAGGATGACCAGAGGAGGGTGATGTGTGGGCCCAACAGATCAAACGTGATGCCCGTTCGATGTCCGCGTCCACCTCCCATACCACCGGTGCCACCAGGCATGAAGCTGGAATTATGGGAGTGGGCTCTGTGGACCGCTCCTCTGTATCATACAGCCGGGACAGTGCGTCTGCCTTGACGTTCTGGGAACCTGGTTTGTAGGAAAGAGTGAAAACAAAGCGTGTGAAAAACATGGCACACCTAGCCTGGCGAGGGTTCAGTCTCCTCGCTGCCCGAATATACTCCAGATTTTGGTGGTCAGTCCAAATGAGGAAAGGGTGTCTAGCCCCCTCAAGCCAATGTCTCCACGCTTTCAGAGCCCCGACAACAGCTAACAACTCCCTATCCCCCACATCATAGTTTCGCTCTGCCGGGCTGAGCTTCTTCGAAAAGAAAGCACAGGGGCGGAGTTTTGGTGGTTTACCTGAGCGCTGAGATAGCACAGCCCCTATTCCAGCCTCGGATGCGTCCACCTCAACTATGAACGCTAAGGAGGGACCAGGATGCGCCAGCACTGGAGCCGTGGTAAACAGAGCCTTCAGGTTACCAAAAGCTCTGTCCGCCTCAGCCGACCACCGCAATCGCACCGGTCCCCCCTTCAGTAAGGAGGTAATGGGAGCCGCTACCTGGCCAAAACCCTGGATAAACCTCCGGTAGTAGTTGGCAAACCCTAAAAACCGCTGCACCTCCTTTACCGTGGTTGGAGTCGGCCAATTATGCATGGCTGAAATGCGGTCAGTCTCCATATCCACCCCTGACGCAGACAAATGGTACCCAAGGAAGGAGACAGACTGTTGAAAGAACAGACATTTCTCCACCTTGACGTAAAGGTCATGCTCCAACAGTCGACCAAGCACCATTCGTACAAGTGACACATGCTCAGCGCAGGTAGTGGAGTATATTAGAATATCATCTATATACACCAATACACCCCGCCCGTGCAGGTCCCTGAAGATCTCATCCACAAATGATTGGAAGACGGATGGAGCATTCATTAACCCATACGGCATGACGAGGTACTCATAGTGCCCAGAAGTAGTGCTAAATGCCGTCTTCCACTCATCCCCTCCCTTGATACGCACCAGGTTGTACGCGCTCCTGAGGTCCAATTTTGTGAATCGGTGGCAACTAGTAAGCCGGTGACGTCGACCGCCGAACGCCACCCGAACAAGGAGAGGGGCCGACTTGGGCGGGAGTCGTGACAAGGGGTTATTTGTTATTGTAGTTTGGTCAGGGTGTGGCAAGGGGTGTTTTTTAGTGTGTTTCGAGGATTTTTGAGTTATGTTCTATGTTAGTCTATTTCTATGTTTTTTCTAGGTTGTCTATGTCTAGGCTGTAAGTGTTTGGGATTGGTCTCTAATTGGAGGTAGCTGTATCTCGTTACCTCTGATTAAAGACTATATTTAAGTAGGTTTTTTTTCTCATTGTGTTTGTGGGTGGGTATTTCTGTTTAGTCCTCTTACCTGACAGAACTGTTTGGCTGTCGTCTTTTGTTTATTTGTGAAGTGTTAATTTTTTCCATTAAATGACAAAGATGAGCACTAACCACGCTGCACCTTGGTCTACTCCATTTGACAGCCGTTACATCCCCAGAGGGCACATGTGGTCCAGAGTCGGTAGCTTAGACTCCAGCACAGTCCTTAATCTGCATAATTTTCTATATTTGAAGTAACACAAGTAACTGTGTGGATGAGTACGTGGTGCGTGCGTGTGCTTCCCGGCGTATTTGTGCATACTTGTGTGTGTCTGGTATGTGTGTGTGTGTGTACCTGTAACAGAAGGGATTGATCCAGTCTCGATCTAATCACTAATTCTCTCAGCTGTAATTGGCCTGGATGAGATGTTGGAGAGGAACCGATCGGCTGGCCACGGATCAATATCTTGATCAGAAGGGGAAGAGAGAAGGTCTAATGTGGGATCAATCAGAGTCACACACCAGTCACTGGCTGTGTTGTTCTCTGTCTATTGCTTTCATCAGCTGATGCCTATCTGCCCATCTCTGTCTCATATCCTTGACCTGCCAGGACACATGCATGCATGCAGGCTTACAGGCATGCACACACGTACTTACGCAAAAAGAGAGTGAACAGAGACAGACAGAAGCATAAATGAGGAGAGGCAAAAGAGAAAAGACAAATAGAGACACAGAAGAACACTTTCTCCTCAATCCCTTCCTCCCCTCCTCTCTTTCTCACCAGTTCCCCTCCCAAACGGTCTACCCTGCCTGTCCAAACAGAACACTGAACACAGTTCCGGAGCACAGCCCTCGTCTTAAAGTTTTCCCTCAACACTGCTCCTGCCAGCCACCTCCTCTATCCATCCATCCCTTTCTCTTTCCATCCCTCTCTCCCTGCCTCCCCCTGTATGGTTGTTGATTGAAGTTCTGAGTGTTTGTGGCAGTAGTGTGTTGTGGATAATAGAGCATAGAGGCTGGTCTGAATACAGCGCTGGGAGGATTTGTTTATGGGAGATATGGAGGCAGGCCTCTAGGCACTGTGGTTCCTGTCTGGCTGTCACCCTGCATTTACCCTGCATTCATCACCTGACAGGGAATCTGATGCAAGCAAATACATCACACGCTCTTCCCAAATCCCTAAACACCTCCACGTCTGATGTGTGTTTACGTTTATTTAGAAATGGCAGACTGAATGTGAACGAAAGAAAAATACCTTGAGTGTGTGTGTGTGTGTGTGTGTGTGTGTGTGTGTGCATACATCCGTAAATGTGTTTGTGTGCGAGTGTGTACATGTGTTTAGAAGATGACAGGGAGCATAGAGTGATGGGATGTCCTCTCCGTGTGTGATCAGAACCCACCCTGGTATCAGCCTGGTCCAGGGTCCATTGATACTGAAAAAGGAGAGAAACATCTGCCTCACCAACCCTGTTGAAGTAGCCCTGTTTGCGTATGCATGTCTGATATGATTTATTTATTTATTATTTATTTATTTTTGTTGGGGTGGGGGGGGTAAATCAGCTTTAATATTACAGATAGATTGTAGCTTCCATCAATGTAATTGTCTGCATCATTTCCAATTCCCCATATATTTTTTTTGTAGACGTATATATTTACATTTTTTATTTATTTAACCTTTATTTAACCAGGTAGGCAAGTTGAGAACAAGTTCTCATTTACAATTGCGACCTGGCCAAGATAAAGCAAAGCAGTTCGACACATACAACAACACAGAGTTACACATGGAGTAAAACAAACATACAGTCAATAATACAGTAGAAAAATCTGTTTATATACAATGTGAGAAAATGAGGTGAGATACGGGAGGTAAAGGCAAAAAAGGCCATGGTGGCAAAGTAAATACAATATAGCAAGTAAAACACTGGAATGGTAGATTTGCAGGGGAAGAAAGTGCAAAGTAAAAATATAAATAATGGGGTGCAAAGGAGCAAAATAAATAAATAAATACAGTAGGGGAAGAGGTAGTTGTTTGGGCTAAATTATAGATGGGCTATGTACAGGTGCAGTGATCTGTGAGCTGCTCTGACAGCTGGTGCTTAAAGCTAGTGAGGGAGATAAGTGTTTCCAGTTTCAGAGATTTTTGTAGTTCGTTCCAGTCATTGGCAGCAGAGAACTGGAAGGAGAGACGGCCAAAGGAGGAATTGGCTTTGGGGATGACCAGAGAGATATACCTGCTGGAGCGCGTGCTACAGGTGGGTGCTGCTATGGTGACCAGTGAGCGGAGATAAGAGGGGACTTTACCTAGCAGGGTCTTGTAGATGACCTAGTACATACAGTACTAGTCAAAAGATTGGAGGAATGAGTAGGACACACCTACTAATTTCAGGGTTTTTCTTTATTTTTACTATTTTCTACATTGTACAATAATAGTGAAGACATTTCAACTATGCAATAACACATATGGAATCATGTAGTAACCAAAAAAGTGTTAAACAAATCAAAAGACATTTTATATTTGAGTGTCTTCAAAGTAGCCACCCTTTTCCTTGATGGCAGCTTTGCACACTCTTGACATTCCCTCAACCAGCTTCATGAGGTAGTCACCTGGAATGCATTTCAATTAACATGTGTGGTTGTTAAAACCTCTTGAGGATACAATCCCGATAACGGGATTGGTTGGACAACAACCAGTGAGATAGCACGGCGCGATATTCAAAACAAAATAATCTCAAAATTAAAATTCAAGTATTATACGTCATTTTAAAGATACTCTACTCGTTAATCCAATCACATTGTCCGATTTCAAAAAGGCTTTACGGTGAAAGAAAAATATTAGATTATTTTAGCATAGCACCTCAGCAAAAAAAAAGCAATTTTCCAAGCACGATAGCCATCACAAAACCAGATATACAGCTAAAATTAAGCACTAACCTTTGACAATCTTCATCAGATGACACTCCTAGGACATCATGTTAGACAATACATGCATTTTGTGTTCGATCAAGTTTATATTTATATCCAAAAACCACATTTTTACATTGGCGCGTGACGTTCAGAAAATGTTTTCTCCCCATAACCACCGGTGAATAGGCACATTTCATAAATGTTGAAAAAATGTATAACAATTATTTAAAGAATTAGAGATAATCTACTCTTTTATGCAACCACTTTGTAAGATTTCAAAATAACGTTACGGAAAAAGCACATTGTTCAATATTCTGAGTACAGAACTTAGCCTTCAATGCTAAGCTATACAGTTAGCCTACAACCACGGCGTCGACAAATCTCTAACAATATGTTCTAAATATTTACTTACCTTTGCTGATCTTCGGCGGAATGCACTCAAATGGGCATCCACTTCCACAAGAAATGTTCATTTGTTCTGCAAAGTCCATCATTTATGTCCAAATAGGTCCGTTTTGTTGACCCATCCAGAACACTTTACAATGCCATGTGGCGTGGACGCAAATCCATAGACGAAATGTTCAAGTTCCATTACCGTTTGTAGAAACACATCAAACGATGTTTACAATCAATCCTTTAGGGTATTTCTTAACGTAAAATTGCGATAATTTTACAACCGGGCAATAGCTATTCATCCCAGAATAAAAATATAAAAACGATGACGTCACGTGTACGTGCATCATAAGACACCTCTCCTCAGACTGGCCAATGATTGACAGAGCCAAAATGATCTGCCCGGTAACAGCTGATGGTTGAAACCTGTTCATAAAGATTGTTGACAGCCAATGGAAGAGTTAGGAGGTGTAACATAAATCCTATGTCACTGTAGTTTTCCAAGGGATTCAAAACAAAAACTACATTTCTAAATTCTCCCACTTCCTGATTCAATTTTTCTCAGTTTTTTTGCCTGCCATATGAGTTCTGTTATACTCACAGACACCATTCAAACAGTTTTAGAAACTTCAGAGTGTTTCTATTCAAATCTACTAATAATATGCATATTCTATTTTCAGGGCCAGAGTAGTAACCTGTTTAAATTGGGTACGTTTTTCATCCGGCCGTGAAAATACTGCCCCCTAGCCCCTAGAGGTTAAAAAAGTGAGTTTGTGGAATGTCTTTCCTTCTTAATGCGTTTGAGCCAATCAGTTGTGTTGTTACAAGGTAGGGGTGGTATACAGAATATAGCCCTTTTTGGTAAAAGACCAAGTCCATATTACGTCAAGAACAGCTCAAATAAGCAAAAAGAAATGACAGTCCATCATTACTTTAAGACATGAAGGTCAGTCAATCCGGAAAATTTCAAGAACTTTGAAAGTTTCTTTAATTGCAGTTGCAAAAACCATCAAGTGCTATGATGAAACTGTCTCTCATGAGGACCGCCACAGGAAAGGAAGACCCAGAGCTACCTCTGCTGCAGACGATAAGTTAATTGGAGTTACCAGCCTCAAAAATTGCAGCCCAAATAAATGCTTCACATAGTTCAAGCAACAGACACATCTGTTCAGAAGAGACTGTGTGAATGAGACCTTCATGGTCGAATTGCTGCAAAGAAACCACTACTAATGGACACCAATAATAAGAAGAGACTTGCTTAAGCCAAGAAACAGAAGCAATGGACATTAAACGGGGGAAATCTGGTCTGAAGAGTCCAAATTTGAGATTTTTGGTTCCAACCGGCGTGTCTTTGTGAGACGTAGGTGAACGTATGATCTCTGCATGTGTGGTTTCCATTGTGATGCATGGAGGAGGAGGTGTGATGGTGTGGGGGTGCTTTGCTGGTGACACTGTCAGTGATTTATTTAGAATTCAAGGCACACTTAACCAGCATGGCTACCACAGCAATACGCCATCCCATCTGGTTTGGGCTTAGTGGGACTATCATTTGTTTTTCAACAGGACAATGACCCAACATACCTCCAGGCTGTGTAAGGGCAATTTGACCAAGAAGGAGAGTGATGAAGTTCTGCATCAGATGACCTGACCTCCATAATCACCCGACCTCAACCCAATTGAGATGGTTTGGGATGAGTTGGACCGCAGAGAGAAAGAAAAGCAGCCAACAAGTGCTCAGCATATGTCGGGACTCTTTCAAGACTGTTGGAAAAGCATTCCAGGTGAAGGGTGGCTACTTTGAAAAATCTAAAATGTTTTAATTTGTTACTACATGGTTAGTACATTAGTCCATATGTGTTATTTCATAGTTCTGATGCCTTCACTATTAATCCACAATGTAGAACATGGTCAAAATCTAGAAAAACCCTTGAATGTGCAGGTGTCCAAACTTTTGACTGGTACTGTATATACATATATACATACACATACACTTTATATATGTTAAAAATAAATGACAAATCATATTCTTAATAATGTAGGGAGTTCACGCAAAGGATTGTTACCTCTTACCAGGATTTCCATTCCGAAAATGATATATTTGGCAAGCAACTATTATTTTACCAAACAATTATTGTGATTAATCCTAACATCTTTACTCCCTAGCAACAGTTGTGAGAAACACACACACACACACACACACACACACACACACACACACACACACACACACACACACACACACACACACACACACACACACACACACACACACACACACACACTTAACCCTTTTACCCCACAAACAACCATAAACTCAGATGTTCAACAGTTGTTCCATCCCAGAGCTCAACTCAAGAAAGGACTTGATTTACGAATGCTATACAGTGGCAGCTGTTTGAGAAGGCATGCAAAGTTGAGCAAAAACTGGCAAAAATGAGGTGATTTGATTAACCATTGTTGAGTCCTAGGTGATGGAGATCAGATACGCCACCTTCCCTGAAACACACACACACTCTGGTCCCCCGTTGTGACCATTTTCCAACCATCTATTTGCAGTCAGATCTTTGATTATTTTGAGCCACCAGGGCCACAAT